>NW_012105253.1:2824008-2825403 GCF_000951045.1 Mandrillus leucophaeus
TTTGGCATTTTTAGTAGAGATGGGGTTTCACCATGTTAGCCAGGATGGTCTCAATCTCCTGACCTTGTGATCCGCCCGTCTCGGCCTCCCATAGTGCTGGGATTACAGGCGTGAGCCACCGTGCCCGGCCTGTTTTCAGTTCTTAGAGTATATACCCAGAAGTGAGAATTACTGGATCATATGGTAATCCTGTTTTTAATTGTTTGAGGAATTGCCATACTGTTTTGCACAGTAGCTGTGCAATTTTACATTCCCAGCAATCCTTGGCTTAATTTTACCTGGGGGCAGGTGCCAGGAGTTTATATTAGCTGTTCTGGTACATATGAAAACGCAGCATTCCTTCTTTCAGTGTTTTAATGAGTGTGCATTAAGCACTTACTCCGTGTTTGGCATGGGGGATTCAGTAATGAGCCAGAATAGCACAGCCCCCACCTTGACAAAGCTAAGAGAGCAGTGAGGGAGGCAGACATCAATCAGGAAATCATAGAAATAGATGTTTAATGACCACACTGATCTGTGCTGTGAAGGGGCGGTGCACAGTGCTATGAGAGTAAATGACAGGAGGATGTGTCCTGAAGGTCAAGGTGAGCAAGGCACCAGGTGCCTTTCAAAACACTTTCAAGAAAAGATAGTGAGGCCAGGCGCAGTGGATCACACCCGTAATCCCAGCACTTTGGGAGCCTGAGGAGGCAGGCGAATCACCTGAAGTCAGAAGTTCAAGACCAGCCTGGCCAACCTGGTGAAACCCCATTTCTACTAAAAATACAAAAATTAGCCAGGCGTGGTGGCATGCACCTGTAGTCCCCACTACTTGGGAGTCTGAGGCATGGGAATCGCTTGGACCCAGAAGATAGAGGATGCAGTGAGCCAAGATTGCGCCACTGTGCTCCAGTCTGGGTAACAGAGTGAGACTCCGTCCAAAAAAAAAAAAAAAAATATAGTGACACTGGGCCGGACAGCCTCCTGGAATCCTCTCTTCTCTGTTCCAATCTGGACCAGTTGCTCACCAGGCCTGCTGCACAGCTGTTCCGGAATTTCTATTTACCTGCGTCTTCATTATGCCTTTTGCCTCTCTCCTTGGTGGGATTCCCTGTTCCACAGATCGCTTGTCTTTTCATTAGTTTCACCTCAGTCTCCTGAGTAGAGTCAGGGTTTTGCCACCTTGCCCAGGCTTGTCTTGAACTCCTGGGCTCAGGCGATCTGCCTGCTTCAGCCTCCCAAAGTGCTAGGATTACAGATGTGAGCCACCATACCCGACCTCAATTTCTTGAGACCTTTTGTGCTTAAAGAACTTTTATTCTAGCCGGGCGCGGTGGCTCAAGCCTGTAATCCCAGCACTTTGGGAGGCCGAGATGGGCGGATCACGAGGTCAGGAGATCAAGACCATCCTGGCTA
>NW_012105253.1:2825604-2826374 GCF_000951045.1 Mandrillus leucophaeus
AACTTTTATTCTAACCTCCAAGCTACCAATCACTTGGCTGGTATGTAGGAAAAACACTTAAACTGTCTTTCCTCTGCTCTCACACAACAACCACCATCAACCCAGAAGGCTTCTGTGACCACATGTGTGTTTTGTTTTTTCTCTTATGCACCAAGCAGTGGGCACCAGCTGGGTGTCCTGTAATTTAATTCAACTCCGATGCTGTCTTCCTGGAGATAGCTTCAGATCCCACAGTTTGAGGGCTCAGTCCCTAAGGCTCCCCAGCTTCAGACACCAGTCCCAAGTCCAGGCCTCTGGAACTTCTGACTGGCTAGCTTTAAGTTTGGGCTCCCACGTTCCCTCTTTGGGTTTGATTAATTTGCTGTAGCAGAGATGGGCCAGGACCCTCCCTGGAATAAGGTCTTATGACCCACAGCAGATTAGAGTCCTGCCTTGGGCAGAAGGTCGGAGAGAGAGATTCTATTTCCTAGGCCTGGGACTGCGTCTGAGGCCTGGAGCACCACAGCATTATAACAAATCATGTGGCAAGGGCTATGGGAGTTATGAGCCAGGAACTGTGGACAAGAACATTGTTTTATTTTATTTTATTTTTTATTTTATTTTATTTATTTTTTGAGATGAAGTTTCACTCTGTCACCCAGGCTGGAGTGCAGTGGCGTGATCTCGGCTCACTGCAACCTCTGCCTCCTGGATTCAAGTGATGCTCCTGCCTCAGCCTCCCAAGTAGCTGGAATTACAGGCATGTGCCACCATGCCTGGCTAATTTTTTT
>NW_012105253.1:2830570-2835628 GCF_000951045.1 Mandrillus leucophaeus
TAAGCTTTGGGAGCTTCTCAATGCAAATTGGGGTATTTCTTGGCTTTCTCCCAGCTGTCTATCTGTCCTTTCCTTGAAAACCACTGAGCTTTCTCAGCTCTGAGGCTGTTACAGTTGTCCAGCTTCCAAAATGGTGATGTTTCTCATCTGATGTTGTCTCTTCCCATTCTTTTTTTTTTTTCTTTCTTTCTTTCTTTTTAATAGACACAGGGTCTTCCTATGTTTCCCAAGCTGGTCTTGACCTCCTGGGCTCAAGTGATCTTCCTGCCCTGGCCTCCCAAAGTGCTGGGATTACAGACATGAGCCACCGCACTCAGCCTCTCTTCCCATTATTTTTGTCCTTTTTTCTTTCTATTTTTATCATTTAAAAAAAGTTCTACTCTTATTTAAGAGTTTTAAATATGAATGAGTTTAAATCATTGAATGCTTTTTATGCATCCAGTGGGATGGTAATATCTTTTTTGTTTCTCCTTTTAATCTCTTGTGGTGGTTTGTTTGTTTTATTCCTGGCTTCTTGTGATCAAGTCTACTTAGTCATGATTTTTTTTCCCCAAATATTTCTGGACTTGACTTGTTAATATTTCACTGAAGATTTTTAGATGCATGACATTTTGTCAGACTGTCCCTACCTGGAGTCAAAGTTGTTCTGCCCCACACAGTGGGGAGGGGAGGGAGTGCCTAGCTTTTTCTTCCTGTGGGATTGTTCCTGCAAGTGCCTGCCATGCATTACAGAAGGATTAGGGGTCCAGGCTTTGCCTGGGGATAGGGGTCAGGAACTGCCATGTGTCAGGTGACAGCTCTGAAACAGTCTGTGGTCTGGTATCCCCACCTTCTGCATTGGGCTTCCCAGCCCTTTATCCCACCCACTTTGGCTGTCATATCCACACCTCTCTGAGACACACGCCTCCTCTGAGACTCACCTCTGTTCGTGCCACCTCGCCTGGGGACAATGAGAGTGAGAGTGGAGGGACAGAGCCCTGAAGAACTGGCCACTGGGCCTGTCCTGTCAGCTGCCTGGAGTGCCTGATGTCTCTTGCTCAAGAGGAGCCCTCCTGAGAACCCCTGGGGACTCTTGTGAGAGCAGGACAGGAAGTGAGTTCTTTTTGTTTTTCTGTTTTTTGTTTTTTTTTTTGAGACAGAGTCTTCCTCAGCCGTTCAGGCTGGAGTGCAGTGGCGCAATCTTGGCTCACTGCAACCACCGTCTCCCAGGTTCAAGCGATTCTCCCATCTCAGCCTTCCAAGTAGCTGGGATTACAGGCACCTGCCATCATGCCTGGCTAAATTTTGTATTTTAGTAGAGATGAGGTTTCACCATGTTGGCTAGGTTGGTCTTAAACTCTTGACCTTTGGTGATCTGCCCGCCTTGGGCTCCCAAAGTGCAAGGATTACAGGCGTGAACCACTGCTCCCAGCCAAGAAGTGAAGTCTTGAACACACATACCAGTATCTCTTATTGCTATATATTTTTCTCATTATTAATATGTTCACTGCAAAAAGTTTGGAAAACATAAACATTTAGAAAGAAAATAAATTTTACTCATTATCTCATACCTAAAGATAAGCACTAACAAAATACTTTGGAATATCTACTTCCAGGCTTTTTTCTATGATATGTAACTTTAAAAAAAAAACAAAAATGGAAGACTGGGCCCAGTGGCTCACGCCTGTAATCCCAGCGCTTTGGGAGGCTGAGGCAGGTGGATCACCTGAGGTCAGGAGCTCAGGACCAGCCTGGCCAACATGATGAAACCCTGTCTCTACTAAAAATACAGAAATTAGCCAGGTGTGGTGACGGGTGCCTGTAATCCCAGCTACTCAGGAGGCTGAGGCAGGAGAATCGCTTTAACCTGGGTGACAGGGGTTGCAGTGAGCCGAGATTGTGCCATTGCCCTCCAGCCTGGGCAATAGAGTGAGACTCTGTCTCTTAAAAAAAAAAAAAAAAAGAAAGAAAGAAAAGAAATGTGCTGTTTCATAATCTGATTTTATTTTGTTTTTTTGTTTTGTTTTGTTTTTAGAGACAGGTCTTACTCTGTTGCCCAGGCTGGAGTGCAGTGGTGCCATCATAGCTCACTGTAGCCTCAAACTCTCCTGGGCTCAAGCAATCCTCCTGCCGCGGCCTCCCGAGTAGCTGGAACCACAGACATGTGCCACCACACCCAGCTAATTTTTTATTTTTTGTAGAGATGAAATCTTACTATGTTGCCCAGGCTGATCTCAAAATCAAGCGATCCTCCCACCTCAGCCTCCCAAAGTCCTGGGATTATAGTCATGAGTCCCTGTGCCTGGCTAATTCTTTTTCTAACTTTTGTTTAAATCTTTGTCAGTTTGACAGGGGAAAAGGAAGACTGGCTTTGCATTTCTTGTATTTCCACGTAAGGCCAGACCATGGCTCATACTGGTTCGGCTGTCTGGGAATAGTCTTAGAATTGCTTATCCATAGCTGGGTGCGGTGGCTCATGCCTGTAATCCCAGCAATTTGGGAGGCTGAGGCGGGCAGATCATGAGATCAGGACATCGAGACCATCCTGGCCAACATAGTGAAATCCCATCTCTATTAAAGATACAAAAAAATTAGCTGGGCATGGTGGCATGCGCATGTAGTCCCAGCTACTTGGGAGGCTGGGGCAGGAGAATCACTTGAACCTGGAAGGCGGAGGTTGCAGTGAGCCAAGATCACACCACTGCATTCAAGCCTGGCAACAGAGCGAGACTCCAAAAAAAAAAAAAAAATTGCTTACCCATGCCCTGTCTGTTTCTTTTCTCTTAGCATTACTCAGTCTTTTTCTTGCCGATGTGTAGGAACTCTTTCCTTTGGTTGTCCGCCTGTTATATAGGGAATATCCTTATGCCCTTAGGCACACTCGTGCCATAAGGAATCTCTACTCCTTATACCCCACAGTGTCCTGACCTTGTGCTGGGGACTGGGCATGCAGGGGTGTGGAAGGCATGGCCGGCCCTCACGGTCCAGTGGGAGCCCTCAGATCTTCCTCCTAGTCCTGTAGTCTTCCATTTATTAGAGAAGTAAAACCTTTTTTCAAATCTTATTGTATTGGCCGGGCTTAGTGGCTCACACCTATAATCCCAGCACTTTGGGAGGCTGAGGCGGGTGGATCATCTGAAGTCAGGAGTTTGCAACCATTCTGGGCAACATGGCGAAACCCCATCTCTACTAAAAATACAAAATTAGCGGGACATGGTGACGCATGCCTGTGATCCCAGCTCCTTAAGAGTCTGAGGCAGAAGAACACTTGAAACTGGGAGGCAGAGGTTGCAGTGAGCTGAGATCGCGCTACTGGGTGACAGAGCGAAACTCTCTCTCAAAAAATAAGTAGGCTGGGCATGGTGGCTCACACCTGTAATCACAGCACTTTGGAAGGCCGAGGCAGGCAGATCACTTGAGATTAGGAGTTCAGGACCAGCCTGGGCAAAATGGTGAAACCCCATCTCTACTAAAAATACAAAACTTAGTTGAGCGTGGTGGCACATGCCTGTAGTCCCAGCTACTCGGGAGGTTGAGGCAGGAGACTCGCTTGAACCGGGGAGGCAGAGGCTGCAGTGAGCCAAGATTGCACCACTGCAGTCCAGCCTGGGTGACAAGAGCGAGATCTTATCTCAAAAGAATAAGTAAATAAACAAATCTTATTGTATTAGTTTACTGGGGCTACTATAGCAAAATATTGCAGACTGAGTAGCTTCAATAAGCTGAGGTTCTCACAGTCCTGAAGGCTGGAAGTCTAAGATCAAGGTGTCAGCAGGTTCTGGGTTTCCAGAGGCCTCTCCTTGGCTTTCAGGTAGTGGCCCTTCTCCCTGTGTCCTCACCTGGCAATCCTGTGCCCTCCCATCTCTAGTGTCTCTTGGTATGTCTAAATTTACTCCTCTTGTAACAACCCCAGTCACATTGGATTAGGGGCCACCTGAACAGCTTTATGGGCATTTAAGCACTCTTTAAAGTCATGACTCCAAGTACAGTCACATTCTGAGGTACTGGGGGTTAGGGCACCCACGTATGAATTTTAGGGTGACAGAATTCATCCCGTCACACTTACGGAATCCCAACACTTAAAAGACTGACACACGTGACATTTTGATATGTATCAAATTGTTTTATAAGTTCAAAAGAGAACACAACACTATCCTTAAGTTCAAAAGAGAACGCTATCCTTTTCACTCGGGTCCGTGTGAAGAGACCACCAAACAGGCTTTGTGTGAGCAGCAAGGCTGTTTATTTCACCTGGGTGCAGGTGGGTTGAGTCTGAAAAGAGTCAGCGAAGGGAGATAAGGGTGGGGCTGTTTTACAAGATTCGGGTAGGTAGTGGAAAATTACAGTCAAAGGGCGTTGTTCTCTGACAGGAAGGGGCGGGGGGTCACAAGGTGCTCAGTGGGGGAGCTTTTGAGCCAGGATGAGCCAGGAGAAGGAATTTCACAAGGTAATGTCATCAGTTAAGGCAGGAACTTTCACTTCTTTTGTGATTCTTCAGTTACTTCAGGCCATCTGGATGTGTCCGTGCAGGTCACAGGGGATATGATGGCTTAGCTTGGCCTCAGAGACCTGATATTCCTGTCTTCTTATATTAATAAGAAAAATAAAACAAAATAGTGGTAAAGTGTTGGGATGGCGAAAATTTTGGTGGGTGGTATGGAGAGATAATGGGCGATGTTTTTCAGGGCTGCTTCAAGCGGGATTAGGGGCGATGTGGGAACCTAGAGTGGGAGAGATTAAGCTGAAGGAAGATTTTGTGGTAAGGGGCAATATTGTGGGGTTGTTAAAAGGAGCATTTGTCATATAGAACGTTTGGTGATGGCCTGGATGCGGTTTTGTATGAATTAAGAGACTAAACGGAAGACACAAGGTCTGAATAAGAGAAGGAGAAAAACAGGTATTAAAGGACTAAGAATTGGGAGGGCCCAGGATATCCAATTAGAGAGTGCCTAAGGGGGTTCAGCCTAATTAGTTGCTTGGTTAGCAAGTTTTTAGGCTCTATCTTTGAATTTTTTTTGTTTTGTTTTGTTTTGTTTTTTAATGTTGTCATATACCAGGCCAGATTGATTTAGGTAAAAA
>NW_012105253.1:2836503-2839109 GCF_000951045.1 Mandrillus leucophaeus
AGAAAGGCCTCTACCCATCCAGTGAAAGTGTCTACCGAGACCAAGAGGTATTTTAGTTTCCTGACTCAGGGCATGTGAGTAAAGTCAATTTGCCAGTCCTGGGCGGGGGCAAATCCCCGAGCTTGATGCGTAGGGAAGGGAGGGGGCCTGAACAATCCCTGAGAAGTAGTAGAATAGTAGATGGAACACTGAGATTTTTTGAGGATAGATTTTTACAATGGAAAGGAAATGAGAGGTTCTATGAGACGGGCTAGCGACTTGTAACCTACATGGAAGAGGTTATGAAATGATGACGGAATAGAATGGGCCTGTGAGGCTGGAAGGAGATATTTTCCTTGGTCCAAGAACCATTTGCCTTGTGTGGGAAGAGATTGATAGGTGGAAGTCTGAGTGGGGGAGTAGGTGGGAGTGGCCAGATGAGAAGGAGAAAAGCTGCCATGAGGGATAGAAGTTGGAATGCTAGCTGCTTTGTTTAGCTACCTTATCAGCGTATGCATTGCCCTGAGCGATGGGATCTGATGCCTTTTGATGGGTGCTTGCAGTGAATGACTCTAGCTTCCTTTGAAAGTAAAGTGGCTTTGAGAAGAGTTTTTATTAAAGAGGCATTAATGATGGAGGACACTTGCATAGTGAGGAAATTTCTTTCTGCCCACATAACAGCATGGTGGTGCAGGATATGGAAGGCGTATTTAGAACCAGTATAAATATTGACACAGTCCTTTTGCAAGAGCAAGGGCTCAAGTTAAGGCAATGAGTTTGGCTTGTTGAGAGGTAGTGGAGCGGGGCAGAGCAGTAGCCTCAATGATAGGTGTGGAAGATACGATAGCATAGTCTGCTTTTGCTGGTGAGTGGCAATTAGGTCTGGTGGAACTGCCATCAATAAACCAAGTGTGTTCAGGGTGAGGAACAGGAAAGAAGGGAAGATGGGGAAATGGAGTGAATGTCAGGTGGATCAGAGAGCTACAGTCATGGGGGGTCAGGTATGGTATCAGGAATAATATGGGAGGCCGGATTGAAGTCCAGGCCAGGAACAATGGTAATTGTGGGAGACTCAACAAAGTGTGAGTATAGCTGAAGGATCCAGAGGGCAGAAAGTATATGCGTCAGGTGTGAGGAAGAAAATAGATTTTGGAAGTTATGAGAACTGTAGAGAGTGAGTTGAGCATAGTTTGTGGTTTTGGAGGCCTCTACAAGTATTAAAGCAGCGGCAGCTGCTACATGCAGACATGAGGGCTAGACTAAAAGAGTAAGGTCAAATTGTTTGGACAGAAAGACTACAGGGTGCGGTCCCGGCTCTTGTGTAAGAATTTGGACCACAGAGTCCTGCACTTCAGCTGTGTGTAATGAAAAAGATTGGGATGAGTTAGGGAGAGCTAGTGTGGGTGCAGCTTTTAGGGCTGTTTTTTAAGGAATGGAAAGGGGAGTGGGGAAATGATTTAGGATTTATGGGGTCAGCTAGGTTTATCTAGAATAGCATAATGGGTTGTGGAGGGAGGTATTGAGGATAGGAGAGTATATGGGTTTGGCACCACAGGGAGGATAGACGAAACAATTTGGTTAAGATGCAGATCCTGAACTAATCTGTAAGCCTTGTCCTGTTTTTGGACAGGTAAAATGGGGGAATTGTAAGGAGAGTTTATAGGCTTTAAAAGGCCATGCTGTAACAGGCGAGTGATAACGGGCTTTAATCCTTTTAAAGCGTGCTGTGTGATGGGATATTGGCGTTTAGTGGGGCAAGGGTGATTAAGTTTTAATGGGATGGTAAGGAGTGCATGATCAATTGCCAAGGAGGGAGTAGAGGTGTCTTATACTTGTGGATTAAGGTAGGGAGATCCAAGGGCAGCAATGAGGTGTGACTGTAGCCCAGGAATAGTCAGGGAAACAGATAATTTAGTTAAAATGTCTCGACCTGATAAGGGAGCTGGGAAGGTGGGGATAACTAAAAAGGAGTGCTTAAAAGAATGTTGTCCAAGTTGGCACCAGAGTTGGGGAGTTTTAAGAGGTTTAGAAGCCTGGCCGTCAATACCCACAACAGTTATGGAGGCAAGGGAAACAGGCCCTTGAAGGGAAGGTAATGTGGAGTGGGTAGCCTTCGTATTGATTAAGAAGGGGATGAACTTACCCTCCACTGTAAGAGTTACCCAAAGCGTCTGTGATGGTCTGGGAGGCTTCCAAGGTGATGGGGCAGCGTCAGTCTTAAGCCGCTAAGCCGAGAAGATCTGGGAAGGAGTCAGTCAGAGAGCCCTGGGCCAGAGTTCCAGGGGCTCTGGGAGTGGCTGCCAGGCAAGCTGGACAGTCTGATATCCAGTGGGGTCCCGTACAGATGGGACATGACTTAGGAGGAATCCCAGGCTGCAGGCATTCCTTGGCCCAGTGGCCAGATTTCTGGCACTTGAAGCAAGATCCTGGGGGAGGAAGTCCTGTAGGAATCCTTGACTGCTGCGGCTTAGGCATTTTGAAGTTCTTGTGTGCTGGAGGTGCGGCTGGGTTTTTTCTCACAGCAGAGGCAAGTAATTGTAACTCAGAAATGAGTTGCCGTCTGGCTGCCTCTACTCTATTATTGTACACCTTGAAGGCGAGGTTAATGAAGTCCTGTTGTGGGGTTT
>NW_012105253.1:2839259-2840982 GCF_000951045.1 Mandrillus leucophaeus
AAAAAAAAAACAAAAAAATTAGCTGGGCGTGGTGGCGGGCGCCTGTAGTCCCAGCTACTCGGGAGGCTGAGGTAGGAGAATGACATGAACCTGGGAGGCGGAGCTTGCAGTGAGTAGAGACCGTGTGCCACTGCACTCCAGCCTGGGCGACAGAGCGAGACTCCGTCTCAAAAAGAAAAGAAAAGAAAAGAAAAAGAGCCTAAACGCTAGCCAATTTGAGAGAGATTGGATAAAGAAAAAGGAGCATTAACCTTGACTATGCCTTCAGCTCCAGCCACCTTTTAAGAGGAAATTGCTGGGCAGGTCAGGGAGGGCTAGTTGCTAGTTGCAGAACGAAGCTGTAAGCCAGACCAGGTGTAAGGAGGGGAGGTGATAGAAAGCTTATAGAGTAGGGGAGCAGAGGCTGAGAAAGAATTGGGACCTGGCTCGGCCTGGTGAGGAGCAGCCTGGGGAGGAGGGGAGAGGTCAGATGGGTCTGTAGAAAAGGAAGATTGGAAAGACTCAGCAATACTTGGGGTTGAGACTGAGGGGACAGGTGGGAGGGAAAGAAGGAGGATTTGGGACGAGTTGCATTGGGAACAGAGACTAGGGAGGGACCGATGTGTAAAAGAATGCCTGGACATCAGGCACCTCAGACTGTTTTCCCATTTTACGACAAGAATTATCTAGATCTTGTGGGATGGAGAAATTGAAAGTGCCATTTTCTGGCTATTTGGAACGATTGTCGAGTTTGTATTGGGGTCAGGTGGCATTGCGGAAGAAAATAAGGCGTTTAGATTTTAGGTCAGGTGTGAGTTGAAGACGTTTTAAGTTCTTGAGAACACAGGCTAAGGGAGAAGAAGGAGGAATGGAGGGTGGAAGGTTGCCCATAGTGAAGGAGGCAAGTCCAGAGAAAAGAGGGTGGAGACACGGAGAGAAGGGGTGGGGAGTGCTTGCCCCCAGAAAAGCAGTACTTGCCACTAAGGGTGAAGGACCAAGGCAAGGGTCCCCACATGATCAGACACCTCTGAAACGTGGGTGAATAATCAAGCAGGCGTCCCCATATGATTAAAAACCAAGGGAAGACTGTCTTCCCGAGTCCGTGACCGGCGCCAGAGTTTTGGGTTCACGGATAAAACGCGTCTCCTGTCTGTACCAGAAAAGCAAAGGAACTGAAATTAAGAGAAAGGAGAGATTGAAAGATAGCGCCAAGATTGAAAGGAGAAAGAGGTTGAGGAATAGTGAGAGAGGTTGGAGAAGAGAGTAAAAAGAGGCCGCTTATCCGATTTAAAATTGGTGAGATGCTCCTGGGGCTGGTTGTTCTGAGGACCAGCGGTCGTAGGTGGATCTTTCTCATGGAGCAAAGAGCAGGAGGATGGGATCTCCCAAGGGAGGTCCCCCGATCCGAGTCACAGCACCAAATTTCACTCGGGTCCGTGTGAAGAGACCACCAAACAGGCTTTGTGTGAGCAGCAAGGCTGTTTATTCCACCTGGGTACAGGCGGGCTGAGTCTGAAAAGAGTCAGCGAAGGGAGGCAGGGGTGGGGCTGTTTTACAAGATTCGGGTAAGTAGTGGAAAATTACAGTCAAAGGGCATTGTTCTCTGGCGGGCAGGAGTAGGGGTCACAAGGTGCTCAGTGGGGGAGCTTTTGAGCCAGGATGAGCCAGGAGAAGGAATTTCACAAGGTAATGTCATCAGTTAGGGCAGGAACAGGCCATTTTCACTTCTTTTGTGATTCTTCAG
>NW_012105253.1:2845704-2849939 GCF_000951045.1 Mandrillus leucophaeus
TCTGCTGTAGGTAATTTTTTGTTTTGTTTTGTTTGTTTCACCGTGTTAGCCAGGATGGTCTCGATCTCCTGACCTCATGGTCCACCCGCCTCGGCCTCCCCAAGTGCTGGGATTACAGGCGTGAGCCACCGTGCCCAGCTGGAGGTGATGTTTTACAGTGAGCACAGATTACTGTGTAACCAGGAATAACATTTATTTCTAAATGTTCCATAAATAATATAGGCTGTGACTGGGGGAATATGCCAGGGCACCAGTAGCCCATGAGGGCAAGAGGAGCTCAGTAGAGAACGGTTTCTGCTCAGCTCCTGGGCTGGGCCCTGAGGTGTTGTCGTTGAGATGGGAATGGGCTGTGCAAAGAAAGCACCCCAGGTTCCTGTACCAAGACTGTACAGACCCAGACTGGTTGTATCTGCAAATTGAAGGCCTATAGGAATGTAGGTGGGTCCAAAGATGGTCTCCAGAGTGCCTGGAGTTGGGGCCAGGAGCGAAGCAGGGCACGGATCAGATTGTTGCAGGGACATAGTTCATCCCATTACTTACTTATGGAATCCCATCGCTTAAGACTGATGAACATGGCATTTTGTCCTGAGACAGACCAACTGAGCACAGCAAATGCCAACAGGAAGCCAGTAAAACGGGCCTCGCGTCAGACACGTTCACCTCAGATGATTTTAGACCTCCTTGTTGCCAGTGTGGGGAGGTGGGTTTAACTATCCAAATTGGAAACAGAACCTGAGATAAAGAATTTAACAAAAAAAATGCATACAGCATCAATCATTTGAAACATAAGTAAATCTACAGAAAACGTATCACATTCTGGGTAAACCCCTTCCCTGCAAAAAGAACAACGCTAAGATTCAAGATCCAGGCAGTTAAAATCTGGAATATAATGGTTGTGGAACTCTGGAATTTTCCTGAGTTCTGGACAAGGACCGGAAGCTCCCGAAGGTGCTGAGGCAGGGTGGGGAGGACAGGACACACACATAGAAGCAGCGCACACAAACCCCAGGAACGCACCAGGGCCAGGGCGCCCGGGGGTACAGGATAGACGTGGCTCATCTTCCCCAGAAGCCTGTTTTGCTCAGGATTAGTGGAAAGTAGGAAGTTGTAAGTGCTCACCATTAGTTTACTAACAGCTTTGCTTTGCAGAGTGGAGGAGGGAAGAAGCTACCTTAACAGCACATGCTGAACTCGAGCCCGATCCTAATTTCAAAAAGTTTAAACCATGAATACATATACATCCTAGGATTAAGAAAAGTAATTTGAAACATTTTAATATTAAAACAGACATGAGTGAAGATAGAGAGTAGAACGGCGGTTGCCAGGGCAGCGGGGGATGGGGAGTGGTTTAATGAGGACAGCTTCAGTTTGGGGAGGTGAAAAAGTTCAGGAGATGGATGGTGATGACCGTTTCACAACAGTGTGGATATACTTAATGCCCTTGAACTGAACACTTACCATAGTTAAAATGGTAAATTTTATGTCATTAAATTTTTTTTTTTTTTTTTGAGTCAGGATCTTGCTCTGTCACCCAGGCTGGAGTGCAGTGGTGCGATCATGGCTCACTGCAGCCTCGACCTCCCGGGGTCAAACCATCCTTCGACCTCAGCCTCCTGAGTAGCTGGGACTACAGCAGTGTGCTGCCACACCTGGTTAATATTTGTATTTTTTGTAGAGACAGGGTCTCACTATGTTACGCAGGCTGGTCTCAAACTCCTGGGCTTGAGTGATCCGCCCTCCTCAGCCTCCCAAAGTGCTAAGACTACAGCTGCGAGCAGCCATGCCTGGCCGTGAATCTTTTATCACAATTTTTTTAAAAAGAAATGTATGAAGGCATAGAAAATAATTTTCTATAATTTTAAGATGTAAAAGATGAGATTTTCAGTCCATTCTGCACAGGATCACATTCCCTCTCCCCATATTAGTGGGAAAGTTGGAGAATCCACAGTTCAAGGAGGCCTCAGAATCTTTTGCACAGAGCAGTCCTTTTAGCCACAAATTACTTAGTAGTTCCTGGACTTTATTTATAACTCTGAACAACACCTTCCCCACACCACCATTTTTGCTAACAATGAGATCAGGAGTCTCAACTGCAAGGAAAAGAAGAATGGAATGGAGTGGGTGGGTCTAGGCGGGGTTGGGGCTGGGGGAGGCCTTCGGCTCCTGTCACCAGGAGGCCCAGAGGGGAAGGGAGAGAGAGGCAGATGGCTTGGGGCTCTGACAGAAGGGCAGGGTCCTCTTGAGGTTGCTGTAAGCATCAAAGGGGCTCATGTGTGTCGGAGGCAGGTCACAAGCTTTGCCCACCACACATCAGAGGCAAGAGGACTGGGATGAGTGTGTACTAGGTAGCCCTGGCTTTATGTTAGTATCTCAAGCCTCATCACAAGCATCCTCATTTTACAGAGGACCACCCAGCGGCTCTGAAAGGTTGGGTAACTTGTCTAAGGTCATGTGGCTCACAAGTCATGGAGCCAGAATTTGCATATGGGGTAGCCTGGCCCCATCTCAGCCCTGGAGAGGCACTGAGCCCTGGTGTGCCTTCCCAAACAGGCAGCTGAGGGCTCCCAGGAAGACGCTGTTGGGCCGCTCAGCCCTCTGACTCACACCTCAGAGCAGCTTGGGGCCCTCCCATCCTCTCTAGGGTTCCCTGCCCAGCCCCATCCTGGGCCCCAGTGTGTCCCCGAAGCACCAGCCAAGGAACAGCTGCCCAGTGTACCTTCTCTGTTCCGCCCACTCACCACTCTCCATTTTCCTGTGTGCTCTTTAGGGTTCAAGAAGGGTAAGATTAGCAACCTTCAGCCTGGAAGTTGCCCCTGGCTTCTCTCTGGGCTGCTGACTGACTGGTACTAACCTTGAGGGGCAGAAGATGGGTTTTCTGTGACACTTCTGGGACACGCAGTGGCCTGATGGCCTGGGTTCACTGTGGCTCTTGCTGATTTTTGGCAGTGAGCACGGGGAGGCAGTTTCACTGAGCTGACCTACTGTGTGCTGGGCTGTCATAGTGCAATGCTGAGTAAGACGAGCTCCTGGCCTGCACCAGGTTCACCATCTAATACAGGAAAGTGACAAGGAGGCAAGCCATTAGGAGGTAGCACATGAGTGCTGGCACGTACCAGCAGTCCCAGCTACTTTGGAGGCTGAGGTGGGAGCATTGCTTGAGCCCAGGGGTTCAAGGCCAGCCTGGACAACGTAGTGAGATCCTGTCTCTTAAAAAATAAAAAAGAGAGGCTGGGTGTGGTGGCTTATGCCTGTAATCCTAGCACTTTGGGAGGCCAAGGCGGGTGGATCACCTGAGGTCAGGAGTTCAAGACCAGCCTGGTCAATATGGTGAATCCCCATCGCTACTAAAATGGGCATGATGGCAGGTGCCTGTAATCCCAGCTACTCAGGAGGCTGAGATGGGAGAATTCCTTGAACCTGGGAGACGGTGGTTGCAGTGAGCCAAGATTGTGGCACTGCACTCCAGCCTGGGCAGCTGAGCAAGACTCCGTCTCAAAAATAAAAATAAAAAAGAGGCAACTTTATTCTGTGAAAGTTGTGGAAACCAAGGGGAGAGAGGAGCACCTAGTTCACCTTGGAGAGGGTCAGCCCAGTGTCCGTAAAAAAAGCAACCTTTAGCTCAGATCTGAAGGATGGAGGAGGTGGCAGCAACGGGACAATCATCACTCCAGTGCTGGCTTTCTGAGTCCCAGGGCTTGTCTTTGTTGACCTACACCATTTTCTCAGGGAAGAAGAATTCAGCGTACACGAAATTCATGTATACCACTCTGCTCCTAACCTGCCTCAGAGGGAACATGTGCTTCTTGACGTTGTGAGCGATATGAACTTTCTAGTATAGTCTTTTTTTTTTTTTTTACTTGGCATGATTTCATATTTACATTTTCCTGCATAATGACATTTTCTATACACTTGTCATTTTTAATAGCACTATAATTTTCCATCACGTCGACATCCTATAATTTGCCTTGTTATTTCTCGGTTGCTGAGCGTTTGGGGAGTTTCCGGTTTTTCTTCACAAATGGCACCGTGTTATCTTTAGATAAGTTCATTTTTCCCCTTTATATTCTCGGATTTATTTCCCAGCGAAATCACCCATTGGAGCAGGAGCGGTGGTGCTGCTCTTGTTACATAGCGCCAAACGACATTTCAGAAAGAACAAGCTGATGCGGGCTGTGCTGGCATCGCTGCCCCTCCACCACGTCCGACCCTGGGGCTTAAAATATTTAAACTTTTTT
>NW_012105253.1:2850319-2853720 GCF_000951045.1 Mandrillus leucophaeus
AAAAAAAAAAAAAAAAAAGAAAAAATCTTAAATATATACTTTAAAACATTGTCTTTTTTGCTTTAATTCATTGTTAAAAATAATGTGACACTGAGGGTAAATATTTAAAAGAAAAAAAGTCTCCTCTAGTACCTCTCCAACATACTTTGGTTTTTGTTGTTCCTGCACATCTGCATGCATTATTATTATTATTATTATTATTATTTTGAGATGGAGTTTCCCTCTTGTCAGCCCAGGCTGGAGTGCAGTGGCACAATCTTGGCTTACTGCAACCTCTGCCTCCTGGGCTCAAGCGATTCTCCTGTTTCAGCCTCCCAAGTAGCTGGGATTACAGGCACCTGCCACCATGCCCAGCTTTTTTTTTTTTTTTTTAAATAGAAACGGGGTTTCATTATGTTGGACAGGCCTGTCTCGAACTCCTGGCCTCAGGTAATCCGCTAGCCTCGGCCTCCCAATGTGCTGGGGTTACAGGCATGAGCCACCGTGCCTGACCACCTCCCTCGCTTTCTGAGCTTCCTTGTTTCTTTGCCCACTCAACGCCCATTGAGCATCGCTTAGTAGTGTTTGGCGTTCACATCCCTTTGGCTGAGACAGGGTCACCCCCATTCTGGCCCCCAGCCCTGAGCACAGCGCCTGGCACCCAGCAGGCATCCAATCCAGCTTTCAAGGTGGTTTTGTTCTGCAAGCACTGGCTTGAGCGGATCCTTCTGGATTGGCCAGGTGGGACCCTGTGGAACCCATACGCCCCAGGTGAGCCACACCAGTGTCCAGGGGAGTGACCATCTTACTTTTCTCCCTCAGGACTTCCTGGGCAGATACCCAGTCTCCAGGCACTCCTGGGTGGGAGCCTGGCGAGGCCCCCAGGGCTGGCACTGGATCGACGAGGCCCCTCTGCCGCCCCAGCTGTGAGTGACCATGGGCTTTTCTCCCTCCTCTGCTGTTCTGGATCCTCCATTTGTCCAGGGTCCACCTCCTTGCTGCTCCCCTAACCTGGAATGCCACTCGGAAAGCAACCCACGCCCATCCTCGCGGCCTGGTGCCTGATGAGTCCCTGTCACTTCACTCCTTATTTGGGTTCCCAGCACGTTCACCCAAGCAGGGTTGTCACCCCCGTTTTACAGATGCGGGTTCAGCTGCCCAGGGAGGTTTGGGGATTCATCCAGTGCCACGTGGCTGACCAGTGCAGTGACTCACTCAGCGCGCAGGCCGGTAGAGGTGACAGGCACACAGGCTAGAGGGTCTGTCTGGGAAGTGAGGCCCCGGCACCCTAAACACCTCTCCTCTCTCCCCTCCCACCCTTCTCCAGACTCCCTGAGGACGGCAAGGACAACCCGGATATCAACTGCGGGGCCCTGGATGAAGGCACTCTGGTGGCTGCAAACTGCAGCACTCCAAGACCCTGGGTCTGTGCCAAGGGGACCCAGTGATCTGGGCTCTGCCTGTCCTCAGCCTGCCAGGCGGATGCAGCACCCCTACAGGGGAGGCCAGTTGAGAGCTTGGGCAGCCTCTTCCTGGACCCAGGCATCCAGGTCTCCCTGCTCTGTTCAAGGGGGCACACACGAGCGAGTCTAGGAGCTGGACTTCAACCCAGGAAGATGCATCCGAGGGAAAGGAGATTTTCTGTGGCCTCAGGCCTGAGTGCCAATATTAGTCTCCAGCTTCTGTGGATGATTGGTTTGATGACATTGGGATGGTTGTTTAGCATTTCTGTGCCTTGGTTTCATTAAAATGACAATTTCTCCCTAGACGAAAAAGACAGGGTTAGCAACCACAGCTGATTCCAATCTGGGTTCTCATCCCCACTCATGGAAACGAGTTTGCTGTCGTTCGGTGGCAGTGGGACTTGGCAGGGATAACGTCATTGCTGTGAATTCTATTCCAGGCAGCTGGGTGTACGTCGGACACAGCCTACCGGCAGCCTCTGTGGAAAATTAACCAAGGAAAAGGAGCGGTCAGGCCTGGAAGGAGTGGGGAGAAAGGTTTTCCTTCCCCGCCCTGAGAGTTGGCAAAGGGTTGGCAGACAGGAAGGTTCTGGGTGGAGATCCCGCATGTGGGCTGGCCGGCTCCTGGCAAGTTGATGCCCAAGGGTAAGACAAGACAGAGAGGACAGGGCCACCTGGCAGGAGAAGCCAGGAGAGCACCCCAGCTTGGTAAGTGGAAGCTGAGAAGTCTGAGTGAGAAAGGAAATCAGAGAAATGCGGGCAGGTTCCAGGCAGCTCTTCCGCCCACAGCTGCAGAGACGACCAGCCTGAAGAAGTCCCTGTGCTGGGGTGCGGTGAAGACCTTCAGGCTGGAGGAAGTGGCTGACAGAGTTGAGTCCAGCTAGACCTCCAAACAGCAGGAGCCTGGGCCTGCGTCTTAGCTTGGTGCTGGGCACGCACTCAGCTGGCCCTTGCAAGCCAGCCTTCCCTCTAAAGTCAGACCACGCACCCAGATCCCTCCTAAACAGAAATCCTTATTGATGCATTTGAGCCAGTAATGGGCTGTCTGGGAGAATGGAATGGAGAGTCCTAGATGGAAGAAATTTCTCACACTTTTTTTAAAAATTAGTATTATTATACTTTAAGTTCTGGGGTACATGTGCAGAACGTGCAGATTTGTTGCATAGGTATATACGTGCCATGGTGGTTTGCTGCACCCATTAACCTGTCATCTACGTTAGAAATTTTTCCTAATGCTATCCGTCCCCAGCCCCGCACTTCTCACACTCTTGAGATGTAACAACGAAAAGGGAAATGGAGACCAGGTGCGGTGGCTCATGCCTGTAATCCCAGCACTTTGGGAGGCTGAGGTGGGCGAATCACAAGGTCAAGAGTTCGAGACCAGCCTGGCCAACATGGCGAAACCCCATCTCTACTAAAAACACAAAAAATTAGCTGGGCATGGTGGTGGGCGCCTGTAATCCCAGCTACTCAGGAGGCGGGGACAGGAAAGTTGCTTGAACCCAGGAGGCAGAGGTTGCAGTGAGCCAAGATTGCACCACTGCACTCCAGCCTGGGCGACAGTGCAAGACTCCGTCTCAAAAAAAAAAGGGAAATGGAAATTCCCTGGCTGGAGGTGAAATGGGTGGCTCGGGTGGGGCAGACGCCAATCAAAATACATCCTATGCGGGCAAGAAGCTGTGTATGTTACCCTCCCACCCCCTGCCGTATGTTCCCAGGGTCTGTGCCTGGAGAAATGACACATCTGTAGGTTATAAGTATACAAAACCTTATCTAGCCTTCTCAGTACCTTTTAGAGAAGGGAAGTGTTGTACTTAAAGTCACCCAGCTAGAAAGTGCAAGGTCCAGAATGGAACCCACTTGCTGTCTGACTCCAAAGGCCATACTCTCCATCCCAGCACACAGTAGAGGAATCTAGAAAGGTATTAGTGGCAGCCGAGTGGGAAGCCATCAGGTGGA
>NW_012105253.1:2855084-2856669 GCF_000951045.1 Mandrillus leucophaeus
ACTCCATTTCAAAAAAAAAAAAAAATTGTTAATAGAATTTTAAAAGCCAAGAATAAGGATATAAAGAAAATATTTTTGTACAGGTGTATATTTGCATTTTAAGCTAAGTGTTATTACAAAAAAGTCAAAAAGTTAAAAAAATTATGAAGTTACAGTAAGATAAGATTTATTATTGAAAGAAAATTACTTTTCATAAATTTAGTGTAGCCTATGTGTGCAGTGTTTATAAAGTCTACAACAGTGTGTAATGTCCTAAACCTTCACAGGCACTCCCCACTCACCCAGAACAACTTCCAGTCCTGTAAGTGCCCCATACAAGTGTACCGTTTTTTTTTTTTCTTTTTGAGGTGGAGCCTCACTCTGTTCCCCAGGCTGGAGTGCAGTGGCACAGTCTCTGCTCACTGCAACCTCCGCCTCCCAGGTTCAAGTGATTCGCCTGCCTCAGCCTCCGAGTAGCTGGAATTATAGATGCCTGCCAACATGCCGGGCTAATTTCTGTATTTTTAGTAGAGACGGGGTTTCACCATGTTGGCCAGGCTGGTCTTGAACTCCTGACCTCAGATGATCCACCCACCTCTGCCTCCCAAGGTGCTGGGATTACAGGTGTGAGTCACCACACCCAGCAATTTTTGTTTTTGCTTTTTTTTTTTTTTTGAGACAGAGCCTTCCTTCTGTCGCCCAGTGTGGAAGGCAGTGATGCCATCTTGGCTCACTGCAACCTCCACCTCCTGGGTTCAAGCAATTCTCTGCCTCAGCCTCCCGAGTAGCTGAGATTACAGGTGCTCGCCACCATGCCTGGATAATTTTTGTATTTTTAGTAGAGATGGGGTTTCACCATCTTGACCAGGCGGGTCTTGAACTCCTGACCTTGTGATCCACCCGCCTCAGCCTCCCAAAGTGCTGGTATTACAGGCGTGAGCCACTGTGCCCAGTCAATTTTTTTTTAATTTAATTTTTAAACAGCAGCCATGCTAATCTCTGTATTGTTCCAATTTTAGTATGTGTGCTACTGAAGAAAGCACTATTTCTCTGTTTTTAAAATTTATTTTATTTTATTTTGTTTTATTTTATTATTATTATTATTTTTTTTTTGAGAAGGAGTCTTGCTCTGTCACCCAGGCTGGAGTACAGTGGTGCAATCTCGGTTCACTGCAACCTCCGCCTCCCGGGTTCAAGCAATCCTGCCTCAGCCTTGAGTAGCTGGGATTACAGGTGTGAGCCACTGTACCCAGCCTATTTCTCTTTTACACCGTATTTTACTGTACTTTTTCTATGTTTAGATACACAAATACCATTGTGTTACATACAGCTGCCAACAGTATTCAGTGCAGTATATTGAAGTCAAAATTAAAATATAGAGATGAATCCCTAAATTTCTCATGTTATTTGGGATACCAGAATTGCAACTTCAGCCATACACACAGACTGACTGGTCTTCAATATGTCCAAAGAACAAAGAGGAGGTTTTATAAAAAGGAGAAATGTTGGCCAGGTGTGGTGGCTCACACCTGTAATCACAGGACTTTGGGAGGCAGAGGCAGGAGGATCGCTTGCGCCCAGGAGTTTGAGACCAGCCTGGACAACA
>NW_012105253.1:2856719-2857043 GCF_000951045.1 Mandrillus leucophaeus
TGTCTGACTCCAAAGGCCATACTCTCCATCCCAGCACACAGTAGAGGAATCTAGAAAGGTATTAGTGGCAGCCGAGTGGGAAGCCATCAGGTGGACTGAGGGAGAAAGGAGGTACCAAGTTACTTCACACTTGTGATAATCCACACCCTCGGTTATTTGTTGCTTTATAACAATTTTTTTTTTTCTTTTTTTTTGAGACAGAGTCTTGCTCTGATGCCCAGGCTGGAGTGCAGTGTCATAATCTCAGCTCACTGCAACCTCTGCCTCCCAGGTTCAAGTGATTCTCCTGCCTCAGCCTCCTGAGTATCTGGGACTATAGGCATC
>NW_012105253.1:2857181-2858329 GCF_000951045.1 Mandrillus leucophaeus
CACTTTGGGAGGCCGAGACGGGCGGATCACAAGGACAGGAGATCGAGACCACGGTGAAACCCCGTCTCTACTAAAAATACAAAAAATTAGCCGGGTGCGGTGGCGGGCGCCTGTAGTCCCAGCTACTCAGAAGGCTGAGGCAGGAGAATGGCGTGAATCCAGGAGGCGGAGCTTGCAGTGAGCCGAGATCGCGCCACTGCACTCCAGCCTGGGTGACAGAGAGAGACTCCATCTCAAAGAAGAAAAAAAAAAAAAAAAAGGCTTTGTAAACCTGTGGGACTTCTGAATTCATCAAGACAATTGTTAATATGGCCGGGCACAGTGGCTCATGCCTGTAATCCCAGCACTTTGGGAGGCCAAGGTGGGCGGATCATGAGGTCAAGTGTTTGAAACTAGCCTGGCCAACATGGTGAAACCCCATCTCTACTAAAAATACAAAAATTAGCCAGGCATGGTAGCGCACGCCTGTAATCCCAGCTACCCAGGAGGCCAAGGGAGGAGAATCACTTGAACCCGGGAGGTGGAGGTTGCAGTGAGGCAAAATTGCACCATTGCACTCCAATCTGAGTGACAGAGTAAGACTCCATTTCAAAAAAAAAAAAAAATTGTTAATAGAATTTTAAAAGTCAAGAATAAGGATATAAAGAAAATATTTTTGTACAGGTGTATAATATTTGTGTTTTAAGCTAAGTGTTATTACAAAAAAGTCAAAAAGTTAAAAAAATTATGAAGTTACAGAAAGCTAATATTTATTATTGAAAGAAAATTACTTTTCATAAATTTAGTATAGCCTAAGTGTGCAGTGTTTATAAAGTCTCCAACAGTAATGTCCTAAACCTTCACAGTCGCTCTCCACTCACCCAGAACAACTTCCAGTCCTGTAAATGCCCCATACAAGTGTACTGTTTTTTATTTTTTTTTTTTTTTGAGGCGGAGCCTCACTCTGTCCCCCAGGTTGGAGTGCAGTGGCATAATCTCTGCTCACTGCAACCTCCGCCTCCCAGGTTCAAGTGATTCGCCTGCCTCAGCCTCCCGAGTAGCTGGAATTATAGATGCCTGCCAACATGCCCGACTAATTTCTGTATTTTTAGTAGAGACGGGGTTTCACCATGTTGGCCAGGCTGGTCTTGAACTCCTGACCTCAGATG
>NW_012105253.1:2858379-2861044 GCF_000951045.1 Mandrillus leucophaeus
AAAAAAAAAAAAAAAACCAGCCTGGAAAACTCAAAGAACGGATTCTCCCCTCAAGCCTCCAGGGGGAATGTGGCTCTGCCGACACCCTGATTTTGGCTCAGTCAGACTGCAGACTTCTGGCCTCCCAGAGGTAAGGTACAAATTTTGCATTCTTTTGAGCCTCTAAGTTTGTAGCAACACTATCAACTGTATCACAACTTTAAAAATATTTTAGACCGGTCATGGTGGCTCTCACCTGTAATCCCAGCACTTTGGGAGACCGAGGCGGGCGGATCACCTGAGGTCAGGAGTTCGAGACCAGCCTGGCTAACACGGAAACCTCATTTCTACTAAAAATACAAAACATTAGCTGGGTGTGGTGGTGCGCGCCTGTAATTCCAGCTACTCGGGAGGCTGAGGCAGGAGAACTGCTTGAACCCTGGAGGCGGAGGTTGCAGTGAACCGAGATCATGCCATTGCACTCCGGTTTGGGCAACAAGAGCGAAACTCCGTCTCAAAAAAATAAAAAATTTAAAGAGCAAAACTGTCTTAAAAAACATATATATTAAGGGTCTTCAGATGAGAGGAGCCTGGGTTACCCAGGTGTACCCAGTGTAATCACAAACATCCTTACAAGAGGGAGGCAGGCGGGTCAGAGGGTGCTGGAGGAGGAGGAGGAGACTGGATGTCAGAAGCCGGGGTCGGAGGAAGGACTCTATAGGCAGATTACCAAAGGGGTCCGTGAAACCAAAAAAGGTTAAGAACCGGTGATCCATCTGCCCCCTGTGATTTCACCCTGTCTCATGGCATTAAATACCATCAATAAGCTGATGATTTCAGAAAGGCATCTGTAGGCTGTGCCACTCTTCTGAATGTCAGATCTGGTCCCCTGCCGCCTGTCAGGCCTCATGTCCCTTCTCCCCTGGGCTCGCTCCCCTCCAGCTGTTTCTCAAGCCCGCCTGTCACTTCTCCTTCCCTCTTCTCCTTCCATGGCTGAAATTCACCTGCTTGAAATCATCTGTGTGCTTGATTATGCGTAAGCTCCACATGGACAGGATTTGTCTATGCATGAATCCAACCTTGGTGCTTAGAATGATGCCAGCCCAGCCTCACGCCTGTAATCCCAGCACTTTGGGAGGTCGAGGCAGGCGGATCACCTGAGGTCAGGGGTTCAGGACCAGCTTGGCCAATGTGGGGAAACCCCGTCTCTACTGAAAATACAAAACATTAGCCCAGCACAGTGGTGGGCACCTGTAATTCCAGTTACTCGGGAGGCTGAGGCAGGAGAATCACTTGAACATGGGAGGCAGAGATTGCAATGAGCTGAGATCACACCACAGCACTCCAGACTGGGTGAAAGAGTGAGAGACTCCAACTCAAAAAAAAAAAAAAAAAAAAAAAAAAAGGAAATAGTGCCAGCCCATAGGAAATGCTTAATTCCCCTTAGTGGAAAGGAGGAAGGTATGAACCTTCCTGAATCTCTTTGTGTTTGGGTGAATCTCGTCTCTTGTCCACAGTTTATGATGGTTTTGCTTCATTATTCAATCTAAGACTTCATAGGAAGATTAGCCCATTTTTAGACTTATGGATAGGAGAAAATATGTTTGGTTTTAGCGCTGTCTGCATATTTATGTTCAAAATGTCTCACTAATCTGTTTGCTCTGTAGGGTGTGTATCTTAGAGTTTGGGAGTTTTGTGTCATTGTACTAGTGACTGTTTTTATATTGCATTGGCTGCTCATGGTACCATAACAATATACCATAGACTGGGTGCAACGTAAACATAAACCACAGAAATGTATTTTCTTCCAGTTCTGGAGGCTGGAAGTCTGAGATTAGGGTGTCCACAGGGTCCGTTCCTGGTGAGGGCTCTCCTCTTGCCTTGCAGATGGCCACCCTCTCGCTGTGTCCTCATGTGGCACAGAGAGAAAGAGCAAGCTCTTTAGTGTCTCTTACGAGGTCACTAATTCCATCATAGGGGCTCCTCTTCTTGACCTCATCTAAACCAAATTACCGGCTGGGCACAGTGGCTCACGCCTGTAATACCAGCACTTTGGGAGACCGAGATGGGTGGATCACCTGAGTTCAAAAGTTCGAGACCAGCCTGGCCAACATGGTGAAACCCCATCTCTACTAAAAATACAAAAATTAGCCAGGCCTGGTGGTGGGCGCGTGTAATCCCAGTTACAGTTAATATTGAATGTCAACTTGATTGGACTGAAGGATGCAAAGTACTGTTCCTGGATGTGTCTGTGAGGGTGTTGCTGAAGGAGATTAATGTTTGAGTCAGTGGACTGGGAGAGGCAGACCCACCCTCAGTATGGGTAGATACCCTCTAAGCAGCCTCCAGCATGGCTAGGATAAAAGCAGGCAGAAGAAGTTGGAAATAGCAGACTTGCTGAGGCTTCTGGCCTTCATCTTTCTCTCGTGCTGGGTGCTTCCTGCACTTGAACATCAGACTCCAAGTTCTTCAGCTTTTGGACTCTTGGACTTACACCAGCGGTTTGCCAGAGGCTCTCAGGCTTTTGGCCACAGACTAAAGGCTGTACTGTCGGCTTCCCTACTTTTGAGGTTTTGGGACTTGGACTGAGCCACTGCTGGCTTCCTTGCTCCTCTGTTTGCAGACAGCAAACAGAGTTAACCTAGTGATAGTACAAGTCAATTCTCAGTAAACTCCCTCTCAGGCC
>NW_012105253.1:2865834-2876670 GCF_000951045.1 Mandrillus leucophaeus
AAAAAAAAAAAAAAAAAAAAGTTTTTTTCCTGTTCCATTATTTTTGTTTTTGCCTCCAGGAATATTAACTAAATGTATATAGTACTTCTTGGATCTTCATGTCTATCATTTTCTGTGTATCCATTTTAAACTTTTGTCTATTCTACTTTGTTCTTTACTATTTTTCTCAATCCCAATGCATTGGTTTTTTTCTTGCTCTTTTTACGATTTCAGGATTACTTCTTTTCAGTTGTGCTGCATCCACTGTGCCTGGCTGTCTTTGATGGCTTTTGTTTTGTTTTGAGGTGGGGTCTCACTCTTGTCACCCAAACTGGAGTATAGTAGCATGATATTGACTCACTATGACTTTCGCCTCCTGGGCTCCCTCGATCCTCCCGCCTCAGCCTCCTGAGTATGTAACTACAGGTGTGTGTGCCACAATGCCTGGCTCATTTTTGTATTTTTTGTAGAGAAAGTTTTGCCACGTTGCCCAGGCTGGTCTTGAACTTTGGAGCTCAACTGATCCGCCCACCATGGCCTCCCAAAGTGCTGGGATTACAGGCGTGAGCCATCATGCCCAGCTAAGTTTTGTATTTTTTGTAGACATGAGGTGTCACTATGTAGCCCAGACTGGTCTTGAACTCCTGGACTCAAGCCATCCTCCCACCTCAGCCTCCCAAAGTGCTGGGATTACAGGCGTGAGCCACTGTGCCTGGCCTATCAGTCATCTTTGAATGAGGCAGCTCTAGACCACCAGATGTCAGGAGCTGAAGGGCCTGGGCTATGCTCTAGGAGAGCAGCATCCGCACGAGTGGATAACCTTCACTCCTCCTGTCCGCCGAGCTCATCGGATGCAGGCTCATGGTGGACAGTTGCTCCCCTCTGCCCAACCTCACCTGCAGATTCCTTCCTTCAAACAAGGCTTGTCTGTGTGACTCCACATTCAGCCTCACCTCCTGTGTTCACTCCAGCTCCCTGCCTGGGTCGGGGCAAGTCCCCACCTGAGCACCCTGTCATGCTTCGCTCCCTGGCGTGTCACTGACTTTGGAGAATTATGCTCAGCTGGCTGCCTCCAGGACGCACCCCTCTCCTTGCACCCATTTAACATTCAGGGCAGTTGGCATCCCTTCCTCAGACTTTCGTGGCTGAGGGTTTCAGATGTCTCCCAGTTTCCTTAGTGCCAAGGTCTGGATTTCTGCTGCTTGTTCTCCTTGCTGCTTTGGGGTAGATTTGGAGAGAAGCAGCATTATTCTGACATTTTTAAACAGGAAGTCTTCTGCTGTGTGCTGCAGCCTGTCTAAACAGCCAGCCTCGGTTCAGAGCGTGGCAGCCAGAGGAGAGCCCTATTCAATAGATGAATCAAGAGATTCAATACACTCATTTTTGCTCTGTTGCCCAGGCTGGAGTACAACGGCACAATCTTGACTCACTCCAACCTCCACCTCCCTTGGCTCAAGGGATCCTCTTGCCCCAGCCTCCCAAGTAGCTGGGACTACAGGTGTGCGCCCCCATGCCCAGCTATTTTTATTTATTTTTTTGAGACGGAGTCTCACTCTGTTGCCCAGGCTGGAGTTCAGTGGCGTGATCTCGGCTCACTGCAAGCTCTGCCTCCCTGGTTCATGCCATTCTCCTGCCTCGGCCTCCCTAGTAGCTGGGACTACAGGTGCCCACCAACATGCCTGGCTAATTTTTTGTATTTTTAGTAGAGACGGGGTTTAACCATGTTCGCCAGGATGGTCTCGATCTCCTGACCTCGTGATCCACCTGCCTGGGGCTCCCAAAGTGCTGGGATTGCAGGTGTGAGCCACTGCGCCTGGCCTATTTATTTATTTTTTTAATACTTTAAGTTCTGGGGTACATGTGCACAACGTGCAGGTTTGTTACATAGGCTTATGTGTGCCATGTTGGTTTGTTGCACCAACTCATCATTTACATTAGGTATTTCTCTTAATACTATCCCTCCCCCAGTCCCGTACCCCCGCCCCCCACCGACAGGCCCCAGTGTGTGACGTTCCCCTTCCTGTGTTTTCACTGTTCAACTTCCACTTATGAAAACATGCGGTGTTTGGTTTTCTGTCCTTGTGTTAGTTTGCTGAGAATGGTAGTTTCCAGCTTCATCCATGTCCCTGCAAAGGACATGAACTCATCCTTTTTTACGGCTGCTTAGTATTCCATGATGTATATGTGCCACATTTTCTTTATCCAGTCTATCACTGATGGACATTTGCATTGGTTCCAAGTCTGCTATTATGAATAGTGCCACAATAAACATGAGTGTGCATGTGTCTTTATAGCAGCATGATTTATAATCCTTTGTGTATATACCCAGTAATGGGATTGACGCCTAGCTATTTTTTTGTATTTTTTGATAGAGACAGTGTTTTGCCATGATGACCTGGCTGGTCTTGAACTCCTGACCTCAGGTGATCTGCCCACCTCAGCCTCCCAAATTGCTGGGATTACAGGCATGGGCCACCATGGCCGGCCTCAAGACACTTATAAAAGAAATATAATCTGCACAGCTGATGGTTGTCAGTTGAAGCTGACAGACTGCTAGATGAAGGTCATATAAATAAATAATATTAAAATAGAGCCTGCTGTTATAGATTGTGTCCCCCAAAATGTTGAAGTCCTAATTCCCAATACTTATGAATGTGACCTTATTTGGAAACGGGGTCTTTTAAGATGAGGTCGTGCCAGGCACTGTGGTGCATACCTGTAGTCCCAGCTACTAGGGAGGCCGAAGAGGAAGGATTACTTGAGCCTTCGGGTCTGAGACCAGCCTGGACAACACAGTGAGATCATATCTCTATTTAAAAAATAGATGAGATCATTAGGTTGGACCCTAATCCAATTTGACTAGTGTTTTTATAAAACACACAAATTAAGTCAGTTCTGGTGGCTCACGCCTATAATCCCAACACTTTTGGGAGGCTGAGGTGGGAGGCTCACAGGAGTTCGAGATCAGCCTGGGCAACATAGGGAGATCCAGTCTCTACTAAAAATACAAAAAAATTAGCCAGCCGTGGCGGCACACGCCTGTAATTCCAGCTACTCAGGAGGCTGAGGCACAAGAATCGCTCGAACCCGGGAGACGGAGGCTGCCGTGAGCTGAGATCATGCCACTGCACTCCAGTCTGGGTGACAGAGTAAGGCTCTGTCTTGTAAAAGAAAAAAAAAAGGCAGAAATTTGAACACAGAGGCAGACATGCCCATAGAGAGCACATCATGTAAAAAGACACAGGGAGAAGACAGCCAAGGGACGCCTGAGGCTACCAGTAGCCAGGAGACAGGCCTAGAAACAGATCCTTCCTTGGCACCATCAGAGGGAGCACGGGCCCTGCTCGTGCCTTGGTTTTGGACTCTGACCTCCAGAACTGTGAGAGAATAAATTTCTGGGTTTTTTTAAAAAAATTATTTTTAATTATTATTTTTTAAACAAAAGCATCAGGTTGGTAAAAAGATTTCTGTTTAAGCCACCCAGTCTGTGATACTTTGTTACGATAGCCCTGGGAAACCAACCCGTCACCTTTGTGTCCGCTATTCCCAATCAACATCCGCATCCCCTCCTGTGCCGAGGCGGGGGTCCAGATTTATGTTACCCCGCAGGCTTTAATGTTTCCAGTTTCCAGAGTATCACGTGCCGGAAATTGGGGAGGAAGCGGGGAACTACTAAGTGTCTTGAGGGATGGCAGCTTGGGCAAAAAGGAAGACTGAGTCTCTGGCCCAGCCTGGAACCCCCATGAGTGTCGCCGCCGTTCTCGGGATAACAGCCGAAACAGATCATGCGTGCAAGGCCCTTGCCTCTTGGCCTCGCCCACCTTTCAAACCTGGTCTCTAACTGCACGGGCTGGTCTCTCCCTGCTCCAACTATCTGAACTGTTTCCCCTTAACAGCACCCCAGAAAGCTCCCTCGAGGCCCTTCCCCGTGCCCCCTACACCCACTCCAGAGACAAATACTGTCCTGATGTGTTCCACCGCATCCATCTTCCCTGTCGTAGAGTTCGTAGAAGTGGAGCCACAGAGCATGTGAGTTGCGTGCGGCACAACGCTTCTGGAAATTCACGTCGCACTTACCAGCAGCTCATTCTGTTGCATGGATACACAGTACCACAATGTGTTTATCCATTCCCCAGTTGATAGACATTAGTCTTGTCTCCAGTCTGGGGTGGTTATGAATTAAGCTGTTATGAACATGTCAGTACAAGTACTTATATGGAAGTGTTTTCATATCTCCAGGATTCCTGGGGATTGGATCACTGGGTCTTATGCTAAGTACATAGTTCACCTTTTAAGAAATTGCCAAGCCGGGTGTGGTGGCTCACGTCTGTAATCCCAGCACTTTGGGAGGCCGAGGCGGGTGGGGGGGTGGAGGGGATCACATGAGGTCCGGAGTTTGAGACCAGCCTGACCAACGTGGAGAAACCCCGTCTCTATTAAAAATACAAAATTAGCCGGGTGTGGTGGCACATGCCTGTAATCCCAGCTATTCAGGAGGTTGAGGCAAGAGAATCACTTGAACCTGGGAGGCGGAGGGTGCAGTGGGCCGAGATCGTGCCATTGCACTCCAGCCTGGACAACAAGAGCGAAACTCCATGTGGGGGGGGAAAATGGCCAAAATGTTTCCCAAAGAAGGTGTATCATGTTCTGTTTCCACCAACAATGCATGAAAGTCCAGGTGCTACAAGTCCTCACCAACACTGGGTGTTGTCTTTTTACTTTGAGCCCTACTGATCGGTGTATAGTGGTATCTCATTTAAAATTGCATTTCTGGTCCAGTGTAGTGGCTCACGCCTCTAATTCCAATACTTTAGGAGGCCAAGGCAGGAGGATCTCTTGGACCCAGGAGTTCTAGACCAGCCTGGGCAACAAAGCAAGACCCTATATATACCAAAGGAAATAGCAGGGCATGGTGGCACATGTCTGTGGCCCCAGCTACTCAGGTGGGAGGATCACTTGAGCCCAGGAGTTCAAGGCTGTGGTGAGCTACAATGACACCACTGCACTCCAGCCTGGGTGACAAAGTGAGACCCCTCCATCTCAAATAAAAATAAATAAAATTGCACTTCTGAATAATACACGTTTATTTGGCTGGCTCCACCAATCTCAGCTGGGCTCCCCTACATCTGCAGGCTGGCTTGGGTGGGGCAGCCCTGTTCTGTGTATCCTTCATTGTCCTCCAGTTACTGGGATGGGGGGGCATAGTCTTGTGACAATGGCAAGAGAGCCAAAAGAAACACGCAAGGCCTTTTGAGGCCAAGTCAGAACTGACACACCATCCTTTCCCCAACAGGCCACTGGCTGGAGCCATGGAAACAGCCAAACTCAGCAGGCAGAGGTGGGGGGTCCAGCTGGTCCTGGAGTAGATGGAGCTGCAGGCTCAGGTGGAAAGGGCATGGATGCGGGGAGAGGCAAAGAACTGGACCAGAGATGATCTCAAACACACAATCCTTTCTGCGAATGTTTCACAATTTATGCCTAATAACTTGTAGAAAAATGACTAATGATGGCCGGGTGCGGTGGCTCATGCCTGTAATCCCAGCACTTTGGGAGGCCTAAGAAGGCGGATCACCTGAGGTCAGGAGTTGGAGACCAGCATGGCCAACGTGGCAAAACCCCATCTGTACTGAAAATACCAAAAATTAGCCAGGTGTGTTGGTACATGCCTGTAATTCCAGCTACTCAGGAGGCTGAGGCCTGAGAATTGCTTGAACCTGGAAGACGGTGGTTGCAGTAAGCTGAGATCATGCCACTGCACTCCAGCCTGGGCAACAGAGCGAGACTCTGTCTCAAACAAAAGACTAATGATGAATTTTTTTTTTTTTTTTGGACGGAGTCTCCCTTAGCTGTCCAGGCTGGAGTGCAGTAGTGTAATCTTGGTTCACTGCAACCACTGTCTCCCAGGTTCAAGCAATTCTCCCATCTCAGCCTCCCGAGTAGCTGGGATTACAGGCACCAGCCATCATGCCTGGCTAATTTTTGTATTTTAGTAGGGATGGGTTTCACCATGTTGACCAGACTGGTCTTGAACTCCTGACCTCAGGTGATCCACGCGCCTCAGCCTCCCAAAGGGCTAGGATTACAGGCGTGAGCCACTGCGCCCAGCTGAATCATTCATTTCTTGAATGTAGGAAGAGTCTAGAGGCTGCGTCAGTCAGTTCTGCACAATGGCGTCTTTCTCACAGACAGCATTTCCCACTCACAGGGTCTTAAGTCGTTCCCCTGTCAAGTCAAGCTCCGGCCTTGCCTCAAACCCCTAAGGTCCTTGCACACATGGTCCTGGTGAGGCCGTGGCTATCCAAGGACATCGAGTGAAGTGAGGGCAGCAGGACCCAGTGCCTGGTCATTCTAGCTGGCACTGCTAGAATGTAGCCACCATCTGTGGCAACTCTGCCATGCCGCAGGTAGTGTGCGTGAGCAGTTTATGTACAGAGTGCGTGGAATTCCCACAATGACCCAGTACATTAGTGGGTTAGTTTGGACTCTTTGGGCTTTTAGTGACAAAAACCCAATTCCAAGCTGCCTAAGCAAGAAAGAGAAATGATTAGAAGACTCAGGAGGGCCTCAGAGAGGCCAAGAGTAGGGATACAACTGGGCCTGGGACTGGCTGGAGCCGGGCTCCTTGCGTCTTGCCTCGACCTCTCTTCCTGTGTCTGGGTCACTCTCTTCTGTGGTGGCCAGCTTTATCTGCTCCTGGAGAACATGGCGGCACATGGCCACTAACAGCTTCCAACTTCCGCGACGTCTTCAGTTCAAGAGAACAGCCAGTCCAAGTTAGAAACTAATCCCAAGGAAGGACTGGGATTGTTTTAAACAGGCTCAGGCACCCACCTCTGAACCACTAAGCTGTCACTGTTACCAATGTGGAAAGGTCGACATTGACTAAAACATTCGTGTGACTGCAGAGGTGTGTGTGTGGCGGCGGTGGGGGGGGGGGTTCCCCAGACAGTGGGGGAAGGGCAGATGGAACAACAGCAGTCTTCTTTCATGCTTGCGTTTTTATTTCCACTTAATAGATGAGACTCAAGGAAAACGCGCAGATAGTGTGTGTTGGTTAAGAGTACAGACCTGGTCAGGCACAATGGCTCACGCTTGTAATCCCACCACTTTGGGAGCCTGAGGTGTGTGGATCACCTGAGGTCAGGAGTTCGAGATCAGCCTGGCCAATATGGTGAAACGCCATCTCTACTAAAACATACAAAAATTAGCGGAGTGTGGTGGTGCGCACCTGTAAATCCCAGCTATTCGGGAGGCCTGAGACAGAAGAATCGCTTGTACATGGGAGGTGGAGGTTGCAATGCAATGAGCCAAGATTGTGCCATTGCACTCCAGCCTGGACGACAGAGCAAGACCCTATCTCTCAAAAAAAAAAAAAAAAAAAAGATTACAGACCTTATATAAGATCTGAATAGACACTTCACCAAAAAGATATACAAAAAGCAAATAAACACGTAATGGTAAGTGGATAAGCAACGAGACACCCTTACAATGGATTCTACTCAACATGAAAAGGTGGGATGTGCTGATGCACACAGCCCGGGTGAGTCTCAGCAGCATCATGTTAAGGGAAGGAAGCTGGCACAAAAGTCTGTATGTCAATAACTCCATTTATATAAAGTTCTAGAGAAGATAAAGCTCATGCTAGAGAGATCAGTGGCTGCGAGGGCCAAAGGTTTGTGGAGAGGATTGGGAGAGGCCCGGAGAGAATTTGTGGGGAGATGGAACTATTCTATATCATGATTGCAGTGGTAGGATACACTTGTCAACTTACCATATGCTTAACATTGGTGATTTTTTTTTTTTTTTTGAGATGGAGTCTTGCTCTGTCACCCAGGCTGGAGTGCAGTGGCGCAATCTTGGCTCACTGCAACCTCCACCTCCAGGATTCAAGTGATTCTCCTGCCTCAGCCTCCTGAGTAGCTAGGATTACAGGCGCCTGCCACCATGCCGGCTAATTTTTTGTATTTTTAGTAGAGATGAGGTTTCACCATGTTGGCCAGGCTGGTCTTGAACTCCTGACCTCAAGTGATCCACTCCCCTCGGCCTCCCAAAGTGCTGGGATTACAGATGTGAGCAATTACAATTGTGCCCAGATGAAATTGGTGAATTTTATTGTGGGAAAATTACATTTCAAAGCAGTTTTTTAAAAGGTAGCCATTATCATTTTTAGGCATCTCTTATAGGTTTTTGCCTTTGAATAAACGCAATAAAAATAAAGTAGTAGGTCTTGGGGTTAATCCAAACTGCATTCAACTCCCCCAGACCCTATCATGACACCCTAAGTACCTTTTTTTTTTTTAAGCCTCAGCAATCTCATCTGTACGTCTGGAGATGACAACTTCTAGCTCATAGATTTACTGTTGTGAAGGATGAAGAGATGATGTGGATAACTCCTCGGCGCTGGGGTTATCTAGTCTGACTTTGGTAAATGTATTATTGCTGCCCAAGGGCACACAGCTTCTAACCGGCAGATTCAGGGCTCAAACCGGTCTGTTTCCAAACTCTAGCTCCCGGCCGCCCGCGCCGCCTCACTAGCGCCCTCTTGTGCTAGTTCTATGCTCCCAAGCACACTTTGGATTCTTTGACTTCCCCTGTAAGAACACAGCGTGCTGATCAACAAACAAGAGCATCTGCTTCTATTTATAACTCTAACTAGAAAATTGACATTCAGCTTTTATAAATACTTTTGAAAAACAGGAACAGGCTGCAAGTCTTTTGATTTGGAAACTCTTGAGTAGCAAGGAGAGGGCTCAGAAGGCCACAAGGAATCCATACGGCTTAGGGAGGGAGGGAGGGAGGGCAGACTTTGGCCCCAGCGACTCACCAAGATGACCGCCGTGTAAAGACTATTGATGCCCCCAGCCAAGGAAGGAAGGTAGGTGGCCAGTGCCTCCAGCTGTAAGCAGAAGCCCGGGTGTCACTGGTTGGGAGTAAGAGAAGGAGAATGAGAACCAACCCTGATGATAAATTGGTTCTGAATTATGACCAGGCAAAGGGTGGGAGAACTGTGGCCACATTTGAGCTCTGATAAGAGCAAAGCTGGAATCTTAAATATTTAGATACGGAGCCTTAAAGGATGTACTTGACAAGCAATAAAAATCTTAGAAACACTTTAGTGATTCTCATGGCTTGCCGCTGATTTCAACTGCAAATCAACCTGGCAGTCTGAGAACATATTCGATTTTAACTTCCAAGCTCCTCAGCAAACATCCTGTGTCTGGGACATCAGGAGCCTTTTAGCTCCTCTCAGCCTCAGGGCCAAGTACCGCAGGCTCAGGGCTCCCCAGGGCCAGGTGCCGGCTGGAATCGCCTGAGGTTAAAAAACGCAGGTGATGCTGGGCACGGTGGCTCACACCAAAGTGCTACCAGCACTTTGGGAGGCCGGCGGGGGCGCGGATCACCTGAGGTCAGGAGTTCGAGACCAGCCTTGCCAACATGGTTGAAACCCTGTCTCTACTAAAAATGCAAAAATTAGCCGGGTGTAGTGGCAGGCACTTGTAATCCCGCTACTCAGGAGGCTGAGGCAGGAGAATCACTTGAACCCGGGAGGTGGAGGTTACAGTGAGCCAAGATCGTGCCACTCACTCCAGCCTGGGCAACAGAGCAAGACTCTGTCTCAAAAAAAAAAAAAAAAAAAAAAAGGCCCAGCACGGTCGTTCATGCTTGTACTCCCAGCACTTTGTGAGGCCAAGGCAGGCTGATCACCTGAGGTCGGGAGTTCGAGACCAGCCTGACCAACATGGAGAAACCCCATCTCTACTAAAAATACAAAATTAGCCAGATGTGGTGGCACATGCCTGTAATCCCAGCTACTTGGGAGACTAAGGCAGGAGAATTGGTTGAACTCTAGCGGTGAAGGTTGTGGTGAGCCGAGATTGCGCCACTGTATCCAGCCTGTGCAACAAGAGCAAAACCACATCTCTTAAAAAACAAAACAAAACAAAAAAACCCGCGGGTACCCAGACTCCTCCCAGGTGCAGGATTCAATCTGAGTAAGCCGAGGTAGTGGTAGGAGTGATCCCGGGGCCTGTAAATCTGGAACATTTTTGCTTTACTTGGTGAGGATGGAGAATGAGTGAAAGTCTGTTTGAGAAAGTTACTATAGTCCCAAGTTGGCAAGCCAAGAAACAGCAGTATAAGCATTATTTAGAACCATGAAAACAAATACGAGAAGGAACCGCAGAAAGCACCCAAAGTTGTTCTAACCAGTGGTGCCCGAAGTTAGAATAGTGATTATCTTGAGAAGCGGGGACTATTAGCTTGGAAGGAGCATCAGGGAACTTTCTAGGTGCTGGAAATGGTCTGTATCTTGATCTGGGTGGGAGTTGGGTGTTGGCCCTCCCTATCCATGGATTCTACATCGGTGAATTCAACCAACCTTGGGTTTAAAGTATTTGGGAAAAAAGCATTCAAAAAAATAAAAATAATATACAAACAATGTAACAACTGTTTACATAGCATTTACATTATATCAGGTGTTATAAGTAGAGGTGACAAAGTACATAGAGGATATGCATAGGTTATGTGCAAATACCACACCATTTTATATGAGAAACTTGTGCATCCTCAGATTTGGTGCTTGAACCCCGGAAGCAGAAGCGGAGGCTGCAGTGAACCAAGATCGCGCCATTGCACTCAGACCTGAGGAACAGTTAGATTCCGTCTCAAAAAAACTGGGGGATCCTTCAGTCAATCCCCCATAGATACTGAGGAATGACTGTACATATATAAAAACCCATGAAGCTGTACTCTGAAGATTGTGTATTTCGCCTACATATAATTTAAAATTTTTAAATGTCTCCCTCCAAAGAGGAATCAGTTCACAGACGAGGCTGCAGGCAGACTTTTTTTTTTTTT
>NW_012105253.1:2876720-2877387 GCF_000951045.1 Mandrillus leucophaeus
TCAGCCTCCTGAGTAGCTGCAACTACAGGTGCGCACCACCACACCTGGCTAATTTTTGTATTTTTAGTAGCAATGGGGTTTCACCATGTTGGCCCTGTCTCTTATACACATCTAGATGTGTATAAGAGACAGGCTCAATGCAGTCTCAACTCCTGGGTGCCAGTGATCCTCCTGCCTCAGCCTCCCAAGTAACTGGGACTAGAGGTATGTCTAGTCTTCCATGCCTGGCTAATTTTTTTTTTTTTCTATGTTTATGATATTAAAAACCTTTTTTTGTTTTCAAAGACAGAGTCCCTCTCTGTCGACTGGGCTGGAGTGCAGTGGTGTGATCACAGCTCAATGCAGTCTCAACTCCTGGGTGCCAGTGATCCTCCTGCCTCAGCCTCCCAAGTAGCTGGGAGTACGGGCACAGGCCACTGTGCCTGGCTAGATTTTAAATATTTTGTAGAGACAGGATCTCCCTTTGTTGCCTGTGCTGGGCTCGAACTCCCGGGCTCAAGCAATCCTCCTGCCTTAGCCTCTCAAAGTGCTGGGATTACAAGTGTGAGGCACCGTGCCTGGTCAGGACTGATTTTTTTTTTTTTTTTTTTAAACATACATTTACAAACTTAAAACCATATCCACCTTTTTAAAAAACACCATATTCATGTCTCCTTTGATAAAAATA
>NW_012105253.1:2877437-2878712 GCF_000951045.1 Mandrillus leucophaeus
TTTTTTTTTTTTTTTTTTTTTTGAGATGGAGTTTCACTTTTGTTGTCCAGGCTGGAGTGCAACGGCGTGATCTCGGCTCACCGCAACCTCCGCCTCCCAGGTTCAAGTGATTCTCCTGCCTCAGCCTCCCAAGTACCTGGGATTACCGGCATGCACCGCCACACCTGGCTAATTTTGTATTTTTAGTAGAGACAGGGTTTTTCCATGTTGGTCAGGCTGGTCTCGAACTCCCGACCTCAAGTCATCTGCTCACCTCAGCCTCCCAAAGTGCTGGGATTACAGGAATTAGCCATCACGCCCGGCAGTTTTAACTTTCATTTCATAATGACTGATGATGTTGACTCTTCTTTGATGTGCTCATTGGCCATTTGAATTTTTTTTTTGTGATTCTGATTCAGAATGTTTAGAGATCGTATTTTGAGGAACCCTGCCTTAAAAACACCCATATATATGGCCTCCAGAAAATAACAATGTAAAGTGATGATTTATTTACTTATTTTTTGAGACAGGGTCTTGCTCTGTCACCTAGGCTGAAGTGCAGTGGCAAAATCAGCCCACTGCAACCTCCACTTCCAGGATTAAAGCAATTCTCGTGCCTCAGCCTCCTGAGTAGCTGCAACTACAGGTGCGCACCACCACACCTGGCTAATTTTTGTATTTTTAGTAGCAATGGGGTTTCACCATGTTGGCCCGGCTGGTCTTGAACTCCTGAGCTCAGGTGATCCACCCACCTCAGCCTGGGATTACAGGCGTGAGCCACCACGCCTGGCCTAAAGTGATTATTTAAATGGAAAATCTAAGAGTTCCTCCCCCAACTTTGTGAAAATTTTCAAAAATACACAAAAGTTGAAAAACTAATGATCTACTTAGATCTAACAGTGAACAATTTGTTATACTTGCTCTGCATATGTTTAGCAAATTGTTGAACCATTTGAAAGCCACAGACATCCAGATGCTTCATCCTTAAATACTTTAGCACTTATCTCCTAAGAGTATTTTTCTGTGTAATTGCAATTCTACCATTATACCTAATAAAATTAGCAATAAATTCATATTCAATCCATATCCTAATTTCTCCAGTTATTCCAGCCTTTTATTTGTTTTTTTTTTTTTTGAGACGGAGTCTCGCTCTGCCGCCCAGGCTGGAGTGCAGTGGCCGGATCTCAGCTCACTGCAAGCTCCGCCTCCCAGGTTCATGCCATTCTCCTGCCTCAGCCTCCCGAGTATTCCAGCCTTTTAAACAAACATCCAGAGTTCCAGCCCTTTTACTGATTA
>NW_012105253.1:2881752-2883451 GCF_000951045.1 Mandrillus leucophaeus
TTTTTTTTTTTTTTTTTTAAACATACATTTACAAACTTAAAACCATATCCACCTTTTTAAAAAACACCATATTCATGTCTCCTTTGATAAAAATAGAAATTAGATGTTTTAAAAGGTCCACAAGAGTCTGGTATACAGCCTGGGTTGAGAAGTTCTGACTTCAGAAATGCTTCCTGCGATTGCTTTTTAAAAATAGCTTCTAACCCTTTCTTTCACCAAGGTAAATTCTCACGAGTTTCAACCTTACTTTAGAGCGTATCTTTTGCTTTCTACAAGCAGAAGTTTAAAGAGAAGAGCTACACAGCAGGTTGGTCTGCATGGAATTCCTCTACTAGTCTCTTTCCACCACGCACTGCCAGCTATTGTTTGAAACTGACACTCAACATTACCACCAGCCCCAGCTTAGGCAGTGGAGCTTTTGAGGTCAGGCTCTGACTCAGGATGGCCTAGCGGATCTCTGGCCACAGAAGAGCAGCTCTGGATATTTGGTTTTTCAGTAGCTCAGGTGTGGGATGGGGGTCCCCAAACAAGGTCTTTCCCGGTTTTCCTGGCAATTCTGATGCTGGTTGGTGGTCCAGAAGCCATATTTTGAGCTACCCTGCCTAAAAGAGTCCATACTGCCAACAGGAAAAAAAAAAAAAAAAGTATATATATTTTCAATCAGATTTACTGAGGCACAATGAAGAAAGTGCACCCATTTCAAGACTGCCTTTTGACAAATGTAGACACCCATGTAACCACTGCCAGTCAAAATATGGAAGATTTCCAACACGCAAGAAAGTTCCCTTGTATCCCTCTGCCGTCAATCCTTGGTCCTCCCTGAGCTCTGGCCCCAGGCAAACCTGCTTTCTGTCCCTAGAAACCAGTTTTGCCTGTTCTAGGATTTCACATAAAGAGAATTGATTGTACAGTATGTGTACTCTTTTGTGTCTCATCCCTTTAGCTCAGCTTTTGATTTCTTAGCTCAGCTTGTTGTAAAGGTATTCATGTTGCTGCTTGTGTCAGTAATCCCTTCCTTTGTAGGAATATATCACAATTTATCTTTTTTTTTTTTTTTTTTTTGTGAGGCAGGGTCTCACTCTATCACCCAGGCTGGAGTATAATGGTGCAATCTCGGCTCACTGCTGCAACCTCCACCCCCCAGGTTCAAGCGATTCTTCTGCCTCAGTCTCCCAAGTAGCTGGGATTATAGGCACCTGCCACCATGCCTAACTAATTTTGTATTTTTAGTAGAGACGGGGTTTCACCACGTTGACCAGGCTGGTTTCGAACTCCTGACCTCAAGTTATCCACCCGCTTCAGCCTCCCAAAGTGCTGGGATTAGAGGGGTGAGCCATCATGCCTGGCCTGTTTTATCTGCTTTCTAATTGATGGATATTTCTGCTCTTATGAATACAGCTGCTATGAATGTTCAAATACAAGTGTTTGGATGTAAGTCTTCATTTCTCTTGGGCACCAATGAGGACTGTTGGGCCATATGGTAAGGATATGCTTATTTGCAAGAAGCTGCCTGTTTCCCAAAATAGCTATACCCTGTAACACGACCACTAGCAAATGTGAGTTCCAGTTGCTCCACATCTTCATTCACACTTAGTGCTGTCAGTCTTTTTACTTTTGGACATTCTAGTGGATGTATAATGGGATCTCATAGTTTTAACTTTTTTTTTTTTTTTTTTTTTTGAGATGGAGTTTCACTTTT
>NW_012105253.1:2884364-2892040 GCF_000951045.1 Mandrillus leucophaeus
AATCCATATCCTAATTTCTCCAGTTATTCCAGCCTTTTATTTGTTTTTTTTTTTTTTGAGACGGAGTCTCGCTCTGCCGCCCAGGCTGGAGTGCAGTGGCCGGATCTCAGCTCACTGCAAGCTCCGCCTCCCAGGTTCATGCCATTCTCCTGCCTCAGCCTCCCGAGTATTCCAGCCTTTTAAACAAACATCCAGAGTTCCAGCCCTTTTACTGATTATCATCTCTTCAGTCTCCTTTATATTTCATTACCCAGTAGATTTTTGTATTGATTTCAAGCAATTTGTATTAAACTTTCTGAACAAAAATTTCAAGAAATCAAAAAATGTAACTGGCCAGGCAGGGTGGCTCATGCCTATACTCCCAGCACTTTGGGAGGCCAAGATGGGAGGATCCCTTGAGCTCAGGGGTTTGAGACCAGCCTGGGAAACATGGCGTGATCCCATCTCTGCAAAAAAAATTTAAAAATTAAAAAAAAAATTAGCTGAGTGGGAGGGTGGTGGGTGGGGCTGGGGCTATTCAAGAGGCTGAGGCAGGAGGATTACTTGAGCCCAGGAGGTCAAAACTGTAGTAAGCCATGTGCACCATTGCACCCCAGCCTGGGCAACATGGTAAGACCCTGTCTAAAACAAAAAACAAAAAATGGTAACTCCTATATACCATGTTATTTGGATAACTACGGGTTTATCTGTTACAATCAGCTTGAGATACTATGAGACTAGAATAAAAGGTGCTGGAAATAGGACAGTACTTGCAGTTATCATCCTGCTTCATTCATTTCAGTCCTTTTTGTGATGGACATTTCTGTTGCTCCCTTCTTGCCACTCCCAGCTGAGACCTACCTATCACAAAACTTTATGCCAGGAAGAGCCTTGGACTTAGAATCAAAAAGCTGTCGGCTGACTGTGTCCTATTAGTCACTCAGCATGGCTCAGCTTCCTACTCTGGAAAACAGCTATGATGGTGATAGAATATGGTCCCTTCGAATAACCACAGGATTGCTGTACAAATCAAATGAAATCGTGTGGGTTAACTTATGTTGGGCACAATGAGGCACTTCATTAATTCATTCCACATTCGAGCATTGTCTACGTAGGTCTCTGTGCCAGGGACAGAGATGTGAGAAGGCGGCTGCGAGAGGTCCTGGGAAAAGTTGCCCTGCTTTTAAGAGACACAAGATGGAATGGTTTCTCTTCACATGGATATAGGGCTCAGGTGCTAGTCCAAGATATGGAGCTGGCATGCAACTCAATCACATGAGCTGCTAAGGTCCCTTCAGAGTTTAAGCCCATTTGAGCGTATTTTCTTTTACAGGTGGCCAACAGCATCCAGACAGGTGTGAACAGCATTTGAGACTTGAAGAATCAGTCTCCCAAAGGATCGTCAGAGCAGATTTTGATGCTGGCACCAGCCTTTGACTTCTGCTTGGCTGGCCCCATCTCTTGGATCCTTGCTTGACTGACAGCCCAATTCTGTGAGTCTCAATGCCTTGCTTCAGCCTAAACCCTCCAATGCTGGCCATTAGCTTGTTCTGATCCCCAGATATGCCTACAGACCCCAAACCTCTAACACCCTGTTTCTGCTGCTACCTGGAGAACATGCAGGTGTGCTGCCTGCTGACCCTAGAGCCTCCAAGGCCCCACTCACGCATGGCCCCAGTACTACTCTGCTGACAGAACCCTGCCTGCTCTCCCCTACTTAGCCTCTGCCTAGGGAAACCCTTGTTCTCTCAGTTCTCTAACCTTTCCTAACTCCCTTGAGAGAGAAAATGCTTTTTCAAATAACAGGCAGTACAGAGAAAAGTACTGAGAAAGGGCAACTTTGTATTGCCTTATTTATACCCCAGGAAATTTTAATTATCAACAGTCAAGATATAAAATCATGATGTAGACCGAGGCAGGCAGATCGCTGGGGCTCAGGAGTTGGAGATGAGCTTTGCCAACACGATGAAACCCTGTCTCTTAGACTACAACTAGCCAGGAATGGTGGTGGTACACGCCTGTCGTCCCAGCTACTCAGGGGCCTGAGGTGAAAAGATCGCCTGAGCCCAGCATGTTGATGAGACTGTAGTGAGCCGAGCTTGCGCCACTGCACACCAGCCTGGGCAACAGAGTGAGACCCTGTCTTAAAAAAGAAAAAAGAAAAAACAAACCCTACAGCATTTATTTGAAAAAAACTTAAAAGGTAGATAACCATTACCTAAAAACCATTTTTGAAAGAAAATCAGTATTACATCAAATAGCTTCTGCTTTTTCAGATACAAAACAGACAAGAATGTGTTTGAAAATATTTAAGTCAGTATAGCATGTGGTAGTGAACTAATGCTGGAGGTTCCTGGCTGTGCTTGCTGGTCTTGCGTTGGGGGCAGGCACTCACTAGCCCAGGGCAGCAGGTAATTTACCAGTTGAAAGGACGTTTCAATGGTTTCACAACTGGGATAGCCGTAACAGCTGAACACCCACATTAGGTATGTGTGGTTTTTTTTTAGATATGTAATATTTGCTTAGAATTTTAAAGCTAAAAAATCAGTAAATGGGCTGGATGTGGTGGCTCATGCCTGTAATCTCAGCACCTTGGGAGGCTGAGGTGGGAGAATTGCTTGAGCCCAGGAGTTGGAGACCAGCCTGGGCAATAAAGCAAGACTCCATCTCTAAAATTTTTTTTTTTTTTTAGATGGGAGTTTTACTCTTGTCGTCCAGGCTGGAGTGCAATGGCGCCATCTCGGCTCACTGCAACCTCTGCCTCCAGGGTTCAAGTGATTCTCCTGCCTCAGTCTCTGGAGTAGCTGGGATTACAGGTATGTGCCACCATGCCCAGCTAATTTTGTTTGGTTTTTTTTTGAGACGAAGTCTCACTCTGTTGCCCAGGCTGGAGTATCTCGGCTCACTGCAGCCTCTGCCTCTGCCTCTTGGGTTCAAATGATTCTCGTGCCTTAAGCCTCCCAAATAGCTGAGACTACAGGTGTGTGCTACCACACCCGGCTACTTTTCTTTTTTTTTTTTTTTTTTTTTTTTTTTTTTTTTTAGTAGAGATGGGGTTTCACCATGTTGGCCAGGCTGGTCTTGAACTCCTGACCTCAAGTGATCCGCCTGCCTCGGCCTCCCAAAATGCTGATATTACAGACATGAATCACCACACCCGGCCTGTACAAATACTTTTCTTTTCTAATTAGCTGGGCATAGTGGTACGTGCCTATAATTCCAGCACACTGGGAGGGTGAAGTGGGAAGATCATTTGTGCCCAGGACATTGAGGTTGCAGTGAACTAAGATCATGCCACTGTGCTCTAGCTTGGTGACATAGCAAGACCTTGTATTAAAACAAAACAAAACAAAAAAAAAACTATAAACATTTAACAATTATAACCAGCATTTATTTGAAAAAACTTAAATGATATACATAACCATTACCTAAAAACCATTTTGAAAGAATTTACTACATCAAATGGCAAAAGTGTTCGTGGAAATTGTAATGCATACTTGTTGATGGCTCAAAAGGCCAATGTTGAAAGTTATCACTAAAAATAGATTCTTAAAATGTAACATGGAGGGGAAAGAGGGAACTTGGAAAAGATAAAGGTATATTGGTTTTAGGTCTAATAATCACAGGTAAAGTCTTTGTTTAAAAAACAAGCCTGGCAGGGGTAGGGTGGGGAGGGTTGCTCATGCCTTATACTCCCAGCACTTTGGGAGGCCGAGGTGGGCAGATCACCTGAGGCCAGGAGTTTGAGACCAGCCTGGACAACATGATGAAACCCTGTCTCTACTAAAAATACAAAAATTAGCCCGGCATGGTGGTGCACATCTGTAATCCTAGCTACTTGGGAGGCTGAGGCAGGAGAACTGCTGGAACCCAGGAGGCAGAGGTTGCAGTGAGCTGAGATTGCACCATTGCACTCCAGCCTGGGCAACAAGAGTGAAACTCCATCTCAAAAAAAAAATAAAATAAAATAAATTTTAAAATGTACCTATTAAAGGAGGCTTTTTTCCTTAGTTTTAGTTGGTGTTGATAAGCTCAGCAAAGGAGCTTTAGGGTAATACTTGATGACAGCAAAATGAAGGAAACCTTACTGAAGGTAAAAACCTAGCAAAACATTCCCCAGAGGAACAAAAGTTTTTTGCAAATACGACATACTTAGTTCTGCTTTCTACCAGTCACTAACACAGAAAGACCAAAAACTGTGTATGAGATAGTGATATTAAGATTTGAGATTTTATTCTAATTCAGTGGCATCAATCATGTAAAGAGCCATGCAGTTGAAGTGGTCCAGTGTGGCATGCAGCCCCGCAGTGACGGTGCACTTCATGCCCTGTTCGTGCTGGGGCAGCCTGTACCACCTAGAAACCACAACTGCAGTAACCACTGATACACAGACCTGTGTTATTTCTACAAGTGTTCCATTCCAACTGTATTTATGCTTTAGAGTTCAAAATCTAAGTCCAGATACACTATTATAATGGGCCAGGTCCCAGACATTCTTCCTCACACCAACCAGTTAGTCCTTTTGATTTTACTCCAAACCCCAATGTATGAAATCCGAAGTGCTTGTAAGGATTTAGAACAGCACAGACTACCAGGAACAAAGCAGATACAAAACATTTCTCAGCAACCAAAAATAAAAGAAGGGAAACGGGCCACTGAGGCAGATGGGTCTCTCAGATTAAATGTCATATAAATTGCATGTGTGGAACCAAATCCAGCAGAAAACCCTCAGTTAATGAGGCATAGCTTGGTAAATTGGGAACTTGATGAGGGTTTTTTTTTTTTTTTTATGTAATCTGGTATCACTTAGAATGGCCTTAGTTTCCCATTCTCTCACCACCTTCACACAGGCCCACATGCCTGACATCAAATCTGTCAAACTTGGGGACGAAGGACATTAACAGTTCTTGAAAGGTGACCTTACCCACAGATACTAATTTCATTACTTAAGGAATTTTTCTTCCTCAGAATTTCTAGAATCACAAGTGATACCTGCCAAGTACAGTTTAAGTTACTAGTAGATATACACCTCTTCAATGCAGAAACTTAGTCTCATTATGTTGGTTACATATACTGTTTTTATTTGGGTTTGTTGAATGAGAATAAAAACACCCCGGTTTCTTCTGCAGGTCCAGTCCTTCTCTCTAATGGTCATTACAAACAACCCTTAAGTGGCTGGAATATAGTCAGCAAGGGGCCCACGTGAACAGCTCATCTGGAATCTTTGCAAGTACATATTTATGTCCTTTGGTGCCTTGCACAGTAAGGCACTGTTAATGATGTAACAGAATAGAGGAAATGCCCACAGCAAATAGTTCTAGTGACAATTTACTAGACAAGTTACAGTTTAATAATGGTGGTGGTGATTGTTTCTTTCATTTTATTATTATTTTTTACAATAAGGGTGTAGCCTTTATACTCCACACGCACAAAATAAAACAAGTGCTTATTACGAAAAGAGTCCCTGCCCCCACCCCCCAAGAACATCCTGAACATAGCAATTCAACAGAACAGAAAAATCAAGACAAGTTTGATTTCAAAATTTCAATAAAAAAGCAAAAGTATGTAATGCAACAGCTGTTCAACTTCCAACTCTAAATAGGCACCATTAAACAAACCCCAGTATTTTAAATTTCTCCGACACACATTCCAGGATCAATGCTCTGAACTGTAATCAGCTAGTAATTCATAACAGGAATACAGCCTTAGAATGGAAGCTATATTGCTTCCCTGCCCCCTTTCTCTTACAATTGGAGAGTGTAGGTATTAAGGGATACAAAGTCAGAGGAAGAAGAATTAAAAAGAAAAATGCCCAAAGCTGCAGCTGTTTGGACTAGGAAGACAGCATTTTACAAACGTTCAAAAAATCCCAAGGCAAGTAACACAATTTGTTCACTATCACTCTTACTTGAAAGAATAAAGAGATCAGCATCTTATTATATAAAACTGTACTTTCAGAACTGTATTACAGGTTCACCAGAAACTATGGATGTAGTTTTAGGCATCATGAAGGAAAACAGGTTCAGTTCAGATAAAGTTAGATACTGTACATCTAGCCTAGCTGGATCTGGTGTCTGGATCTGCTCACTGTCGCCCTGAACAGCTGTGAACTAAACAATAGTACGTAACTCCATAGGAAGCTTAAGGATTGAAGAAATGTACACAGCTAGTTAGATCTCCCCTGCTTCGCGCTCTTCAGAGCTCCTCCTGTCTTCTGATCTGCCATTAGCACTCTCATAGGACCGCTTCTTATCTTTCCGATCTCTGTCACGAGGTGATCTGTCTCTTGAACTCCTGTCTCTGTCACATGATGCTAAGTCTTGGTCTCTGAATCTTTCTTTTGAGGATCTGAAAAATATTAATTTGAGGAGCAAAATATGTTGGGTAACCCAAAAACCCAAATTAAAGAATAGGATAAATATTAAGCTCTTGATAGCTGAAGATATATAGAAGAATATACCCATGACAGAGGAGTCAGTTTTCTGACCAAATACTGAGCACTACCATAGCTGATAAGGGCATTAAAACAAGAAGACGGGTGAAAACAAATAGCTGAGGGTCAGAAGGCTAAAATAATTTCTTACAGGCTACTCTCATTATCTCAGAGACAACAGAGTTTCTCCAATTCATAAAAGGTATTTCAATATAAAAACTAATACATAGATAATAGCTTTAAAAAGTGAAAGAAAGGTATTGTCTAAATTTTAAAATGGCTTAGAATAGGGGCCAGATGGTGACTATCTGGGGTGCTGCAGGTCCATGCAATCTTTGTGGCAGTGTTCTGTTCTTTTTAGAATGTAAAAACCATCCATAGCTTGCTGGTTGTACAGGCTGCCGGCCAGATTTGGCCTATCGGCAACAGTTTGCCAACACCTGACTTAGATAAGAGAACTACTCAATTATTAATATGAATTTAAATAACCACTTTAAAAAATCGACTCATACTGAGTTAGCTTATTCAACCAACAAGGGGAAATAAAAAAAGACAAAGATGCTCACACTAATAAATCTTGATTAGCTGTAACTGTTTACTATCTTCTCCATTCCCATACCCAACTTCAATAAGAAAGGTGTAAATAATAACAATCAGAAGGAAGACCAAGCATATTATGGAATCAGAATAAACATGGAATCTTCTATACTTCCAACACCTAAAATCCAACAAATTACATTTATTTGGTTCTTTACAGGTGACACAGTACTTTTACATAATTATCTCACTCAACTCATATTCAAAATTAGGATCTGAGGCACTACCAAGAACCTGAATAATTAATACTTTCAGGAAAATAAAAAATATGACTGTTCAGTTTTAGAAATATAGTTGAGGGTTAAACAAAAAAAGGTTCTAAAATAATGTAAACTTTGAATATTCTACTTAATGTTTTAATAAACTTAATTTTAAAATGATATAAAAAGACTGGGCACAGTGGCTCACACCTGTAATCCCAGCACTTTGGGAGGTCAAGGCGGGCTGACCACTTGAGGTCAGGAGTTCGACACCAGCCTAGCCAACATAGTGAAACCCCGCCTCTACATAAAATACAAAAAATTAGCTGGGTGTGGTGGTGCGCACCTGTAGTCCCACTTACTCGGGAGGCTGAGGCAGGAGAGTCACTTGAACCTGGGAGGCGGAGGCTGCAGTGAGTGAGCACAGATCGCATCACGGCACTCTAGCCTGGGTGACAGGGCGACAC
>NW_012105253.1:2893688-2897244 GCF_000951045.1 Mandrillus leucophaeus
ACATGTGGTAGTCTTATGCCAGTCTAATTATTGTCAAAGATGTAGATCCTGTGTTCTAACTCACACAGGAACTTTTTTTTTTTTTTTTTTTTTTTAATGAGAGACGGAGTCTCGCTCTGTCACCCAGGCTGGAGTGCAATGGTGCGATCCTGGCGCACTGCAACCTCCACCTTCAGGTTCAAGCGATTCTCCTTCCTCAGCCTCCTGAGTAGCTGAGATTACAGGCATGCGCCACCATGCCCAGCTAATGTCTGTATTTTAGTAGAGACGGGGTTGGTTGGCCAGGCTGGTCTTGAGCTCCTGATCTCAAGTGATACGCCCATCTCGGTCTCCCAAAGTGCTGGGATTATAAACGTGTGCCACCGTGCCCGGCCTCACATAGGAAACTTCTTAGAGCAACTTAAAGTTGTTCAACTATGTTATATGTCTGTCTTATGTTTTACTAAGTCTACTACGGTAAAACATATACAATTATTATTAAAATCACCTTAAGGACTACTAAAAACAAGGCCAGAATATAAGAAATAAAATATTGAGAGCCTATTAACAAACTCAGCTTGTGAGTGATTTCAGGGAATGGAAAGTTGAGTCAAAAAAAGGAAAGATTTTAACAGCTTTCTGTGGATTTTATTATAGATTTTATGTGGAGTAATCCACAGAATATGTAAGACTAGTAGGTACTAGGCACTCAAAAAATGTTTATCATACATATACTTTTGAATAGTTGTCAAGAAAAAAGCAATTTTAAACATGGCTTACATTACACAGAAATTACCTGGTTTAAGGGCCATCATGTGACCTGAGAAGTTTTGAGAGCTTGATCTATACAGACTGAATGCTAAACTCTTCTACCACATTATAATCCTTTGTCTATTCTTAATAGATATTCAAGTCCTCAAACATACCTTACCCTATGCCTGCACCTTTTGAATGTTCTCATTAAACCAAGGAAGTCTTGGAACTTCCTTAAGATTATGAGTCTGCCTTGCCAAGCTAAAGGTATGTAACAATACGTATCTATAGTGCAGATAAAACAAGAATATACTAGAATGTGTCTGCTCTGAAAAAGCATCCCAGCTCAAATTAAGTTTAGAAAACAATAAATCAAAGCTAAACAACTCTTTTAATGAAAGGACTTCTCAGAGCCCCTAATTTGCTGATCCATACTAAGGGCATTGGTATTTAATATTATTTACCTGTAAAGAACTTTTTTCCAAGACACACTAACCAGAGAAAAGCAATAACCTCTGCACATATTGGTTCCAATTTCTTGCTCTGGCTCATAAGTATATTCTTTCAAAACTACCCATATAATCACAGAAAAACGTTGTACACCCACACACAAATGTGTACATATTACCAGATGCAAAAGTTTCAAACCAATAATCTGAACTCTAAACATAAGTAACATAAGTAAACATAAACAACTCTAAAACATTAAGGGAGCTCCATATCCTCTGATTGACACATCAATACCTCCTCTTGGATCGTTCTCTGCTCCTATCTCTAGAACTGTGCCGACTTCTCTGGTGGCTACGGCTGCGGCTACGGCTGCTGGAGCGGGACCTGTGGCGATGGCGTTTCTCCCGAGATTTGGATCGAGTTCTCCTCTTGCGTTCACGTGACATGGAGCGAGATCGATGTCTGCGATGCTCTCTGGACCTGGATCTACCAGACAAGATTAGATTTTGTTTTTATCTTTGTAATTACTACATTTCTCATTTATTAAAGGCTTTTCTTTAAAGAGAAACTTTTTCTCAGTAGTCTTAATGTCAATTATATTCCAAGTCAGCTAAATCTACACTAAATTGCTGGTGTGTTAATAACTACATACTAGAATTCAAAATAAAACTTAATTCTCAGCCAGGCGCCGTGGCTCACATCTATAATCCCAACCCTTTGGGAGTCTGAGGCAGGAGGATCGCTTGAGCTCAGGATTTTGAGAGCAGCCTAGGCAACATGGCAAAACTCTGTCTCTATAAGACATACAAAAATTAGCTGGGCACAGAGGCACGTGCCTGTAGTTCCAGCTACTCAGGAAGCTGAGGTGGGAGGATCACTTGAGCCAGGGAGGTCAAGGCTGCTGTAATGACCTGTGATCACACTGCTGCAGTCCAGCCTGGGCAACAGAGTGAAATTCTGTCTCAAAAACAAAAACAGGACACTGATAATTCTCAGAGATCAATCAGTAATGTATAAATTTATATCAGAAATAGTTTTTCAAGTGAAAGCAACTTTCGAACCACTACTATATGCCAGGGACTATATTATCTAGATGTGTTATGAATTTAATTGCACTTAAATATCTTGAACATTTTTGGTATTCTCTAGAAATTAAATATGTACCTGACAGACCTGGATAGAAGAGAAGAGATGAGGAAGCATACGTCAGGATAAATTACTCTCTCTCTCAATTAGAAAGGTGAGATAACCATAGAAATACGTTTTTAATGCCCACAATATGCATGCCTAGTCACAGTGTAATCAAAACAGAGTAAGGGCCAGGGGTGGTAGCTCACGCCTTTAATCCCAGCACTTTGGGAGGCTGAGGCAGGATGATCACCCAAGCCTGGGAAGTCAAGGCTATAGTGAGCTGTGTTCACACCACTGCATTCCAGCCTGGGCAATAGAGAGCAAGAAAAAACACAGTAAGACAGTTCTCTATTCAAGGAGCAAAGAGTTTGGGAGAAAAAAAACTTGCGAAAATAATTTTTGAAAACTTGACTCAGATTGCAATAACAAAATGTATTTCTAATGAATACACAGAAATAGAGAAACAAACATTCTGAAAACCCAGAAGATCTACGATCAAGGTGCTGGCAAAATAAAAACATTTTTTGAAAAGAAACCCACAAGGTGTAAGACACTTTTATAGCCTCCACCAGGTCACAAACTAACTTGTGGGGTCGGTGGGGGTGCGTTGGGAGGGTGGAAATGGCATGCAGAGGACATAAACATTTGACGGGAAACAAAGGCATGCAATTTTGTTAGAAGAGTCACTTTATGATGGAAATGTTCTCAACTGGGTTATGGTGATAGTGCACAGCTTTAAATTTGCTAAAAAATCACTGACTTCAGAGTAAATCATTTTTAATACCTCAATAAAACTGTTAAATTTAAGTCACTTTAAGAATGTGGGGTTTGCTCATAATTTGATACAGCAAGTTCAAAATCATATTATACATATGAGATAGTTTACAAATACAGTTTATGTTCAACTGATTGTTATAAACAATGCTTAAAGACATTCAGCTTATATCAACATTATAGTCAAACAAAGGTACATGACATGGATGTAGTTTTAGCCACTCTTAAAAGGAGTATTTCTGGCTGGGTACAGTAGCTTGTGTCTGTAATCCCAGCACTTTGGGAGGCCACCATGGGAGGATTGCTTAATCCTTAAACGGAAGGAGTTCAAGACCAGCCTGGGCAACATAGGGAGACTCCATATCTACAATAAATTTTTAAAAATTAGCTGGACATGGTGGCACACCCCTGTGGTCCCAGCTACTCAGGACAGAGTGAGACCCTGTCTCAAAAACAAAACAAAATTAAA
>NW_012105253.1:2897969-2901655 GCF_000951045.1 Mandrillus leucophaeus
AAAAAAAAAAAAAAAAAATACAAATCACAGTGCCAAGTCTACTGATTCCATGTCTACATCAGTCCTATCCATAGCCTTTGTTGGAATAAAATATGAGAAGAGACGGTAAAAATGATACCTAAAAAGACACTAGATGCTAAACAGTCCCAGAGAGCAGTAATAATAACTGAAAAACTATGATTATCAACTACTATGTCCCACACATAAGTAAGTGGTTTCCATATACTATTTTATTCAAACTGCCAATAATCTTAAAGCAGGTATTCTTACTATCTCCACTTAGTAGATGGGGAAAGACAGGTGAGATAATTAAATTACTTAGCCAAGGCAGGACGTGGTGGCTCACGCCTGTAATCCCAGCACTTTGGGAGCCCAAGGCGGGTGGATCACCTGAGGTTGGGAGTTCGAGACCAGCCTGGCCAACATGGTGAAACCCTGTCTCTACTAAAAATACAAAAATTAGCCAGGTGTGGTGGCCTGGGCCTGTAATCCCAGCTACTTGGGAGGCCAAGGCAGGAGAATCGCTTGAACCCGGGAGGCAGAGGTTGCAACGAGCCAAGATCGTGCCACTGCCCTCCAGCCTGGGTGACAGAGAGACTCTCGTCTCAAAAAAATAAATTACTTAGCCTAAACCAATGAACCCAAGTAATCTGACTTTGGAGTCTGCACTAAACATGTTTGAACAGAGCAAAAAGAAATGCAAATGGTCCTCATTTACACGGGGTACTATTGCCAGGAAGAGGTCACAAAGACAATCTACTTATATCAGAGACCAGTATTCTACAGTAGGGAAAGGAGAACAGCAAAACATAAAAGGCTTTCAATAAGAACTTTTACCTTGAAAAATTAAACCCAAATATGTAGCGATAACTTGATGTTGTATGAAATACCAAGTAAGTTTTAATAATTATCTGATAATTTTTAGTAAAAACAAAGAATGATGCTTTAGAAGAGAATAATTTCAATTCAAAGATGAGAAAGTGCTCGAGAAAAGCAAAACTTTTAATAGTTTTACAAAAATAATCCTCCTTATGAACATGCTGACATCTTAGATATGATCATGTATCATGTATGGTGGAAAAATTCCTATACAACTTCATAAACGCAGGAAGCATCAGGGACTAAAATAACACAATCTCAGATGAGGGGACTTCACACCCATCCTTCCCATACCCACCACCAATAAAGACATTTAAGAGTTCAGCAACAACAATGACAATTGGGCAGATTGACACAAGAAAATGTCTAAACCTTCCACCACCTAGCAGGATAATTCTGAAAATTCATTGTGCAGATAAGACAGGTAACTTTTTAAAAAATGCTTATTTCTGAACACTGCACTGAGGGTGGACCCCCAAAATCAGTTTCAAGAGCGTGAGATAAGAGGCCTACAAATCACTCTGTCCTTTACAAACTCCCTGCTCATTCTCTGCATTTGCCTAGGATATTCACTCTATATGAAGTATCTTTTTCCTAGCTGATTCTACTTGTTCAAATTTTATCGATTACCTGAAGCCATTTTTGATTACTTTGTTATTTGCCTCATCTGAACTCTCGGATCATTTACTCTATGATATGCAGTTCAGCACTTTGTAACATGTGGTAGTCTTATGCCAGTCTAATTATTGTCAAAGATGTAGATCCTGTGTTCTAACTCACACAGGAACTTTTTTTTTTTTTTTTTTTTTTTAATGAGAGACGGAGTCTCGCTCTGTCACCCAGGCTGGAGTGCAATGGTGCGATCCTGGCGCACTGCAACCTCCACCTTCAGGTTCAAGCGATTCTCCTTCCTCAGCCTCCTGAGTAGCTGAGATTACAGGCATGCGCCACCATGCCCAGCTAATGTCTGTATTTTAGTAGAGACGGGGTTGGTTGGCCAGGCTGGTCTTGAGCTCCTGATCTCAAGTGATACGCCCATCTCGGTCTCCCAAAGTGCTGGGATTATAAACGTGTGCCACCGTGCCCGGCCTCACATAGGAAACTTCTTAGAGCAACTTAAAGTTGTTCAACTATGTTATATGTCTGTCTTATGTTTTACTAAGTCTACTACGGTAAAACATATACAATTATTATTAAAATCACCTTAAGGACTACTAAAAACAAGGCCAGAATATAAGAAATAAAATATTGAGAGCCTATTAACAAACTCAGCTTGTGAGTGATTTCAGGGAATGGAAAGTTGAGTCAAAAAAAGGAAAGATTTTAACAGCTTTCTGTGGATTTTATTATAGATTTTATGTGGAGTAATCCACAGAATATGTAAGACTAGTAGGTACTAGGCACTCAAAAAATGTTTATCATACATATACTTTTGAATAGTTGTCAAGAAAAAAGCAATTTTAAACATGGCTTACATTACACAGAAATTACCTGGTTTAAGGGCCATCATGTGACCTGAGAAGTTTTGAGAGCTTGATCTATACAGACTGAATGCTAAACTCTTCTACCACATTATAATCCTTTGTCTATTCTTAATAGATATTCAAGTCCTCAAACATACCTTACCCTATGCCTGCACCTTTTGAATGTTCTCATTAAACCAAGGAAGTCTTGGAACTTCCTTAAGATTATGAGTCTGCCTTGCCAAGCTAAAGGTATGTAACAATACGTATCTATAGTGCAGATAAAACAAGAATATACTAGAATGTGTCTGCTCTGAAAAAGCATCCCAGCTCAAATTAAGTTTAGAAAACAATAAATCAAAGCTAAACAACTCTTTTAATGAAAGGACTTCTCAGAGCCCCTAATTTGCTGATCCATACTAAGGGCATTGGTATTTAATATTATTTACCTGTAAAGAACTTTTTTCCAAGACACACTAACCAGAGAAAAGCAATAACCTCTGCACATATTGGTTCCAATTTCTTGCTCTGGCTCATAAGTATATTCTTTCAAAACTACCCATATAATCACAGAAAAACGTTGTACACCCACACACAAATGTGTACATATTACCAGATGCAAAAGTTTCAAACCAATAATCTGAACTCTAAACATAAGTAACATAAGTAAACATAAACAACTCTAAAACATTAAGGGAGCTCCATATCCTCTGATTGACACATCAATACCTCCTCTTGGATCGTTCTCTGCTCCTATCTCTAGAACTGTGCCGACTTCTCTGGTGGCTACGGCTGCGGCTACGGCTGCTGGAGCGGGACCTGTGGCGATGGCGTTTCTCCCGAGATTTGGATCGAGTTCTCCTCTTGCGTTCACGTGACATGGAGCGAGATCGATGTCTGCGATGCTCTCTGGACCTGGATCTACCAGACAAGATTAGATTTTGTTTTTATCTTTGTAATTACTACATTTCTCATTTATTAAAGGCTTTTCTTTAAAGAGAAACTTTTTTTCAGTAGTCTTAATGTCAATTATATTCCAAGTCAGCTAAATCTACACTAAATTGCTGGTGTGTTAATAACTACATACTAGAATTCAAAATAAAACTTAATTCTCAGCCAGGCGCCGTGGCTCACATCTATAATCCCAACCCTTTGGGAGTCTGAGGCAGGAGGATCGCTTGAGCTCAGGATTTTGAGAGCAGCCTAGGCAACATGGCAAAACTCTGTCTCTATACGACATACAAAAATTAGCTGGGCACAGAGGCACGTGCCTGTAGTTCCAGCTACTCAGGAAGCTGAGGTGGGAGGATCACTTGAGCCAGGGAGGTCAAGGCTGCTGTAATG
>NW_012105253.1:2902790-2928363 GCF_000951045.1 Mandrillus leucophaeus
CTGTAATCCCAGCACTTTGGGAGGCCACCATGGGAGGATTGCTTAATCCTTAAACGGAAGGAGTTCAAGACCAGCCTGGGCAACATAGGGAGACTCCATATCTACAATAAATTTTTAAAAATTAGCTGGACATGGTGGCACACCCCTGTGGTCCCAGCTACTCAGGACAGAGTGAGACCCTGTCTCAAAAACAAAACAAAATTAAAACAAAAACAAAACGTATTTCCACAGCTGAAATAATTCCAAAAGGAAGCAGAGGGAAAAGATATAAAACTCAATATAAGTTTTATCAAATTATATTTCATTTAACCACTCATTTTGAGTTATTAATGAATGCTTTTTCTTCCAATGTGTAACTTTATTCATCTTTTAAAAAATTCTAGGTAATTTTTTCATCCAAAAAATATTCACTAGCTATTTTTGCACTGTTCTAGGTACTACGGGAGGTTGAGAAGCAAAATAAAGTTCTTGAACTAAACTTAGTGCTTATACTATAGAAAGGGATCTATACAGGTTTGTAGGCAGTAAATAAAGGTATGTCAGGTGGTTAAAAAAAAAAAGATCTATTGCTGGACATGGTGACTCATGCCTGTAATCCCAGCACTTTGGAAGGCTGAGACAGGTGGATCACTTGAGGTCCGGAGTTCAAGACCAGCCTGGTCAACATGGTGAAACCCCCTCTCTACTAAAAATCAAAACAACAACAACAAAAAAATTAGCAGGGCATGGTGGTGCGTGCCTGTAATCCTAGCTACTAGGGAGCCTAAGGCAGGAAAATCACTTGAACCTGGGAGGTGGAGGTTGCAGTGAGCTGGCATCGCGCCACTGCACTTCAGCCTGGGTGACAGAGCAAGACTCCATCTCAAAAAGAATTAAAAGAGGTATTACATAGGGTGGAGAAAGAGAAAAGAGTGGAAATATTTATACGGAATAAGCAGGGAAGGCTTTTCTGATAAGGTGGCACTGAAGCAAAGCTAAAAGAAGAAAGGCAACAAGTGAATCAGCCATCTGAGAGAGGAGTGCTTCAGGCTGAGGGAACACAGATGCAAAGTCCCTGAGGTGGGAAAAAGCTCAGCATGTCGAAGGAAAAGACCAGTGTGGCTGGAATGAAGTGAGCAAAAGGAAGTAACATCAGGGTCTTACAGGCAGGATGACCAGATACTTTTATCATTCAAACCAGAAGGCTCTGAATAAGTTACTGAGTGTAATGAGAAGCTATTAATACATATTCTGAGATAAAAGACATAAACCAGAACTATCCCAGGGCAGTTTGGGCTATGCCAAGCTTGTCCAACCTGCAGCCTCCAAGCCGCATGCTGCCCAGGATGGCTTTGAATACAGCCCAACACAAATTTGTAAACTTTCTTAAAATATTATGAGATTTCTTTGCTATTTTTTTTTTCAGCTCATCAGTTATCATTAGTGTATCTGATGTGTGGCCCAGGGAAGCCAAAAGATGAGACACCCCAGACCACACCGTCACTCTATGTAAAAGCTTTGGTAAAGATGTTAACTTCTCTTATGAATGAGATGAAAAACCTTTGGAGAGTCAGAGGGCTGACGTGTGATGTATTTCATTTTTTTAAAGGGCTTATCCTGGCTGATGTGTGAAAAATAGAATGAGGTGAAGAAGGGGAGTGGGCAAGCACAGAGAAGTAAGGAGCCCAGTTACAAGGCAAACGTACTATCTAGGTAACTGGACTAGAGGAGTAGAAATTAAATAACTGGCCCAAATACCTAAAGATGTTCTATGTGCAATACTTTATGTTTTCAACAAAGGGACCAGCTTATATTAATCAAACAGTAAACAAGAACAGTATCACAGTTTAATGTTTCTACTTACCATGCTACATCAGAGAAATTCACCAATAATAGAAATTAACGGACACAACAGGCCCCACTTATTAATGTTCTTTAGTTTTTCTGTGTTTTAGGCAGAAACACCATTGAAAGATTTAGCTAACAGAACCATAAGTTTTTTGTTTTTCTTTTCTTTTTTTTTTGAGACAGTCTCACTGTCACCCAGGCTGGAATGCAGTGGCACAATCTCGGCTTACTGTAACCTCCACCTCCTGGGTTCAAATGATTCTCCTGCCTCAGCCTCTCAAGTAGCTGGGATTACAGGGACCTGCCACCACATCTGGCTAATTTCTGCATTTTTAGTAGAGATGGAGTTTCGCCATGTTGGCCAGGCTGGTCTCAAACTCTTCACTTCAGGTGATCAGCCTCCCAAAGTGCTGGGATTATAAGTGTGAGACACTGCGTTCAGCCAGGTTTTTCCTTCATAAAAACAAATTCTCTACTTTTTAGGGAAAAGTTCTTGGGAAATTGTCTCTAGAGCTGAGAACTCAGAAGATTTCTAAAAGAAGATGTGATCTGAACAAGAGGAATGGTAGAATTTGGAAAAGACTGAGAAAGGGCATTCTAGGTGGGATTGGATCCATGAAGAAAAGCTCAGCGACTGGAATGAGAGTGGCAAGTGAAGAATTGAGAAAGAATGATGTAAATACAACACATTTCCCTGCCTTTCTCAGACAAAAAAAATGTATCACCAACTAGCAAAAACGATAAAGAAAGGTTTCAAACCCCAAATATTAATGCTGAAAGTCAAAATAAAGTATTGTCTTGCTCCTTAAGGCTGCAAATGCCTCTGAAAGCTTTCTGTGATCACTGTATAAAGGAATGGGTAATAAACTCACATAAAGTCAAGACTGCAGGGTATACTCAACATTTTGGTTTTGCTTAACCTATCAATCAAAATTTTCTCCAACGATTAACCTACTTATGTTTTTAACAGCTACAACCTCTTAGAACATGTTTCCTAAATGTACCACCCAAATCGATTTTTTAAAAATTAATCCTTTTACATCTCTACTCTGAGCATCTAAACGACTTAATTTCTTTTTTTTTTTTTTTTTTTTTTTAAGAGTCTCGCTCTGTTGCCCAGGCTGGATTGCAGTGATGCAATCTTGGCTCACTGCAACCTCTGCCACCCGGCTTCAAGCAATTCTCCTGCCTCAGCCTCCTGAGTAGCTGGGATTACAAGCGTGCATCACCGTGCTCCGGCCAAAAAAATATTTTTTTAAAGGACCATTTAATCTATAAAAACTACCTTTGAAAAAGACAACTTCACTACTTATACCTGTCTTATGTAATACACCTACCTTTTCGGATTCTTGCTGTGTGATCGGGACCTAAAAAAAGAGTATGTATTTTTAGAAAAGTGGCTATAAATAAGAAAACAGTACAATGTTACATTATATTCTTCCTGATTTCTAATGTTTACATTAATTTTATAAATACAAGGCATGTACCTATGCACATAAAATTTTCCAAAATACACCACAAACTCGGCAGATTTCTTCACCTTGCAGGGTTTGCTTAACTCAGAATACCTGGCTCTTAAAGAATATGCTCCTAGGAGATTAAAACAGTACAGGTTGAGTACTCTGAAACGCTAAGGATCAGAAGTATTTCGGATTTTTTCTGTATTTTAAAATTTTTTACATTTTTTGTTGCCCAGGGTGGTCTTGAACTCCTGGATGCAAATGATCCTACCACCTTGGCCTTCCAAAGTGCTGGGATTACAGGCGGCCAATTTTTTTTCAAAATTTGAAGTGTCTGCATTATAATTCACTAGTTCAGCATCCCTAAATCCAGAAACCAAAACCTGAAATGCTCTAATAAGCACCTCCTTTAAATGCTGTCAGCACTCAAAAAGTTTCAGATTTTGAGGCTCACTGGATTTGATTTTTTGGATTTGGGATGCTCAACCTATATATCACAACTTGCTAATTTTTCAGAAACCACTTAACTGCTTGGAAAAAATTATTTTATATCTGTCATTTCTTTTTTCTCTTCTGGGAAGAGTGAAATTCTATGGTCTGAGATCTATATACTCTCGGAGCTACAACCTCATAATATAATCTCTAGAACACCTAGTTCAATTTTACAACATGTTTCTTCAAATGAAACGAGATACTCTACATAAGGCACTTGTCACATTTCCTGGCACACAGTTAACACTCAATAAAATGTAAAGTGAATATTATGGTTAGTAGAACACCACAGGGATTTTTTTTTTTGGATGATACATAGCATTGTTGAAAGCATGGCTTTGAGATCAGCCAGATTTGAGTTTTATTTCTGGTTCTACAATTCACTGTCTGTGTGACCTGAGTAAGTTATATATCCTCTCTCAGCTTAGTCTGTCACTAGCAAAAGAGGGATACTAATATAAATTTTACCGGGATGAAGTGGGGGTGGGGTTTATAAAGATTAGATGAATATGGATAAATTCCTTACTACAGTGCCTGGCATACAATAAGCACCCAGTAAATGACTGATTTTTTTCGTTTATCCCATCTTGTACAATTTTATACTAGTTTCTAATTTCCTCATCTTCCGTACTTCCATATTTAAGCTCACAGATTCAACAACTTATTTTAACATTTCTGAAATTTGCATTGTATAGTAACTGTCAAAAGAAACTTGCCATTTGGCAAACACAGGAGTAAGATGTGATATACTTTTTCATCATCTACAAATGTGAAAATGTAGTCCTGGAAAGAAATTTTGTTCTATGTTACTGTCACCTCAATTGAATCTTAAAATGAGATTCCCAATTATTACTGAAAATTCCACTTATATATTAGAATAGTGGGCAACATTCCCATAAGGACTTAGTGTACACAAAAGAACAAGTAGATAAAAGCTCTGAGGTAAACTTTATGGTAAATGAAGAACTCTCTCTCTCTTAATAGAGGACTGACATCACTTCCCCTGAAAAGGAACCATATAGACATATAGTTTTGTTTCATTGTCATTATGGTGCAAAAAGATTACCTGATTATAAGCCATGTAACATAAATTCTGTTTAAACTTCTTGAAATATACTGAGTATAATATGCTCAAAGATTGAAGGAAGTGAGCATAACCTAATACTACAAAGGGTTTTAATTAGCTTAAGCACATCTGCTAACTCTGAAGAGAAAGTATTTAACTTTCAGACATTTAAATGTAATATGGGCCAGGCACAGTGGCTCAAGCCTGTAATCCCTGCCCTTTGGGAGGCCGAGACGGGCAGATCACAAAGTCAGGAGATCGAGACCATCCTGGCTAACATGGTGAAACCCCGTCTCTACTAAAAAATACAAAAAACTAGCCAGGCGCGGTGGCGGGTGCCTGTAGTCCGGGCTACTCGGGAGGCTGAGGCAGGAGAATGGCGTAAATCCGGGAGGTGGAGCTTGCAGTGATCCAGCCTGGGCGACAGAGCAAGACTCCGTCTCAAAAAAAAGAAAAAAATAAATAAAAAAATAAATGTAATATGATTCAGGGAACACTATAAATTAGGACTACAGGCAAATCCTTTGTGATATAATTGTCCATCCTAAAGCTGCTGAAAAAGTTATAAAGATGAGTTACAAAAAAAATGTTGCCACCATGATGCTATGTGATTTTAGCTGCCAATGGGTAAAAGTGACTCAGAAGAATGTTTAGACATTCCAAATACTAAGAATTATAAGATTTTATCAATTAATGAATACCAATGTAAGAGGAATTATATACATTGAGGTATTACTAATAGACTTTTTAACAGGTTATGGCTCCTAGAATTGAGGAAATAACGAACCAAAGATCAATGTAAAATAAACCCTTCAATGAAACAACCACCCTTAAACCTTTTATTCACAAAATACATCATAAAAAAATAATTCTATGCTAACCTGGTACAAATCTAGCCCAATATGAAAAATCAAAAGGCTAGAAAAGGATTTTGTTATAAATCTTACAAGATATGAAGCATTCTTTATTCACGCTTCCACACATTTTAAAGGAAACCACATTCCGTTAAATGGCCAAGAGTTATGATACTTGTATGATTAAACATTTATATAATTCACACAGTAATATTTTTTAAAGTAAGCAGAAGTTTCCCATATCCCATAACAGATTTATCACCATCTAAAATTTAAAATCAATTGTATCTCTTTTTCGAACCAGAGATTCAACTTCAATTACTTGGCCCATTACTCCATACCTCCTCAGCTTCTCCCTTTCTTCTCTTTCTCTTTCTTCTCTTCGTTTCAGCCGTTCCTGGTTTCTTTTCTCCTGCTTCTCAGCTACGACTCTCTTAAAAATGGTAATAAATGAGGAGCATATTTACTGAGTCCATTCTTAATCAGCTTTATCCGAAACTTTACATTATCTGGTTTCTAATATAGTACAACTGCTGTCAAAATCTGTTTAATAACAATTCAATTTGAATTACTGCCAGAAATAATCATTAGGCTTACAAGTCTTCTTTCCTTCATCTTTCCCCACTTTGTGGAAAATGTGTAAAATTTCACCTTTCTCCATGATTTCTATTTTTTTTTTTTAATGAAAACAAATTATTTTAAAATAGAGACAGAAACTGGCTATGTTGCCCAGATTGGTCTACAACTCCTGGGCTCAAGTGATCCTCCGACCTCAGCCTCCCAAAGTGCTGGAATTAACAGGTGCGAGCCACTGAGACCAGCCTACGATCTTACTATTATTATTTTTTTAGAGACAGAGTCTTACTCTGTTGCCCATACTGGAGTGCAGTAGCGCCATCTCAGCTCACTGCAACCTCCACCTGCCAGCTGCAGCTACCTGAGGAGCTGGGATTACAGCCGTGCATCACCACACCCAGCTAATTTTTGTATTAATATTTTTTAGTGGAGACAGGGTTTCACCATGTTGCCCGGGCTGGTCTCCAACTCCTGGCCTCAAGTGATCTGGCCACCTTGGCATCCCAAAGTGCTGGGATTACAGGCATGAGCCACCATACCCAGCTCCATGATTTCTTTCTTTCTTTTTTTTTTTTTTGAGACAGAGTCTCGCTCTGTTGCCCAGATTGGAGTGCAGGGGCACAATCCCAGCTCACTGCAACCTCCACCTCCCGGGTTCAAGCGATTCTCCTGCCTCAGCCTCCAGAGTAGCTGGGACTACAGGCACGCACCACCACACCCAGCTAATTTTTATATTTTTAGTAGAGACGGGATTTCACCATATTGGCCAGGCTGGTCTTGAACTAATGACCTTGTGATCCACCTGCCCTGGCCTCCCAAAGTGCTAGGATTACAGGCGTAAGCCACCACGCCTGGCCTTTCATGATTTCTTAGTGACATTTCCAAGTCACTTCTACAAGATTTTCCTCCTCTGTTTTCTAGTATTATCTTGTATTTTTTTTAAAAAAATCAACCATTATAAATCATTACAAGTTCCCATGCCCTGTGATTTCTAATATGGAAATATTTAGGTCACTTCCAATTACCATCCTGATGCTGCTGCTTTTAAAGATATGAGTAAAATGCTTGAGTTCTGTTGCTAGGTCTGTATGTGCAGACTCCCAAGTAGGAACCACTGGAGTTTTAACTTGGAGCCCAATAACTATTTGCTATAGTGACTCTTTTCGAAAATTTTTAAAAAATTACTTGAGATCACCCTCGCTACTCAGAATACTGAAAAGAGCTCACCGTTACCTGCGAATCTGGAGATGTCCATAGGCATTTTCTGATTCTACATTATTTTAAATGCTATGGACCTTGAGTTAATTCCAGTGATAACAGTTACAAAGAAAATGACTATCCCATGTTTCCCATCTGTCAGCTAGTCCTCAATTCATGGAAAAACACTACAGTGCCACAATTCTTAAAAAGCTATCAGCATATTAAAAGGTAAATAGATTATATCCACGAACACTCATCTTTATCACTTCAGAAATACCACCAAATATGATAAAAATACCACGTTTATCCCCTCTAAACAAGAGTAAAAACTATGTTGTTTTCCTCACAAAAGCCTATATATTGAATAGTGATTGTCCCTTTAAAAAAATATATAAATTTTTTCATAAGTCCTTTCTGAAGTGGAAGCAGGAGCGTAAAATTAGAGATTCTGCAAGTTTGTTATTTAGTAAAGAATTGCAAAATATTTCAAATTAATATTGGGCTCATTTTCTCAAACTTCTTATAAATATTGTATTAATATTACATTCTTATTGACCTTATTGAAAAGAACGATAACAATGAAATTTTACAGGACTCTATTAGAAACTAGTTTGAAAGATTCCTAACTCAGTGTCATATCTAATATAAAATGGTAACTCCCAAAATAACAGAATAATATTTAAGTCTGTTTCTCAGGCAGCATCCATTAAACCAACTTGAATTTCCATCTGTAATCCTACACTGTTTAGTATTCATCATTAGATTATTATATTACTGAACCATAGTCAAGAATATTGTACAAAAAGACAACTGATACAGATCAAAAGAACAAGAGGATAAAGTGAGGAATATTTTACCAATGTACCTTTAATTCTTCAAGCTTCTCTCTTATTTCAATAAATCCCAGGTGTAGTTTACCCCCAAAATGATCAGCCAGTCGTCTGTCATTATCATGAAGTCCTAAATAGGCAGAGCAGACTTCACAGACTCGAAGTTTCTGCTGCTGAAAACTGGAAGCTGGCATAGAATTCCGATAAACTTCCTAAACAAAAGTGAGAAAAACAATGACCATATAAATCTTACTAAAAGTCATCCAATTAAATACAATATACTATGCTTCTACCAAAATGTTTTCTAAAGAATACACAAAAGCAGCCGGGCATGGTGGCTCACGTCTGTAATCCCAACACTTTGGGAGGCCAAGGAGGGTGGATCACGAGGTCGGGAGTTCAAGACCAGCCTAGCCAACATGGCGAAACCTCATCTCTACTAAAGATACAAAAAATTAGCCAGGCATGGTGGTGTGTGCCTGTAATCCCAGCTACTTGGCAGGCTGAGGCAGGAGAATCGCTTGAACCTGGGGAGTGGAGGTTGCAGTGAGCTGAGATCATGCCACTGCACTCTAGCCTAGGTGACAGCGCAAGACTCCAGCTCAAAAAAAAAAAAAAAATTACACAAAAGCATGGCTATTTTGTTATGAAAATTATAGGTTCCCTTTATCCCCATCCTCTATCCTTAGGGCCTCTCTCCACTGGAGTATAAGGAAAGAAATAATAAACATGAACAGAAATCAATGATATAGAAAACAAGAAAATAATAAGATCAGAAGACTGGTTCTTTGAAGAACAAAATAAAACTGACCAGCTAGATAAATCAAGAAAAGACAAGACACGAACTGCAAACATTCTACAGATATTAAAAGAGAACATTATGAACAACTTTATATCAATAAATACAACTTAGAGAGATTTTGTGAAACACAAATTTACCAAAAGTAATTTTAAAAACAACAACAAAAACCGGCCAGGTGCGGTGGCTCATGCCTGTAATCCCAGCACTTTGGGAGGCTGAGGTGGACAGATCACCTGAGGTCAGGAAAGCAAGACCAACCAGGCCAACATGGTGAAAGCCTGTCTCTACTAAAAATACAGAAGATTAGCCAGGCACGGTGGTGCACGCCTGCAGTCTCAGCTACACAGCAGGCCGAGGCAAGAGAATCGCTTGAACCCGGGAAGCAGAGGTTTCAGTGAACTGAGATCGCACCACTGCGCTCCAGCCTTAGAGAGTGAGACTGTCTTTAGGAAAAAAAAAAAGGGCCTGGCACGGTGGTTCACTCCTGTAATCCTAGCACTTTGGGAGGCCAAGGCAGGTGGATCACCTGAGGTCGGGAGTTCAAGACCAGCCTGACCAACATGGAGAAACCCTGTCTCTACTAAAAATACAAAAATTATCCAAGTGTGGTAGTGTGGGCCTGTAATCCCAGCTACTTGGGAGGCTGAGGCAGAAGAATCGCTTGAACCTGGGAGGCAGGGGTTGCGATGAGCCGAGATTGTGCCATTGCACCCCAGGCTAAGCAACAAGAGCGAAACTCCATCTCAAAAAAAAAAAAAGGCTGGACTTGAACTGAACTCAAGCGACTGCCTCAGCCTGTGGAATAGCTGGGACCAAAGGCACACACCACCCCAACCAGCTTTTTCCGTGTTTTGTTTTTGTCTTTTAGTTCAACTTCTCTTTAATAACTGTTCAATAATTTCCATTCAAATACATGTTCTTAGAGAAGTATAGATATTAAAGTTTCATCTACTACTTTTTTTTTTAAGTCTTACCAAATTAAGCAGAATTCGTCTACTACTATTAAGAATTTACCTCTGCTTCTCTTTTCTTTGCCCGTGCTTTCTCTACTTCATCCATTACTTTCTGGGATTCTTCCACATTCCCTTCAGCTCCTAGTTGTTCCACCTTAGCTAACAATTTACCAATTTCTTCATTTAACTCATGAACACGTTCTGCCTAAAAAGAAATAAAAACAGGTCATGAATAAGCAAGAGAATGAATTTTAAACTTCAAGATATTTCAGAACTGCTGAGAAGAGACTTGTTATCTAAGGCAATATGAGGTTAAAGAATGCTTTCGGAGCATATCCCAAATGAACTGAGACATCAGGATGTTCCGAGCCTGCCTGCCTTACCTCAATGAAGTCAGGGCTACTACTGGGCCCAATATAACTTTCTGTCCTCTGGCGAGGTGCTGTATTCCTAGTTTAAAATACCGTTTCTTCCATGATCTGGCCCTTTGTACTTTTCTAAACCATCTCTTGCTACTCCTCTACCTCACAACATAATCTATAGTTTCCCAAACTTACCCTGTTGTTTTCTACCTCTGTGACTTTGCATATACTCTTCTTTCTGGGATGGGATCCCTTACCTTTCGTCTGCCTACTGAATGTTCACTCATTCCAACAAGATCCAACTCAAGGGTCATTTCTGTAAAGCATTCCTAACATTCACTGAATCCAAGCTCCACTTAAACACATCAGCAAACATGGCTATACTCTCTCCTTTGTGTCACCTTTGTATCTTTTTTGACAGTTCCTTTCATAAATATCATACTACTTTAAGGACAGTTAGCTGTATTTCCCATCTTTGTATCTCTAGTGCTCAGCAAATAGCCTAGGCTCAAATATGAGTTAAAGAAATGAATTGGTGGATCAAGCTCAGGAGTCCAACAGACCTGACTTATTGCTAAACCAATTACTATTTGTGTAATTTTGGCCACATTACTTATACCTGAATCCATTTCCTCATCTAAAAAGTACAGACAGTACCTATCCCACAAAATTGTGAGAAATGAGAAAATACGCCTTGTATGTACACTGCATAGCACCTTACTGATTTTCAGCATACTTGCCTGGCAACTCCACTCTGAGTCCTTAGTTTTCCACTGAGATTAACTCTTGCCTTGGGAAGGAATACATTCCTCTTCCTTATCACTATTATCATCCTAGCAACTTAGTTCATTCTTACTGTTCTAATGGCACATAAAACATACATATAATCATTATCTTGGGCCACAAAGTCTTTGCTGTATGGCCAATTATGTTAGCAAAGAAGGTTTTAATTTTTTGTTGTTGTTATTGTTGTTTTTGAGATGGAGTCTTGCTCTGTCCCCAGGCTGGAGTGCAGTGGCACGATTTCAGTTCACTACAACCTCTGCCTCCTGAGTTCAACCGATTCTCCTGTCTCAGCCTCCCTCATAGCTGAGATTACAGGCATGCACCACCATGCCTGCTAATTTTGCAGTTTTTGTAGAGAAAGGTTTCACCATGTTGGCCAGGCTGGTCTCAAACTCATGACCTTAAGTAGTTCACCCACCTTGGCCTCACAAAGTGCTGGTATTACAGGTGTTAGCCACTGCACCCGGCCGAAGGTTTTGGTTTTAGTTTGGTATGAGTTTCCTGTCCCAACAAACCAGTTTACTGGTTTAATTAATAATCTTTACTTCTCAAATATCCTTCAACCCAAGATATTTCTTCCCTCAGTGAGAGTCCTAATTCTATTATTACTATCCTTCCTCTCTACCAAATGGTATTTTCCTTTAAATACATTACTGAACAACTAAACCGTTGTCCAAAACTCTTTTTCCCTGTATCCATGTCCTTGACCATGTAATTGTGTACCATCGTACTCTGACTCTGAATTTGGCCATTAACTTGTTTTGGTTATTAAGATGGTAGCAAACATGACCAAAGGAGAGGCCTGTGTGATGGGGCTTGATGCTTCTGCACCTCTGCCACCACCATGAGAACACGGCCAGGCTAGCCTGCTGGGCATGGCTCTGCATCCTCCAGCGGACTGCAAGGCATGTGAGTAAGCCCAGCTGAAACAAGAATAACTACTCAGTCAAGTTCAGTCTAAATCATCGACTGCAGAGTCATGGGCTAAATAAATACTTACTGTTTTAAGTCACTGAGCTTTGAGGTGGTTTGTTATACAGCATTTCTGTAGTGATGGATAACCAATACAACCAATACAACTCAGGCACACTTACAGATCTCTTCCAACCATGAGATACTAGATCCTTTGTACTTCAGGATGCCCGTCTTTCCAGTCCCCATCTTCAGAGAACTTTTAAGAAAAGGCTGACTAAAAGCAACCCTTTTCTCAAACGATGGAATCTATTTTCATTTGCATATACATATCTGAACACCATATTTTAATACTGTCATCTAAACTCCACCTGGGTAACTCTTTTTCTCCCATTCTGCATTTTCATAAAACACACTAGATCATACTGGAATATAATTATGTTGTAATAAGTCATCAACAAAATGCAATATCGAAGACCTTGTTTGGATCCTAATAACAAATCGACTCTATATAAGAAAAATAAACATATACTGGATAACATTAAAAAATTACTGTTAACTTTATGTATGTATTACTGTGGTTATAATTTACAGGTGAAATATGACATTTAACATTTGCTTTTAAAAGCAAATAAAAATACTGTGGTATATCTGTACAATGGAGAAATAAAAAGGAATGAACTGATACTAACAACTTGAATGAATCTCAAGAAAGTTATATGGAATGAAAAAGGTCAAATCTCAAAAGAGTACACAGGATTTCATTTATATAACACTCCATGAAATAACATAACTACAGAGACAGAGAATAGGTTAGTGATGGCCAAGGTGAGAGATGTTGGATGGGGGTGAAGATGGATGTAGCTATCAAAGAGGTAACATGAGGCAGCCTTGTGGCAATGCTATAGTTAAGCATCCTAATTGTGGTTGCAATTACACATGTGATTAAACTACAGAGAGCTGGCCAGGTCTAGTGGCTCATGCCTATAACCCCAGCACTTTGGGAGGTCAAGGTGGGCAGATCACTTGAGGCCAGAAGTTTGAGATCAGCCTGGCCAACATGGCGAAACTCTGTCTCTGCTAAAAATAAAAAAAATTAGCTAGGAATAGTGACGAACGCCTGTAATCCCACTTAGGAAGCTGAGGCACGAGACTTGCTTAAGCCCAGAAGGCGGAGAATGCAGCGAGCCAAGATTACAACACTACACTCAAGCCTGGGCAACACAGCAAAACTCTGTCTCAAACAAAAACAAAAACAAAAAAACTGCACAGAGCTATACAGACAGACATGCATATACAAATAAATGCATGCATAACTGGCAAAATCTGAATCAAATATAAGGATTAGACCAATGTCAATTTATTTGATATTGTACTACATTGTGTAACATGTTAACACTGGGGCAGACAAGAGAGTATACAGAATTCTTCGTATATGTCTTTCCAATCTCTTGCAAATCTAATTATTTCAAAATAAAAAGTTACAAGGAGTCGAAACAATACTTTGTACTAATAAAATGATTAAAATTCTTACCTTTGCTGCTACTTCAGCACTAATCTCTTCTTGAGTTTCTGCTAATCTTTTCTTGGCCACTTCTGTTCTACGATCACAATCTGCAATGAATGACTGCAGATGATCCATGGCCTACAAAGTTTAATTAAAGACAATTATTGTCAGAAAGTCGACTTTATTCAGAAGTATCTTCATACAAAAATCACATTTTGCTTTTTAAAATGCTACCGTGGTGGGGCACGGTGGCTCACATCAGTAATCCAAGCACTTTAGGAGGCTAAGGCAGGCAGATCACTTGAGGCCAGCCTGGCCAACTTGGCGAAATCCTGCCTCTACTTAGAATACAAAAATTAGCCAGGTGGGTGGTGCACACCTGTAGTCTCAGCTATGCGGGAGGCTGAGGCACAAGGAACACTTGGGCCCAAAGAGGTTGAGGCTGCAGTGAGCCCTGATGATGCCACTGTACTCCAGTGTGGGTGACAGAGGTCATTAAAAAAAAAAGCAGCAGCAGCTGGGCGCGGTGGATCTTGCCTGTAATTCCAGCACTTTGGAGGCCGAAGCAGGTAGATCACCTGAAGTCAGGAGTTTGAGACCACGCTAGCCAACATGGTGAAACCCCGTCTCTACTAAAAATACAAAAATTAGCCAGGCATGGTGGTGTGCGCCTGTAATCACAGCTACTCACGAGGCTGAGGCGGGAGAACCACTTGCACCTGGGAGGTGGAGGTTGCACTGAGCCAAGATCGCACCCCTGCATTCTAGCCTGGGTGACACAATGAGAGTGTGTCTCAAAAAAAAATCACTCGAGGACATGGAGAAATGTTCAGGATTCATTTGTAAATAAAAAGCAAATTACAAATGTTATGCAGTAAGATCCCAATTTTGTACAATAAAGACAGAAAAATCTGCTGCAAGTCTAGATCTGAATGGACAAAAACACGGAAAAAATGGAAAACTATACAAAATGCTAACAATAAGCATTTCTGACATTTTTACCCTTTTTTAATTCTCCAAACTGCTTTATAATTTTTTCTTTTTTGAGACAAGAGTCTCACACATTAGGAAAACTTATCTTTTTTCAGAGAATAAACCATTGAGAATTTTAGCAATATCTACACTATAAAAATTCAATATTTATATAAACGATATTTGTGAGGCACATATTAATGTGTATAATTAATAGTTCATTTAAAAGTAAACTTTAAGAATTCATTCTCAAGTCTGGACTTCCAAATCTTACTGTACAGAAATATAACTAATTCAAGATACAAATGTTTAACTAAAAATACAAATTTATTCAGCACACACTGAATTCCAAAAACAGCTGGGTAACCCAAGAATTTCTTCAATGTGAAAAGCAATAAGGATCATTTTTAAAAAAGCTTTTATCTGTGATAACATAAAAATAGTTAATTAATTTGAAATTTACTTTTTAAATCACAACAGAAATCTATTCAAATTTCCTTATGTAAAGATAAAGGTGGCATCTCAAAGCACTGAGAGAAAAGATGGACTAATTAGCAAATAGTGTTGGGTGACTAAGTAGCTATGTCACGTTAGGGGGTGACTAGATCCATATCTCAATTCCTTAAACCAGAATAAACGCGAAAAGTCTATAAAATGAAGCCAAAATATGCCAGAAGAAACCACGGGAGAGAATTCTTAGCACCTCAGAAAAAGAAAAGCCTTTAGAATTAATGAAATAGATTTGGTTTTTCTGTTTGTGTTTTGAGACGGAGTCTTGCTCTGTCCCCCAAGGTGGAGCACAGTGGCACATCTAGGCTCACTGCAACCTGACTCCCGGGTTCAAGTGATTCTCCTGCCTCAGCCTCCCAAGTGGCTGGGATTACAGGCACCCACCACCATGTCCAGCTAATTTTTGTATTTTTAGTAGAGATGGGGTTTCACCATGTTGGCTAGGCTGGTCTCAAACTCCTGACCTTAGGTGATCCACCCCTGCCTTGGCCTCCCAAAGTGCTGGGATTACAGGCGTAGGAGCCACCACGCCCGGCTATAGATGTGTTAAAGATTGATAAATCAGACAATATAAATATAAAAGTACTCCGCAAGGCCAAAAACCACCAAAAAAGTAGGGAAAATTTGTTGTAAACTGTATTTCCAAAAACAATTTCATTTCCATTAGCAGAAATTGTTGGATATTCAGAAGACAGGAGGACCTGTTTACTGGTTTATCTCCTAAAAACTCAATTTAAAACATCTATTATTTCACTAATAAAATATATCATAAGATTATGCACATTAGTATGTTTTATGTAACGCTGATTGTTATGCTTTATATATATGCAAAAAAGGTTTATTTTTATGCAAACGATTTTCATGTAAAAGCAACAATACAAAGTTACATTTCAGGCTCTTTTAGATATCTAAATGGTGTCTTCCATTGCTTGGTTTTTCATTATAAACATCGTCCTTGATACCCCCAAACGGCCGGATGCGGTGGCTCACGCCTGTAATCCAGCACTTTGGGAGGCCAAGGTGGGCAGACCACGAGGTCAGGAGATCGAGACCATCCTGGCTAACAAGGTGAAACCCCATCTCTACTAAAAACACAAAAAAATTAGCCAGGCGTGGTGGTGAGCACCTGTAGTCCCAGCTACTTGGGAGGCTGAGGCAGGAGAATGGCACGAACCCGGGAGGCGGAGCCTGCAGTGAGCTAAGATCGCGCCACTGCACTCCAGCCTGGGCGACAGAGCGAGACTCTGACTCAAAAAAAAAAAAAAAAAAAAAAATTCCCCCAAACACCTGTACACATGTCCCTCACTATCTGTGCCAGATTGGTTCCAGGATACCCAGTGGATACCAAAATCCATGAATGTGCATTTTTTAATATAAAATGATGTAATACTTGCATATAATCTCCCATTACACAACCTCTCATATACTTTAAATTGCCTCCAGATTACTTATAATACCTAACACAATGTAAATGCTATGTAAACAGTTATACTGTAATGTTTGGGGAATAACAACAAGAACAAAATGTCTGTACATGTTCAGTACAGATGCAACAATCCCTTTCTTCTGCTAAATATTTACAATCCCCAGTTGGTTCCTTCTACAGATTCCACGACAGATATGGGGGGCCAACTATACATACATGTATATATATAAGTAGATATAAAAATAAATATGAATGTAAAAACTCAGTATATTACTAAAGATATGTCCTTATATACACTATTAATTAGTTGCTTACATTTGCTTGATATTTCCTTAATCATTACTACTTTGTTGGGAAGAATATGCTTAATTTTCAAAAGAATATATGAATCATATGACTTTTACACATTTTCTTAAAATACAGTCTCACCTCATATTTTTAAAAGAGTTGTCAAGAAAGTACATGATCTTACTTGAGTCTTACCCTTCATATAACCACAGAGGATAAACTAAGAGTTTTTCTTATTAAGAGAGATTAATCCACATGTTTTACAGCAAAAGATAACAAACCATTAAAGCAAAATCACATACATCAAGTTCAAAGAAAAAATCTTGTTCTTTGGATGCAATTTCATAATCCGCTCTTAAAGCCAGGTCATGGACTTTCAGACATTCTCCAAGATCCATTCTCTGGAAGGGAAAAAAGACATAATATTGAAACAAAAAAACACATTTTTTAAAAAAATGCATCAACAACCACAGTTCTTTTCAGAATACATATTAAGTCATACAGATGCTTTTTTATGTAGGGGCTCCCAAATTACAAAATTTCATAGACAAATAAAAAACGTGGTGTCAGAAGAAGAAAATGGCACCAATTCTGTCTACCAACAGATGGGAACAGGGATCACTTGTACTTAACAATTAATGGATATGGAAAAGCTTTTCAGAATCTGAGAAAAGCTTCTAGCTTCTATATCACAACATAGTTCATTTAGCTCCACAACACAAAAAAGATAGTTAATTTTAAACCAAACTAAAAGAATATATAAATTGAATCGTTGCGATGTCAATGTGCTTTGAAGAATATCTTATTTTTCAAATAAAGATGGAGTCCTCAAAAAACAGACTGGTGGCTGGGCATGGTGGCTCATGCCTGTAATCCCAGCACTTTGGAAGGCCAAGGCAGGAGGATTGCTTGAGCCCAGGAGTTTGAGACCAGCCTGAGCAACACACTAAGACCTGTCTCAATTTTTTAAAATAAAAAATAAATTTTAAAAAACCCAAAACAAAACAGACTGGTGACTCTGATAGTCTTGTCTGGGGACAAGACTAATAAACTAGTAAAGAGATGATTTACTAATAACACCCAATATAAGTGCACAGAGAACAAGCATTTAACCCCACTTACAATAAACACGTATCAGGGAAATAAATACTCTTACTGAACCTAGGGTCCTTCTACTTGGAAACTCCAATTAGGTGTTATTTACCAAACCAGAGGCTTTCCTCGTATCTGAGACAAAATATCTAAAAATCTATCCATTTTCACATGTATCTAGGCAACTTTCATGAAACTTTTTTGGGGGAAAATATGAGGAGAAAAAATTGGCAAGATGCAAGATCATTACAGTTATGATTAATCGGTGATCAAAGCAAGGCAGAGATTTTCCAACTGGAGGTGTGACCACCCTTGGAATACCTCAAAATCTCTGGAGGGTTGGTAAAAAGGGAGTACAAGTCATTCTCCTTCCTTTGACTATTAAGGTCCCACTATGGTAAGCACTATCTTAGGTGCTAGGGATATAGAGTTAAGTGACAGAGACAGTCTGACTTCATGGAGCTTACATTCTATTTGAGGGGAAACAAATAACAAGAATCATGTCTATGAACAAAGTTAGATGATGTAATAAAATAGCAATGCTCCCCATTACTATGGGGGGCTACTTGGGATGAGCTGGTCAGAGAAGACCTTTCTGAAGAGGATACAATTAAACTGGATCTCAAGAGGGAGAAGCAAATGAATCTTAGGAAAAGGCAAAAAGTAATGTTCCAGGTTGTACAGAAGATTTAGAAAGCAGATCTTTAAAGTATTTATTTATTTATATGCCACTGTTAATCACAGGGAAGTTCATGGTAACAGGGAACAGGAACAGAGTATGGCACACAGGTCTGAGTCTTAGCTTTGTATACAGTATCTAAAAATGAGTCTGCCTATTTAACTTGTCAACAATCTAAATATGTATAAAAAGTATGATAATTAATTTTGTAAAATATCCCAACTAAAAAGCATAGTTAATTCACGAGATCAAGATTCAAAAGTATTAACAGACCAGATAAAATTTAAAAGAAACAAATATGAAGTCCTATAGTTACATATCCAAGACAATAAATTTACAAATAAGTAGGTATGAGCAGAATCAGACAATTTAAAAATTTAAGTAGTCAAGAGTAACGGTTACAGTATGGCACAACTGAGAAAAACTTATATTGTCTAAAACTAACCCAAAGAGGACACAGTATAAATAAAGCAGGAATTCTCTACTGAAGGCTGGTTTTAAAAGCAAACCACTGCTCTCCAAAACACATTCTATGTACTAACACATTTCAAAAGGAATATGAGAAAATTAGACATAAGTCCATCCTGGCTAACACGGTGAAACCCCGTCTCTACTAAAAAAAATACAAAAAACTAGCCGGGCGAGGTGGCGGGCGCCTGTAGTCCCAGCTACTCGGCAGGCTGAGGCAGGAGAATGGCGTAAACCCGGGAGGTGGAGCTTGCAGTGAGCTGAGATCCCGCCACTGCACTCCAGCCTGGGCGACAGAGCGAGCCCTCGTTTAAAAAAAAAAAAAAAAAAAAAAAGAAAAAGAAAATTAGACATAAGTATCTCAAAACCAGGCTATACAAAAAAGCCAGGGAACAGAAATAAATAGAGAAGACAAAAATAAGACTGAACCAACTTCAATCAACTGAGGAATTTTTCATAAAGCAGCAGAAATAGATTTGTTTTATTATGGGGCCAAATAAACAAATATTATTATTTGTTTTATTACGAGTCAGACTTTTAACTCTCTGAATACTTGTTCTTTTTTTGAGACAGAGTCTCACTTTGTTACCTAGGCTGGAGTGCAGTGGCATGATCATGGCTCACTGTAGCCTCCACCTCCCAGCTCAAGCAATCTTCCCACCTAAGCACCCCTCCCTGACAAGTACCTGGGACTACAGTCACCCACCACCATTTCCAGCTAATTTTTTTTTTTTTTTTTTAAATAGAGACAAAGGGTGCTATCTTGCCCAGGCTGGTCTCAAACTCCTGAGCTTGACTGATCCTCCCACTTCAGCCCCCCAATGCTGGACTACAGGCATGAGCAACTGCACCTGATCAGGAAAATATTTTCAATAATCAAAGTTTTCCGAAGGTAGAACAAACATCCTCAGAGTTAGTGAGTTCCCAGATAAGTGAGGTGTTCAAACACTGTTTTGACAACCCTTTTACTAGGATATTAAGGAAAGAATTCAACCATGAGGTAGTTTTTTTCTTCCTTCGGACTCTTAGATGTTGTGACTATTAAAACAACAACAACAACAACAACAAAAAACCAACAATGTTTCTGGCCACAGAGGCTAATGCCAGTAATTCCAGCACTTTGGGGGGCCAAGGTGGGAGGATCGCTTGAGCCTAGGTATTCCAGACCAGCCTGGGTAACATAAGAAGACCTCATCTCTACAAAAAGTAAAAAAAAAAAAAAAAAAAAAATTATCCAGGCATGGTGGCCCATGCTTATAGTCCCAGCTCCTCAGGAGACAGAGGCAGGGGGATCACTTGAGCTCTGCAGGTCAAAGCTGCAGTAAGCTGTGATCATGCCACTGCATTCCAGCCTGGGTGACAGAGCTAGACCCTGTCTCAAAAGTAAAAACAAACAGAAAATGTTTTTCTGTAAAACTATATTACCTTCGGTTCTTAATTACATAATGGAATGAATGGGAATGTATAAATTCTGCCCTCAAAGTTATCCTTTGGGAAACAATGAGGACGCATCACTGTTATAAAAGTCCTCATCATGCTTAGTGGTATTAAAGTACTGTACTGTTACTGAGTATGCTGAGATTTTTCCAGGCTCCAATCCTTACCTCCAATTCATTAGTCTGGTTTAACAAGCTAAGGAGTTTTTTCAGTGACAATAAACAAAAAGTAAAGCTTTCTATGAATGTGTAGAAATTCAAATTTAAAAGGTGCTCATTAAACAACAATTATTAAGAAAATGCAGAAAAACTTAAATATTCCTAAGAAAGAATTCCAGAAAACATGATAGGAATGAAAGAAGCTAACAGCAGGAGGAGGCTGTCATTGTCTTTGATATGCCAGGAAGTAGGTTTCTGAAATTAACAATTTCTAAACATCAATCATGCCAACAACTTCCTTACTATTTTATTTCCACAGCTATAGCTGTTCACATGCTAAATTTTATTTCATAAAATGCAAGATGTCACAGTTGGAAAGGCTTTTTGATCCACTGTAGTTCTCAAACTAGACCTGGGGAACTTTTACATAATATTGATGGAAGCTTTTTAAAAAGTCCCAATTCCTACCTCCCAAAGACTAACTCAATTGTAAAAGCCTTCCAGGTACTTTTAATGTGCAGTGTTGAGAACCACTCACTGATCTAGTTTTATTCCCATTCTTTGCACAGAAAGAATGACTTGCTCAGGGTGCTTATCAGAAAATGTCGTTAGACTGATTCCTAGTCTAATATAGCTTCCACTTTACCATGCTAGTTCCCGTTATTTCAGTACTAACTTACCTTCCAATATTTTTCAGTAAGTCATTCCCCACAACGTCTAAAAAAGCTCACAGCAGAGATTCAAAGCAGCTGTCTACTTTCTTTCTTTTGTATCTCCTTTATCTTACTTTCATCAGTTCCCTGATCAACTACATTTCCAATCTGTATTCAACAAAAACTTAAAAGTAACACATAAATTTTGCCTCACTGTTTTTAACCTAAACATCTGTCTCTATTGCAAGAATTCTAGGCTCCCTGCCTCCACATCTTTAAAGTTACATCACACAACCAACCAAAGGAAGAAAAGCAACTATGTAGACCAAGAACAAAATGAACACAAGAAAAGATACAATTTTACCACTATAGTAGAGGTGGACTTCTTGGTGAGAGTAGCCTTTTGGGGAAGGCATGCCATGGGGAAGATTCATGAGAGGGGTAAGATTAACTCACTAAAATGTGACTTCCATAGAGCAAGAATTCTGTTTTATCTACTATGTGCCTATGCTGAACAAATCAAACTGAAAAAAGGGCAAAGAAGAACATTTGGCACAGGGGGGCTTATTAACAAGCCAGAGTGTTCAAGATGAATTACAGGACAAAACTAATCTGAGTTCCTGGAGGGGAGGCTCTCCTTAGCCTCTCCTTGGATTATCTCCTTTGCTTGGACTCCTTACCTTCTTAAGTGTTTTGAGCTACTCTTCTTTTTTCCTCCAAGAGGCAGGGCTTGTCATAGTCTAGCCTGCCTCACCACAAGCCCTAGGACCAAGGGCCTAATTGTAACAAAGAAGGCTTTTTTGTATGTGGAATATCTTCAGTGGTTATCTCTTCAGGGACCTAGTGGGACAGTAGGTATAGCCAAGGCAGATTTTCAGAATACTAGGCATCTATGTTCCTCTGTCCATACCATGATGACTACTAAGCATCTGCTCTGGCACTGTGCTACGCACATGAGGAGTATTTAAAATTTAAAACAAGGTCAGATGCAGAGGTTCACTCCTGAAACCCCAGCACTTTGGGAGGCCAAGGCAGGCAGATCACTTGAGGTCAGAAGTTCGAGACCAGCCTGGGCAACATGGTGAAAGCCTGTCTCTACTAAAAACACAAAAAAATAGCTGGACGTGGTGGCAGGCACCTGTAATCCCATCTACTCAGGAGGATGAGGCACAAAAATCACTTGAACCCAGGAGGCAGAGGTTTGCAGTGAGCTGAGATCGTGCCACTGCACTCCAGCCCGGAAAACAGAGTAAGACTCTGTCACAAAATGCGTGTGTGTGTGTGTGTGTGTGTGTATACGTGTGTGTATATATATATTATTTATTTTTACTTTTTTAGAGACAGGGCCTCACTCTGTCCCCGAGTCTGGAGTACAGTGGCATGATCTCAGCTCACTGCAACCCTGCCTCCCAGGGTCAAGCAATCCTTCCGCTTCAGCCACCTGACACCTGAGTAGCTGGGACCAATAGGCACACTCACCATACCTGGCTAATTTTTTGGAGATGGAGTCTCACTCTGTTGCCCAAGCTGGAGTGCAGTGGCGTGATATCAGCTCACTGCAACCTCTGCCTCCCAGGTTCAAGCGATTCTCCTGCCTCAGCCTCCCTAGTAGCTGGGATTACAGGCATGCACCACCACACCCAGCTAATTTTTGTATTTTTAGTAGAGATGGTGTTTCACCATGTTGACCAGGCTGGTCAAACTCTTGACCTCAGGTGATTCAACCACCTCGGCCTCCCAAAGTGTTAGGATTACAGGCCTGAGCCACCACACCTGGTCTTAAACTATTTTTTAATTTAACAAGCAGCTGCTGGGAGTGGTTGCTCACGCCTGTAATTCCAGCACTTTGGGAGGCCGAGGCGGGCAGATCACTTGAGATCAGGAGTTCGAGAACAGCCTGACCCAACATGGAGAAACCTCATCTCTATTAAAATAATACAAAATTAGCCGGGCGTGGTGGTGCATGCCAACTACTCGGGAGGCTGAGGCAGGACAATCGCTTGAACCCAGGGGGCAGAGGTTGCAGTGAACCGAGATCACGCCACTGCACTCCAGCCTGGGCAACAAGAGCGAAACTCCATCTCAAAACAAAAAACAAAAAAATCAGGTAGCTTACTTCATAATTAAATTCCCTCCACAAGTTTATTCTTGGTTTTCAATTTTTACGTCTAAATGCTTAAGATTGTAGATTTTTTTTTTTTAATGCTTATTTGTAATTAAGTTCAGCTCTGCATTTTGTCTTCTCCATTCTGAATCTATTACTCCATGAAATGTTGACCAAATAACTATACCTGATCCTGGTAACTTACAGCCCCACAGCGTTTTATACTGTTGTTTTACCAACAAGGTAACAAAGCCAAATTGTCAAGAATTTTTAACTTTTCTTTTGAAATTCCAAAAGTGAGTGTTATTTCCCCAAATAAACTCTAAGCTTCGTTAGAAAAACTGTCTGTTTCTCTTACTTATCCCTCCCAGGAGACCAAGTTTTGCACAAACCATGACTATTGAATAAACCTGATAATTTGACTAAGGAATTCTATTTCTAAGGAATAGTGAAATAATTATAAAAAGATAAATGGAGAATAAAGTTTAACAATGTTTTTTAGAAAACAAGAAACATTTTAAGAGCCTCTCAACAGGGGTTTGGTTGCTTCAGCTATGGAACAGCTATACAGTGTCTATTTAGTCTTTAAAAATGATGTTCTTGATATACCAAGTGGAGAAAAGAGAAGCTGGCAAAGAAAGATGTAATAAAATATGTATTTTGGAATTTACAAATCTGTATTACTATGAGGGTTGTTTGAACTTTCTGGTACCAGTCGAATTATAAGCAATGAGCATGTATTATTATTACAATTAGAACAATCAAAGAAGCCAGGCCAGGCGTGGTGGCTCACACCTGTAGTCCCAGCACTACGGAAGCCTGAGGCAGGCAGATCACTAGAGGTCAGGAGTTGGAGACCAGCCTGGCAAACATGGTGAAACCCCATCTCTACCAAAAATATAAAAATTAGCTGGGCATGGTGACATGCCTGCATCCCAACTACTCGGGAGGCTGACGCAGAAGAATCACTTGAACCTGGGAGGCAGAAGTTGCAGAGAGCCAAGATCATGTCACTGCCCTCCAGCCTGGGTGACAGACTGAGACCAGACCCTGTCCCCTCCTCCAAAAAAAAGAAGCCAATTTAATTTTAGAGAAAAAAAAATTGAGAGGCATGTGAAAACTATACATTAAAATTAACGAATAGAAATATTATGGTAGAGCAAATCAAAAGGTTGATTTATACATTTTGACTGTACTGTTAAGTGTAAATTAATAGTAGCAATATGTTAATATATAAACGATAGAATTTGGCATAGTAATAGCTCCAAGTAATTGTAAATACACCTGCTTTGTTATGTGTTTGAACATTTGTTCAGTTCTATGAACCAGATCCTGAACAAAATTACAGAACAGCATGAGAATATAATTTCTACAATCAAGGAATTTATATTCACAATGGAAATCAAGACATTAAAGCAATAGCTGCAAATGTCTACAAAGATGTACATACAAGGATTTGACTGCCACAGTGTACACCAAAAACAGAAACAAAGACTATTATTAATAATACTCACTGCATATAAAAGATAAGAGAACAGCCACACTACAAAATATTATTCAGGCATTTTTAAAAATGCAGACAACTGATACGGAAACCTCTCCAACACAAGTGAAAAAAAATTCAAACAATTTAACGCCATCCGTTAAAACACATAACCTTGTGTAAATGCACAGAAAGGAGAGTGAAAGATGTACAGTAAACAGTTGACAAGGTTTAGATCTGAGAAGGAGGGTGAGGTATAATTGGAAACATTCATGTTTTATGCTTTATTCTCTTGTACTTAAAAACTACATTGTCTAAGTAATAAGACAGACTAGGCCAGGCGCAGTGGCTCACGTCTGTAATCCCAGCACTTTGGGAGGCCGAGGCAGGTGGATCACTTGAGGTCAGAAGCTTTGAGACCAGCCTGGCCAATATGGCGAAACCCTACCTCTACTAAAAATACAAAAATTGGCCAGGCGCGGTGGCTCAAGCCTGTAATCCCAGCACTTTGGGAGGCCGACACGGGCAGATCACGAGGTCAGGAGATCGAGACCATACTGGCTAATACGGTGAAACTGTCTCTACTAAAAAATACAAAAAACTAGCCGGGTGAGGTGGCGGGCGCCTGTAGTCCCAGCTACTCGGGAGGCTGAGGCAGGAGAATGGCGTAAACCCG
>NW_012105253.1:2928418-2936047 GCF_000951045.1 Mandrillus leucophaeus
AAAAAAAAAAAAAAAACAAAAACAAAAATTAGGCGGGTGTGGTGGCATGTGCCTGAAGTCCCAGCTGCTCAAGAGGCTGAGGCAGGAGAATCACTTGAACCCAGGAGGCAGAGGTTGTGAGCCGAGATGGCGCCACTGCACTCCAGCCTAGGGGACACAGTGAGACCCTGGTCTCCAAAAAAAAAAAAAGAAAAGAAAAGAGGCTGGGAACTAGACCACATCAGAGCACCTCCCTTCACCTTGTATTATCCATTTGATCCTGAGAAATTCACTTAAACTCTGAACTTCCAAGCTAGAGTGCACTGGCACGACCATAGCTCACTGTGGCCTTGAACTCCTAGGCTTAAGTGATCTTCCTGCTTCAGTCTCCTCAGTAGCTAGGACGACATGTGCATGCCACACCGAGTTAATTATTTTTTTTGTTGAGATGGAATCTTGCTGTGTTGTTCAGGCTGGTAACTCCTGGCCTCAAGTGATCCTGCCTGTGCCAGCTGAACTTCTGTTTTCTCAAGTACTTCAGGATTGCTGTTCAGATCAAGTAAGATGTTTATAAAAGCACTCTGAAGGCAGGCTGTCAACCTAGTTATTTTGCATATTGATTGCAATGGGATATAAGCTCAATGAGGGAGGAACACAGCCTTTCTTGATCATTCTAACAGCCCCAATCAGATAACACTGTTCACCACATAATAGGTACTCAATATTGTGTTATATAATATGACACAATAGTATATTACAGCTCAATTATTTGTTCAGTGAAGAACTTATTTCCTTGGCTCATAACTTTACATACTAATGCTTCCATTTTCAAGTGAATTCACAAAAGAGGGCTATCTTTATTAAATATCAGTGTGTATGAGGAAGTTTCTAGGACAAGTGAAGATAATTTAGACAGAAGACACAGAATAGAGGGAAAGAGCCAGAGCAAATGCTTCAAGGGAGAATACAATATTTCCTATCAGGAAAATAAAGAGGAACAACTTAACTGGAACGAGATGATTTCTACTAGAAGATAAAGGAAAATGATGGGGGGGAAAGAGGATGTAGGATTATACTGGCCCACAGGCCACTAGTTTACAGCCTCTGACTAGATTGTGAAAGAGTCTGAAAATGAGTCAAAAAAATGCAGAATTTATTCTGTAGGAAAAGAACACTTGACTACTTAGGCAGAAATATGACACAATAAAATCCATGTTTCAGAACAATTAACACTAGACAGATTGACTAGAAGAAAGAGACAAAGGGCAAGAGAAGATATTACAAGAACCTAGGAATAAAGCCACTGGGGTCAAATTAGAACAGAAAAGAGAAAGCAGGTGATAGAGGTATATCAGACTGCCGAAGAATTAAAAAACAAACAAACAAACAAAAAACCCACACACACACACAAACCAACAAACCAACAAAACCATTTAAAAAATGTGAAGTGTCTCTGGAATAATGAATCCCATCACACCTTCTTACAAATGTGGAAATCAAGACTCAGATCAACATTTGCCTAAGATCATAAGCTAATGGCAGCAGAGTAAAAATCTCAACAGGTCTTTAATATAGCTCAATATTCTTTCAATAACACAATCACTTTCAACCTACAGGTATTAGCTAAATGGAAATTAAGTGTGGAAAGAAAGAAAAAGTCAGGAGTCTTTTCCGGGTTTCAAGCATTTCAAACATGAGAAAACAATGATGCCACCAAGAGAACTGACTAAATCAAATGGGAAAACTGTTCTATGAGGAAAAATGTCTTGCTCTGGACAAGATGATTTTGAGGAATAACAGGAAATCTAAGTGGCAGCATCTAGTATGATACAGATATATGACTACATTCACTACAGGCTTTCTTTATTCAAGTTTTCCAGGGTGAAAGTTTTACATATTCCTCCCCAGAGTTACAGCTCAAGCATTTTTCCAGAAGACCGTGTAACAAATTACACAAGAACACAGAGTCTGACCTCCATGTTAACAACTATACCTTAGACATGAGTATAGGGTGAAGAGAAATGGGGCACATTGTGCATATATAACGTTGTTGGTTTTCTACCACTTCCCAATTTCTTAACTGCCTCTTTCCACTTGTGTATGTTCCACCTCCAAACCCATTTTTCCCAGAGTAAAGATAAATCATGATATTTTTCTACTTTTTTATAATTTTTTTAAGAACGTAGGAAATATTTTTGTATCCATTTCTAACCCTAGATGTGCAAAGAAAACTAGAAAAAGTTAAAACAAGAGGTCTTGTCGCACAAAGACTATGGTGTACTACCTAACTGGAAAGAGAGAGAAAATGAAACTATATACACAAATGAGATAAATAACACATTTTTTTTCAGTAGTACAGAAAGCAGGTGTTATACTGGGGTTGAGAGGCTAAACTGCTACAGGGTAAGGCAATCACATATAGTAAGCCAGACAGGATTTAAATTTTTAGTGAGGAGAAAGAATATTGCAAGCAGAGGAAAAGAGCGTAAACAAAAATGAGAAGCATGCGAGGGAAAGAAAGGAGTGAGACGACAATAAGCAAATCAGTTTGGTCAAATGAGGGAACCAGCCAGGCACGGTGGCTCACACCTGCAATCCCAACACTCTGTGAGGCCAAGAGTTCCAGGCTCCAGTGAGCTATAATGACACTACTGCACTTCAGCCCTGCGTGATAGAGCAAGATTCTGTCTCCAAAAAAAAAAAAAGGAAAAGAAAAAACAACTTACACTATTTATTCATTCAAGGGAGAAGTACCCTGGGTAAGTATTTTAAATTTTTCAGTACAGGTATAAACAATAGAGAACTACCACAAGTTTTGCGTAGGAACAAAATGGCAAGTTGATTCCCACTCAGAAATGACTACCTTCTTCTCCACATTCGGATCTCTTCAAATGTCACTTCATCAAAAATTTTCTCCATTAGGAAACAAGAGTTCTCATATAAAAAATAAAATAAAAATTTTCAGCCAGGAGCAGTGGCTCACACCTGTAATCCCAGCACTTTGGGAGGGGTGGGTCGCTTGAGGTCAGGAATTCAAGACCAGCCCGGACAACACAGTAAAACCGTGTCTCTACTGAAAATACAAAAATTAGCTGGATGTGGTGGCGCATATCTCTAGTCCCAGCTACTCGGGAGGCTGAGGTAGGAGATCACTTGAGCCCGGGAGGTGGAGGTTGCAGTGAGCCGAGATCGCACCGCTGTACTCCAGCCTGGGAGACAAAGTAAGACTCCGTCTCAAAAAAGAAAGAATTTTATTTTATTTATTTATTTATTTGTTTATTTTTTTTGAGACGGAGTCTCACTCTGTCGCCCAGGCTGGAGTGCAGTGGCCGGATCTCAGCTCACTGCAAGCTCCGCCACCACCCAGGTTTACGCCATTCTCCTGCCTCAGCCTCCCGAGTAGCTGGGGCTACAGGCGCCCGCTACCTCGCCCGGCTAGTTTTTTTTGTATTTTTTAGTAGAGACGGAGTTTCACCGTGTTAGCCAGGATGGTCTTGATCTGTGTTAGCCAGGATGGTCTCGATCTCCTGAACTCGTGATTCGCCCGTCTTGGCCTCCCAAAGTGCTGGGATTACAGGCTTGAGTCACCGCACCCGGCCAAAAGAAAGAATTTTAAAAAGTAAATAAAACTTTTCTCCAACAACCCTGCCAGAGCAGCTCCTAGGCCTTGGCCCCCTCTCCCACCCCATTCCCACTCTGAATTACCAAACTATGCTTTTGTGTCATAACACTCATTACTACCTAAAATCACAGTATTTGTTTTCATATTTGGCTGTGTGCCTCCCACATTACAACGTAAACTCCCACCACTGGAACAGAAACCCAGGTCCACATCTGTATTCCCACCACCTACCACAGTACACATAGTAGGTACTCAAGTATTTAAGTGAGTGAATGAATGATTGCTAACTTCCGCCATCAGCAATACCCTCAGAGAGAGAAAAAAAATAACAAATTACTTCAATGAGTAATTTGAAGTAATTTGTTAATTTTTATTAGATTTTAAATGTAAAAGCTAATTTACAATTAGTCTTTATTTGTTAAAGTTACAGTCACATGGGTATTTATGATGCGACTTCAGAAATTACAAAACAAGTACCGTGAATTATCTTTACTTTCTCTATTCAGACCTTATTAATCTCATCCTTCTTGCACACCCTTTTCTATTTCTTCCTCTGCTTAATTCCAATTATCACTTAAATTTGATCACTCTAAACATTTTTGTAATAAATATAAGGAGAAAAACACAAAAACTTATCTAAACTTAGAAGTTTTACAAGTCACCAGGCGCGGTGGCCCATGCCTGTAATCCCAGCATTTTGGGAGGCTAAGATGGGCGGATCACGAGGTCAGGAGATCGAGACCATCTTGGCTAACACAGTGAAACCCTGTCTCTACTAAAAATTCAAAAAAATAGCCAGGTGTGGTAGCGGACGCCTGTAATCCCAGCTACTTGGGAGGCTGAGGCAGGAGAATCGCTTGAACCCGGGAGGCGGAGGTTGCAGTGAGCTGAGATCACACCACTGCACTCCAGCCTGGGCAACAGAGCTAGACTCCGTCTCAAAAAAAAAAAAAAAAAAAAAAGAGTAAGTTTTACAAGTCATATTATCTGAGTAAAATCAACACACATCTTTATTTTTGATCCTGTAAGCCAAAAAAGTTTATGAGACCATTTATTCTCAAAGTGCTTTGGCCAGGCACAGTGGCTCATACCTGTAATTCCAGCACTTTGGGAGGCTGAGGTGGGCAGATCACCTGAGGCCAGGAGTCCGAGACCAGCCTGGTCAACATGGTGAAACCGTCTCTACTACAAATACAAAAAACTAGCCGGGCATGGTGGCACATGCCTGTAATCCAGCTACTTGGGAAGCTGAGGCAGGAAAATAGCTTGAATCCAGACGGAGGCGGCTGCAGTGAGCTAAGATTGAGCCATTGCACTCTAGCCTGGGGAACAAGAGCAAAACTCTGTCTCAAAAAAAACAAAAACAAAAACAAAAAAAACAAAAAAAATAATCCTTTAATCCTATACAGGTTAAAGTAAAACACTAATGAGCTTTTAGAAGTTCCCTTAATGAGTAAGAATCAACTAGAAAGCATGTAGGTCCTGCCTAAAGGTAGAACTCATCACCTGTTAAAAAATATTTCCAGTGACAGAGAATTTGTAATTCTTTGTAAATTTGCTTGATGTTTGTGGTTAATCGCCTATATAAACAATATTTTTAGGCTGGGCACAGTGGTTCAGGCCTGTAATCCCAGCACTTTGAGAGGTCGAGGCAGGTGGATTACTTGAGGCCAGGAGTTAAGACCAGCTTGGCCAACATGGCAAAACCCCATCTCTACTAAAAATACAAAAATTAGCCAGGCGTGGTGGTGGGTGCCTGTAAATCCCAGCTACTCAGGAGGCTGAGGCATGAGAATCACTTCAACCTGGGAGGTGAAGGCTGCGGTAAGCCAAGATTGTGCCATTGCACTCCAGCCTGGGAGACACAGCAAGACTCTGGTCTCAAAAAAAAATTTATCGGTTTCAAGTTTTCATTTCTTACTATTGTGTTCAATGAACTACATCCTCCAAATGACGCATTTAAAACTCCACACTCCCTTTTTCAACAAACAGTTTCAGAGAACATGCTTGTTTCCTTAGAAGTGTTAAAATACAGTTAATAAAACTACTTATCTCTAAAAAACATCTGGAGGGTCCAGGAAATACTAAGAGAATAATTCCTGATTCTTAGCTAATAAGCATTTATTAAGACTCATGGTACAAAGAAATCAACGTGACACTGAAATATATTAACCAGTACTAGACTATGAAAAACAATCGGCTTCAATGACTCCTACTTTATTTGGGAATAACTGGTCTTTACTACTCTCTTTAACTTCAAGAGTCATCCTACGGCTGAGTACAGTTGTTCACACCTGTATCCCAGCACGTTTGAGAGGCCCAAGCATGAGGATCCTTCAAGGTCAGGAGTTTGAGAAGAGCCTGGACAACATGGCAAGAGTTTGTCTCTACAAAAATTTAAAAATTAACTGGGCATGGTGGCATGAGCCTGCTGTCCTTGCTACTTGGGAGGCTGAGGCAGGAGGATCACTTGAGCCCCAGAGTTCAAGACTGCAGTGGCTACGATTATACCACTGCACTCCAGCCTGGGTGCCCGAGTGAGACTGCTTCCTTAATTTAAAAAAAAAAAAAAAGGCGTCCTAACTGATAGTTTCAAGACTTTTGAAGATGTACTTCAAAAAAAAAAAAAAAGCTGCAGGGGGAATATACATGATTATAAATAAAATACAGTAGTCTGTGTGTAAAATATTTCCTGAAGCTGGCTGATGGGTACATGGAAATTCATTAAATAAACATCAACACAACAGTCTGCCATACCCATATGAACATATATCTGTACTTAATCATTAATACAAGTAATACACAAAAGTGCTGACCACCCTCAACTAGAAACAAAGACTAAACCAGAACAAGGTATTACTATACATGGTTTATACATGGTTTATTACTATACACGGGTCACCGTGGGGAAAAAAATTACCTACCTCCATAAGCCTGAATTGTACTATTTTAAATAGTATGTAAAATGAATGATCTCAGATTATTCAGAACTGAGCCAGATATGGTGGTGTGCATCTACAGTAGTCCCAGCTACTTAGGAGGCTGAATTGGAAGGATCACCTGAGCCCAGGAGTTCAAGGCTGTAGGGCACCGTGATTGCTCCTATAAATAGCCACTGCACTCCAGCCTGGACAACACAGTGAGACCCCCTAACTCTTAAAAAAATAATTATTATTCAGAATGACAGAAATGGATTATTTCCAAAGGGCGTAAGTACCCCAAGTTGAATATTTCTGAGTATTCTTATTCCTATTTGCCAAAAATGCTTTAAACGATTAAAGCCTTGGTTTTTAAGGTTTAATAGTAAAATTTTAATTATTCACTGACAATCTTTTAAAGCGCTGTTAACTTTCTGGGCACCAAATGCATTTTTTATTTAGACAGTCTCTAGAAACAGTTAAGAGAATGTATATTTTTGTAATAGACCGAGAACAATAAAATACAGCAAATTAAAATAAGAATACAACACACTTCAAACCTAAATTTGGAAATTAGCTGGTCATGGTGGCACAATCCTGTAATCCCAGCTACTTGGGAGGCTAAGGCAGGAGAATCGCTTGAACCTGAGAGGCAGAGGTCGCAGTGAGCTGTGATCTCGCTACTGCACTCCAGCCTGGAGTATATATGAAATATACACCATATATATATATATATATATGACTAAATATTAAGCCAATAAACACGGTTAATGCCAAGAACATCAGATCTCCACATTCAGATCTCTTCAAATTTTAATCTTAGTTAAATAATACTTAAACCTTTAAATAATACCAAGGCAGCCCAAAATAAACTATTTATGGGAAAAGATTTAAACAATTTACAGATTGATTTTTCACACTTGCACAGGTAACCACTGGTGTCATATTTTGATAAGAAATCCAGGCCGGGTCAGGTGAGGTGGCTTACGCCTGTAATCCCAGCGCTTTGGGAGGCCAAGGTGGGTGGATTACTTGAGGTCAGGAGTTTGAAACCAGCCCGGCCAACATGGTAAAATCGTCTATACTAAAAATACAAAAAAAAAAAAAAAA
>NW_012105253.1:2936207-2942653 GCF_000951045.1 Mandrillus leucophaeus
AAAAAAAAAAAAAAAAAGGAAAAAAAAAAAAAGACATCCAGGCCGGGCATGGTGGCTTGCATCTGTAATCCCAGCCCTTTGGAAGGCCGAGATGGGTGGATCACCTGAGGTCAGGAGTTCCAAGACCAGCCTGGCTAACATGGTGAAACACTGTTTCTACTTAAAATACAAAAAATTAGCCGGGCATGGTGGTGCGCAGCACCTGTAATCCCAGCTACTGGGGAGGCTGAGGCAGGAGAACTGCTTGAGTCCGAGAGGCCGAGGTTGAAGTGAGCCAAAATCCAGCTTGGGCAACAAGAGCAAAACTCCGTCTCAACCAAAAAAAAAAAAAAAGTAAATCCAATAAAACCAAGATACTCTCCAGCTCCGTATCTGTAACCCTTTTGCCATTAATAATTGTTAATTTTTGAAATTCAAAGTTAGTTTTTGAAATAATTTATGTAGCATTCTACTTTTGGGTGGACTGATCATTCATCTGATACAATAAATAGACCCTGTTCTAGATGCTTTGGATATAGCAGTAAACAAAACAATGTCCCCGCCCTTATGAACTTACATTCTAGTGGCTGGTTGAGAAAATTTTATGCAAGTCTACTTCTCAGCACTTATTCTGTATTTTCATATTCTCATGGCTTTTGCATATGTACTATCAAAGATACTTCAGGGCCAGGAGTGGTGGATCACGCCTGTAATCTCGGCACTTCGGGAGGCCGAGGTGGGCTGATCACCTGAGGTCAGGAGTTTGAGACCAGCCTGGCCAACCAACATGGTGACACCCCATCTCTACTAAAAGTACAAAAATTAGCCAGGCATGGTGGCATGCACCTATAATCCCACCTACTTCGGAGAGGAAGGAGAATTGTTTATACCTAGGAGGCGGAGGTTGCAGTGAGCTGAGATCACACCAGTGCACTCCAACCTGGGCAACAAACCAACACTCCTTCTCCAAAACAAAAAAGATACTTCAGCAGTTTTTAAAGTTTGGGTTTGTATGTATCCACGTAGCTGATTTTCAGATTAGGCTTTAAAACAGAGTCAGGGAAGCAATAAAAAAAAGGAGTTTCAAATATAAAAGGTGCACCTGGGATAAAACCTGGAACCTACTGGGGCACCATAAAATTCGGCTGGAATATCTGACAACCAATAATCCCATCCAATCACTTCAAATACGCAGATAAATTTTTACTTTAATGACTTTCGGCTGGGCATGGTGCCACATTCCTGTAATCTCAGCACTTTGAGAGGCCTAGGCTGGTGGATCCCTAGAGTCCCGGAGTGTGAGACCAGCCAGGACAACATGATGAAAGTGAAACTTTGTCTCTACAAAAATAACACAAAAATAAGCCGGGTGTGGCTGGGCATAGCTGTTGTTCCAGCTACTTGGGAGACTCAGGCAGGAGAATCACTTGAACTCAGGAGGCAGAGGTTGCAGTGAGCTAAGATAACACCACTGCACTCCAGCCTGGGCGACAGGGAGAGACTGTCTCAATAAATAAATAAATAAGACTGTGACAATATCAAAGTCCCCAATAAAAAATAATATTGACTGTGACAATATCAAAGTCCCTAACCCTATCTGTAAGTATTTTTCAAGATTGGTTCTTTTTAGGAGGCTGAGGCAGGCAGATCACTTGAGGTCAAGAGTTTGAGACCAGCCTGGGCAACATGGTAAAACCCAATCTCTATTAAAAATACAAAAATTAGCCACGGGCGGTGGCTCACGCCTGTAATCCCAGCACTTTGGGAGGCCGAGGTAGGCAGATCATGAGGTTAGGAGATTGAGACCATCCTGGCCAACATGGTGAAACTCCAACTCTACTAAAATACAAAAATACAAAAAATTATCCAGGCCTGGTGGTGTGTGCCTGTAGTCCCAGCTGTTTGGGAGGCTGAGGCAGGGGAATCGCTTGAATCTGGGAGGCGGAGGTTGCAGTGAGCCGAGACTGTGCCATTGTACTCCAGCCTGGTGTCAGAGCAAGACTCCAGCTCGAAAAAAAAAATTAGGCCGGGCGCAGTGGCTCATGCCTGTAATCCCAGCACTCTCAGAGGGTGAGGCGGGCAGATCATCTGAGGTCAGCAGTTTGAGACCAGCCTGACCAACATGGCGAAACCCTGTTTCTACGAAAAATACAAAAGTAGGCAGGCATGGTGGCATGTGCCTGTAATCTCAGCCACTTGGGAGGCTGGGGCAGGAAAATCACTTGAACCCGGGAGTGGGAGGTTGCAGTGAGCCGAGATCATACCACTGCACTCCAGCCTGGGCAACAGAGCAAGACTCTGGCTCAAAAAAAAAAAAAGATTAGCCGAGTCTAGTGGCACACACCTGTAATCACAGCTACTCGGGAGGCTGAGGCAGGAGACTTGCTTGATCCCAGGAGGCAGAGGTTGCAGTGAGCCAAGATGGCATCACTGCATTCCAGCCTGGGCAAGAGTGTGACCTTGTCTCAATAAAATAAAACAAAATATATAAAATTCCAGTTGAAACAGAACGAACTAGCCTACTCCCAAATCCTTAGTGCATGAGATGCCTCCAAGGATGTTTCAGAAACATCTGAAAGTCACTGCCCTACGTAACTGAATTACCTAAAAAACTAACAAAAAATTGTTTTAAGTATTTCTAGATTTAAGATTCCTAAATGGTATAGAATACTGTGGTTTTTTTATTGTGAGACACTTAACAGCACAATTTCTCTAAGCCTTAGTTTTCCTCAACTGTAAAATGATGACTTTACAGTAGAAGATATGAGGGTCTATCTACAGTAAAGTTACACTATGATGAGGTCTATAATAAAATTAGTGGTGATTTCTGAATTTTGAACAGGCATACTATGACAGTATACATTTTCCACGTCCTAAGATCTTAATTTCAAGTTTCTGTTAACATCTTTGCTTTATATTTAAAGCCTACTATAAATTATTCGTCATATATCTTTTTTCGAGATGACAAAGAACTAGATGGAAATATTTTTTAAAGCTATCAATTTCCTTATCTTTCCTCAGGGAAGATATGTACCAGAAGAAATGTGTTGGGGAAAAAAATGACAATTTGGTTTAGGTTTTTCTGTTTTGCTTAAATCTGAAAGGGCATACTGCCTACAATGAATTTAGCAGGGAGAAAGTGGGCCAAAATGAGGAAAAGAGAGAGACTACAATATGAAAATACTCTAGAAGAATAGAAAAGTAATCCAAGCTTTTTATTTTTTCTTTTATTTATTTTTTTAAACAGAGTCTCGCTCTTTTGCTCAGGCTGGAGTGCAGTGGCACAATCTCAGCTCACTGCAACCTCCACCTCCAGGGTTCGAGCGATTCTCCTGCCTCAGCCTCCAGAGTAGCTGGAATCACAGGCACCCGCCACCATGCCCGGATAATTTTTTTGTATTTTTAGTAGAGACGGGGTTTCAACACGTTAGCCAGGCTGGTCTCGAACTCCTGACCTCAGATGATTCCCCCGGCTCGGCCTCCCAAAGTGCTGGGACTACAGGCATGAGCCACTGCACCCAGCCACAAGGTTTGAAGTATAGTAACTTTCTGAGATAAAGAAAATATTCATATTTCTTATAAAAATCATTAAACATATAATTATTTTGATCCTCTGTTCTGTCTTACTTCCTCTGATTAATTTATTATTTATTTATTTATTTTGAGACAGAGTCTTGCTCTGTCACCCAGGCTAGAGTGCAGTGGTGTGATCTCGGCTCTCTGCAACCTTTACCTCCAGGGTTCAAGTAATACTCCTGCCTCAGCTTCCTAAGTAGCTGGGATTACAGGTACAGGCCACCACGCCTGGCTGGTTTTTTACATTTTCAGTGGACATGGGGTTTCACCATATTGGTTGGTCAGGCTGGTGTCAAACTCCTGACCTCAAGTGATCGGCCTCCCAAACTGCTGGGATTACAGGCGTGAACCACCACACCCAGCCCTGATTAATTTATTTTAAGAATTAGTTATGCCAGACCAGGCACGGCGGCTCAGGCCCATAATCCCAGCACTTTGGGAGGCTGAGGCAGGTAGACCACCTGAGGTCAGGAGTTCAAAACCACCCTGGCGAACTGGGTGTGGTAGCACACGCCTATAATCCCAGCTACTCGGGAGGCTGAGGCAGAAATCGCTTGAACCCAGAGGTGGAGGTTTCAGTGAGCCGAGATTGTGCCACTGCACTCCAGCCTGGCTCAACAGAGCGAGTCTCTGTCTCAGGGAAAAAAAAAAAAAAAGCATTAGTTATACTAGAGTAATGAAAGGTAAAACGTTTTACGTGCATTTTCATGAAACTCAATAGCAAAAAATTCCAAACTGTCAGTTATGAAGAGAATTTTTAGAAATCACACTCTCCATTTCTAAGTGCTTGATATAAAGTTCCAACCTCTTTACAATGAAGAAAAGGCTTGGAAATGCATTTCTGGATACTTTTTTCCTTTGTGACAGCCTTACTATGTTGTCCAGGCTACATCTGAAATCCTGAGTTCAGGAAATCTTCCCCATCTCAGCCTCCAAAGTAGCTGGGGCTATAAGTATGTACCACCATGCCTGGCTTTTCTGTATTCTTTTTCTAAATAATCTAAAATACCGGTAAATCATATTCTGCTGCAAGTGACAGATCTTAAACACAAGGTCCAGAAAACTAAAGGGCAACCTTTAGTCATATGATCTTTAGGTACACAACAAAGAAAAAGCATCATAAAGTCAACAGTTAAGGCCAGACACAGTGGCTCCTGCCTGTAATCCTAGTGCTTTGGGAGGCTGAGATGGGAGGACTGCTTGAGTTGTGAACCTTTCAGAATTGAAGCAGAGATTTGAGGACTAGGTAAAGGACATTGTAAGACTCCAAAAGTGTCATACAATGGTGTACTTAAGGACCTGAAAAACTTAACAGCTCATCCTGTGTACAAATAGCTTATAATTACAGAGCTATGGCTTCGTAGCAGTCATTCCCTATAGAACAAATGCTTTTTAGAACAGAGTGTGATAGTTCACACCTCTTTATGTTCAAGATGCCTATTTCTACTCTGCTGTTCAAATGAAGAATGAAAAACACTGAATTATAACTGTTGATTCTTATTTCCTTTTTTGTTTGTTTGTTTGTTTGTTTGTTTTGAGGCAGGGTCTCACTCTGTTGCCCAGGGTAGAATGTAGTGGTGTGATCATAGCTCACTTGGAAGTCTTGAATTCCTGAGCTCAAGCAACCCTCCTGTCTCAGTTTCCCAGACAGTTAGGACTTCAGGAAATACCACCATGCCAAGCTAATTTTTTTTTTATTCTTTTTGTAGAGACGGGGCTTCACTATGTTGACCAGACTAGTCTCAAACTCCTGGCCTCAAGTGGTTTTGTTAACGCTGTTCTCAAAATTTATCTCAAGTGGTAATTTAGCCAGTAAATAAAAATTAAAAGTAAATGTTTAAAATAACTTTAACAGTTAAATTTTATACAATATTAAACACGGAGACTCACAGTATACTATAGACAACCATAGATTTTATAGATTTCAGATGCAGTATAGCGCGGTATAAAATAATTATGAAAATGTTAGAAAGTAGACAAGGGAGTTTATTATGGCTGGGTGCTGTGATTCACGCCTGTAATCCCAGTACTTTGGGAGGCTGAGGCAGGAGGATTACTTGAGGCCAGGAGTTGGAGACAAGCCTGGGTAAAATGGCGTGACCTAGTCTCTACAAAAAATACAAAAATTAGTCGAGCATGGTGGTGCGCGCCTGTAGCTCCAACTACTCAGGAGGTTGAGGTGGGAGAAACTCATGAGCCCAGGAAGTGGAGGCTGCACTGGGCAGTGTTCACAGCCTAGCTGACAGAGTAAGACTCTGTCTCAAAAAAAAAAAAAAAAGCCAGGCGCGGTAGCTCACGCCTGTAATTCCAGCACTTTGGGAGGCCAAGGCGGACAGATCAAGAGGTCAGGAGTTCAAGACCAGCCTCACCAACATGGTGAAACTCCATCTCTACTAAAAATACAAACGTTAGGGCTGGGCACGGTGGCTCATGCCTGTAATCCCAGCACTTTGGAAGGCCAAGATGGGTGAATCACGAGGTCAGGAGTTCAAGACCAGCCTGGGCAATATGACGAAACTTCAGCTCTACTAAAAATACAAAAATTAGCTAGGCGTGGTGGCAGGTGTCTATAATCCCAGCTACTTGGGAGGCTGAGGCAGGATAATCGCTTGAACCCAGGAGGCAGAGGCTGCCATAAGCCAAGATCATGCCACTGCACTCCAACTTGGGTGACAAGAGCAAGACTCCATCTCAAAAAAATAAATAAATAAATAAAAATAAAAATACAAAAATTAGCTGGGCATGGTGGCGCACGCCTATAATCCCAGCTACACCAGAGGCTGAGGCAGGAGAATTGCCTGAAGCCAGGCGTTGGAGGTAAGAGTGAGCGGAGATCACACCACTGCACTCCAAGCCTGGGTGACAGAGCGAGACTGAATTAAAAAAAAAAA
>NW_012105253.1:2942982-2959523 GCF_000951045.1 Mandrillus leucophaeus
TTTTTAGTAGAGACGGGGTTTCACCGTGTTAGCCAGGATGATCTCAATATCCTGACTTCATGATCTGCCTGCCTCAGCCTCCCAAAGTGCTAGGATTAAAGGCGCAAGCCACCGCGCCTGGCCAGTATTATACTTTAAAATAAACCTAGGCTCTTTTTTTCCCATTAACATAACAGTTTCAACTCTCTTTCCTACTGGAAAAAGTCAAAGGTGTTTCCTGTTGCATATGCCTTGATACATATCTCTTTGGAGCACGTCCTTAATTTTAACTCTTCCTATCAAAGAAGAAACCACTCATTTGGCTAAGAAACTCATTGCTTCTGAAAAGGCAAGTCAGAAATCTTTCTTCATTTCAGTCATTTCTGGCAAATGAGAACTAAAGCCAGCTCAAGGTTTAGCCCCTACTAGCTCCCCACCAGCATCAGATGCAGCTATGAAGGGAAGCTACTTGTAATCATTTCAACCAAATCCAAAAGTCAGAGAATCATATTCTTTGTTCCATATTCCAACAGGTCTACCATTATGCAGTTTATCTTCCAAATTAAAACAATGATACTCTAAGATCAACATCTCTGCAGACATAGAATCAAAATTGAGCTTTACATTATTAGCAGGAGCACTATTTTAAGTGATAATACTCCCAAATTAAGCTGTGTGGATATAAGTATTTACTAATATATTTCCCCACTGATTCCACAATATAAGTGTGTAAAAATCTCAACAAAAATATATACTGTACTAGATAAAAGTCTACTCTGTTTAACAGTAAAAGGAACTACTTTAAAAATAATTTTATTTTTGAACTAAAAGTACAAATGCTATATAACTACCTCTGTATTCCAAATAAAACATGCTTTTAAAAAATTGCTGTAAAGAATGGAAAATATTGTAAAACAAAACATATCAACCACTTTTGTGAGGAAACCCATTACTGAAGATTTAAGTAATCATCCTGAATAAACAAACAATAAAGGATGCAAATCCCCCCTCACAAGTCAATTCTTTTGACACAGAATTAAAACTTTATCAAGTAGTTCATTACTGCAGCATATCAGTAATCAAACAATACATTTAGTAAATACATACAGTTCCAGAAAGGACATCATGAGGACAACAGTTGAGAAGGTGACTCTTGCATACTCTGTCATCACTGAATTTGATTCGTTGACGAGTAGTATCTCCTGTAATATAGAAGAGTTAATAACATTCAAGGTTAGACAACTGGAAAGTATTATTCTGAGAGCCCTACTATTACTAGCTTTTTATGTGTGGCTATATACACACATTATAAATCAGCTCAAGAGGGATTAGTTTTTATATACATCCTATAGAAAAACTATTTTAGACAACATGCAGTTGCAGTAAGTGTACTGCATACATAATTCAAATAGTCAAAGTGAGAAAGCAATGCATTCTGTTAAATAGAGTACTTCAGAAAAGCATAGGATTTTAGAGCAGGAATGGACTTTAAAGATTATCGAGTCCAACTCCTTCATACTGCAGATGAGAAAACTGAGGCCCCGAGAGGTTAAGCAACTTGCAGACCCACTAAGAGAGTTTATACTGGTATACAATGTTCCCTTCTTGACACTAAGCATTGATATATTTTTATTTACAGTAATTGAAAAACATAAAAAATAATCTTGCAAACATTGCATACACACTGCGAATCCCCACTGAACCCCAGACGCCATTTCTTCCACTATTTTGTTCCAGCTGAAGTGTCTCCCTTTTGCTGCTGGGAGGAGTTAGAGAGGGTAGAATAACGCGTTTAAGAGCGTACAAACCTGGAAGAAGGACTTACACACCAGTCAAACAAAGGCACATTGCCTAATGAAACGTTAACTTTAATGCGTCCAAAGGTTCCATACCTCCAAGTTTTATGTAGTCTGAGCTTTTCTATGCTGCCAAACTGGGTATATTTAAATTCATTCTGTCTTCATATAACACAATACACCTACCTCCTAAGCAAAAGAAGCATCCAACCTGCTTATCAAATATGGCTATCTACTCAAAACGTTAAAGAATCTAAGAAAAAGAAAGGTAACTAGCTCCAATAACAAAATACAGATGTTAGTTACAATTTTTTTGCTTAGAATCTCTTCGGAAAGACAAAAGAAAAAACTCATAAGGATGTTTCCTTTCTACACAGAATAAGCCCTAAGAAATGTAGGTGTTTTATTTTAGCCTTAAACTGATACACTATCGATGAATGAAAACCTACTGGTGAAATACTGAAGCGAGAACTATTGGTGCCAAAAGAGATATAAATACCTCCGTACTTCACATGATATGCCTGGAGCACTCCAAAAACTTTCGTGTAGGATGTGATTCAATCATTTAGTTTCTGTATTTTCACATGTAAGTAACAAAAAAGATTAAAATTTTACCCCTTTATATGGTCATAGACTAAAGAGCTTAACTTAAATTCAACTAAATACTATCATTTTTAGATGGGGTAAGATTTTGTTCAAATTGTTTTAACTTGGTTAAAGATATTTTCAAAACATTCTAATTTGCAACCAGGGTATATAAAATTTTAACAACAGTAATTTATAGTTAAAACGATGGCTTCAGAGCAGTTCAACAATAGGTTTTCTAGAAGCTCGTCTCTAGTAGGTTATTTTTGACACAATTTGGAATATTCAGTTTAGTGTTTACGCCTGCTACTATAATGAAAGTTATTTTGATGGTCCTTTTTCCTTTTAAACACAACTGCTTTTGTTCCACATTCATTAACACATCTGAAAAGTTAGCGATAACTCACGGCTTGGCGAATGCGGGGCCTTTCTGACACTCCCTTGCAGATTGAGGTAGGCAGGCATAGATACATTGAACCTTTACAAATAAAACAAGGGGCCAGATTGTTCATTTTGTATAGAATAAACTCTGCCAGCAATTTCAATACAGCATCTAGAAGTACATGTTGACTGTAAAGATTCTTTTATATAAAAACAAAAGTGAACAAAATCAGGGTGTTTCATTTTTAAAATACTGACTTAACAAGCATAACCCCAGATAATTGTTTGACTGACTACAGGTAAAAGTCCAAAGCTGGAACTCTGGACAATGTCTTTGAACCAAGTGGGGTTTTAAAAAATTATGTCTTTAAAAAGTATGTTTCATCAAGATTTTGGTGAGGACCTCAAGCTCATGTTAGAATGGTACTATGATAAGCTCATAGCAGAATGTCAATGCTATTTAATTACAGGCGTTTTGCTTCCTATCATTTAAGAAAAAAATTTCATTTTAAATCTGTACCCTAATTATATTAAGGAATTTTAAAATGATAAAATTTTAAAGTTGAAACAAAAAAACAAAACAAAACAAAAAAACCCTTATGTATCTATTAGTTTTCCTGCTAAAAGTATCTAAATGTTTTGGTAATGCAACAGCAGAATCATTTCAGTGCTCTGTTAAACTAATGGCTCAGGCCTTAGAATAAAATCAGTATTCATGAAGTTTACTAATCAAACATTTCATCAACTAGAGTAACTAATTTCTGCTTAACAACTTACATTCAAATATTAAGTTAATTGTGCCCTGAAGACACAGCTATCAGTTAAAATATGAACAATTCCTAGTAGGAATATAGCAAACCAGCAAGTATCCCTAGTGAGCTTTTTCGTGTTTTTTAAAATTTTTATGAATACATAGTAATTGTACATATTTTCCCTGGTGAGCTTTTAAAATCAGAATCTGTTTCTATAAATGCCAAAAAGCATTTTAAAATAACTTCTCACTGCAAATGAATGGGTGCTCCATAAATATTTGATAACTGTAGCAAACACAACAAATACAGCTATCAAACAGCAGCCATTATAGAAATCTTTAAAACAATGATATAATAAAACGCTTAATAATTTGAGATACAGAAATACTCTGAGAGGGAATAGCAACTGACTGTTTATTGGTATTTTTAAAGTTCTGCTTAGGGGACTTTAATAAAGGTTGACATTTTAAAACAATCTGGCTGCATAACCATGCAGTACTTAACAAAATTATTTGGGCTTATTCCATGGAAGTACAATTCAGCTAAATCAACAATGATTTTTAAAAGAAAAATGCTGGTATAATTTGGTTTCTGTCAAGATATCTGGCCCAAACCATGTTTTTCGTAAGAAACTAGGTAAAACAGCGCCTACTTTATAAAAAGAAGAAAGAACTGCAAATAGGAACCAAATCACCTTATAATAAAAGAAATTATTTTCAATTTAGTGTGTTTTATCTTTGGGTTTTGTGGGCATAAAGTTATATAAAAATAACCTAAATTATGGGGGGAAAAAAAGTATCCTGTCACACTGACATTGGATCCAAATCACAGAATCAAACCTATCAGTGACCACATCTGCTGTGCTAGGCAATGGAATTACAAAGGGGCATATAAGACAAGCTCTCTCCCCACAAGGAGCCAATGATTTTGCTAAAGAGATAGGACATACTAATTTTAAAAATTTTTTAAATTTTTTTGTAGAGACAGGGTCTCACTACGTTGCCCAGACTGATCTCCAACTCCTGGCCTCAAATGACCCTCCCTCCTCGGCCTCCCAACATGCTGGGATTACAGGCAGGAGCCACTGCACCCGGCCAAGGATATATTAATGGAGTAATAAGTTATAATACAAGATAACATGATCCAAGTATCAAATGTATGTTTCAATTAGGTAGTACTTCAGGAATTCTTAGACTAAAATTACCACCAAGAATGGAGATATTGGGAAAAGCTTCATGCAGTAAGTAGCCAAAATTCGAAGGAAAGACAGGACTTAGATCAAAGGAAAGTAGAAAAACAAGCACTACAACCTGGAGTAATAGCTTTGACAAAGCTTATAGAAACAAGGTTTGGGGGGACAGTCCTAAGTAAACCGTATTTGGCTTTGGCAAATGGCTTCATGTAGAAGAATTGCAGAGTTGGGATCAGAACAACACTTTTTGAGTAACATTTGATTTCTTACAATTTTCATTTTTTAATCCAAATTTTTAGTGTATAAAGTAAAAAAATAAAATAAAATAATATAATGGAAGAGAAATCAGACGAAGTTACTTCTGTCAACAACAAAAAATATCCCACCTATAAAACCATGGAGATCTCTCTGTCCTATAACCTCTACAATAGTTCATTAGGCCTTGTACATAACTACACAGCCAAGTTTTTAGAATTAGAAACTGGATTTAGAACTCTAGCAAGTGTTTTTCATTTTAATAGAAACATCAACTTTTCTAATAATTCCTATTTCTACCAAATTCTCTGCCAAGCAACAACTCTCTTACCTCCCTCTTTTGTTCAACCCCTTCATGAGTTTCATGAATTATAATCTTTGAGAACACCTGAGTCACAAGTACACAATAAAAATGAGGATGCATATTATTCATCTCCAGGTCTGTCATCAATGTATCAGAACCTAAGGTGGTACTGAGGCAGTCAGTTCCATTCAGGGAATATGGACAGGTCACTTTAAAAAGAGGCCTCCTCTCTAAATTTGACTCAAATACTGCTATTCTCAAAATCCCCTTCCGTATGTCAGGAGGGAAAAAAATAAGCCCACTGTAATTCCCAACACTTCCATTCTATGGTCCTGCCTTTTCTGAAACTTAATATATTAACACTTAAATTTTATTAGTAACATTACAACCTTAGCCTAGGTAGTATCCGACATGATTTTATACGTTGCATGCTATCTTCCCAATATCCACCCCCTCCCCCCAGTACTACCCACCCTCTCCCTCCCGTACAAACAAGAAACCAAATCAACTTTCATAGATTTAGGTGCTATTTTAAAAACATCAAAATTTTACTTTACCCATTCTCTCCGATGCTCCCTGTATTTTTTTAAGCTGTGAGTGGATGACCATGCTATGTGATCAACAACTGTGAAGGCTAAGCAAAAGTGAACTGAGTTTAGTATTGTAATTTCAAAAGAACCTTAAAGTTTGTAATATTTGACATATTTAATGGTATGCAGAATCCTATTTTACTGTACATTATCAGGCATTCATGGCAAGCAATTTATAAAAACAATCAGTATTTATTTTGCACAGAATTAGCTTAGAGCTTAGCTTAGGAAAAACAAAGAGGGAGGAGAAAATGCAACAGCATACAAAGCAATGGAGACACTCCCATGTCTATAAATGGGGGCAGGGGAAGGGAAGCCCTCCCACATTCTCTAGTGTGGCAACTGAAGCCCTCCCCACAGGTACACTAGTTAAGGGTCACGTGTCACAGTGGGCTTGGGATAGGACAGTTTCCTTCCCTCTGAAATAAGATCCATAACCCTTCAGTGAAAGGAAAGCTAGAGCTCAAGAGGTGTACAACCAAAAGCTTAAAGCTTGTTTTTCTGACCCCTTGAATCCCTAAATGCAGAGAAATGTTCCTCCCTCTTTTTCCCTCTAATTTCCTCCCTCCATTTCTTCCAACATAAGCTGCTGAGTTCACATATAATAATGTGGGAACTGTACAAAGATCCACGGCCAATTTCTAGTCTAGCCCAGGGCAGGAAGAGATCTAAAGCAGTGCACAAGTAAAACCTTGTGTCACTGGGCACGGTGGCTCATGTCTGTAATTCCAGCACTTTGGGTGGCCAAGGCAGGCAGATCACCTGAGGTCAGGAGTTCAAGGCTAGCCTGGCTAACATGGTGAAACCCCGTTGCTACTAAAAATATAAAAATTAGCTGGGTGTAGTGGCACATGTCTGTAATATCAGCTACTCAAGAAGCTGAGATGGGAGAATCACTTGAACCTGGGAATTGGAGGTTGCAGTGAGCTGAGAGCGCCAGTGCACTCCAGCCTGGCCCACAGAGCAAGGCTCTCTCTCTGAAAACAAGCAAACAAAAAACCCTTGTGTCTTCATGTGGAATCAAAGTAAAAGCGATGACTACTGCTGCACAGTAACTATTATACTAAGGAGCCAATCTGATCATTTTTACACCTTCCTCAAACTTTCTCACCCACTCTACCAAATTCTCCCACCTACCTTTGTTGTTCCTTTAGAATTCAGCTTAAAATCCACCTATACAAATCCTTTTGTAATTAACCTTTTAAAAAAACATTACTCCCTTACTACATGTTCCCTTGTTCATACATACACTCAGTTTAACTCACTGTATATTTAAACAGCCCAAAGTATAGGGTTCATTTTACAAAAGGACTCATCACCATGTCTTAACATAATAATACAGATGCTTTGAAAACATTTAATATGTCTTGATCTATGTAAAACTTTCCACAAATATATTTATTACATAAGGGAAGAAAGATTACTATGCCAAAGATGGCAATGGGAAAAAACAATTATGACAGTCTGCCTTCCAAATGTGACATCAAGTAATCTCTAATAAAACAAAGCAGCCTTCCTTTCCTCCAGAAAATGCAAACACAAGGGTGCCACACAGCTCAGAAAAGTTATCCTTCTTAATCTTCTGGTTCATATGGTCCCACAAGTTTATAATCAGAAATAAGTACTAGTATCACCCCCCACCATAATCCCCACGACAAGCCGAACATTTTAAAAATGCAATGCCCATTATAGAAGAAATTTCCAGAACAAGTTCATTCTTGCTGGATAAGATCAAAGATTAATAACATTTTTAAAATGTTAAAAATCTGGCCCACTTGTCTGTGAAAATCCGTATCACAAGATTATAAAGAATGAGACTGGGAAACAGCCTTGATAGTAGAAGAAAAAGCTCGTAGGATCTTTTGAAGCTAACCAGAATAGTGATGATGAAAATGTGAGAACAGGAATACTAAAGAATCTCCATTCCAAGGGCTCTATTCCATGCCCTGCACCTATCTTCTCTCACTGTATTAATATAAGCAAAAGGTCTTGGCAGCTGGCAGGGATCAATGCCATCATGTTTTGGGGGGTACCTGCTTTAGGAAATCTATCAGCTTATTTCTCTTCTTAAATTTACAAGAAACACCAGAAAAGCCTGAATAGTTACTTTAAGTCCTAAAATGGGTTATAAAGAATTTAAGATACATGGCATAAAAAGTTGCAGCCTGCTAAATTTTTTATGTTGATACTTACTTGCAGAGCTGCAATTCTGATACAGTAACAACTGCACTCTGGATAGCTGGTGCCTTCCTATCATCCAGAACTTTCTATATACAAAATTACAAGTAATGAAAGCTATCTTTTGGCTACCAAGCAATAGTTGAAAAGATTCAAAGAAAAAGTGACCAGCTGATTTATCTATTAAAAAAGACAAGTTCTCATGAGCTGGTGATAGTTACAGAAGCCAACTAGAGCCTCTCCAAATCTAAAAGAAAAGAAATAAAAAAGAAAAAAAAAGATGAGGATATCAAAGGACAGAGGTGATAGACAACCCAATGATAAAGGAAGAAGTTAAAATGAAAAACAGATTGCCATGAAGGAGACGTGCGCCTTAAAACTAAACACCGCAGAAATACCGCGTCACAGTGAATATACAACAAATTTACGAAAAGGGTTGCCTCTGGGGAAAGGACTGAGACTGTGAAGGGGACCACAAAAGACTTTATTTGTAATGCTTTATCCACTTCTTCCTAGTTTTTGTTGTTGTGTTTTTTTTTTTTTTTTTTTGAGATGGTGTCTCACTTTGTCGCCCAGGCTGGAGTACACTGGCACCGTGTTGGCTCACTGCAACTTCCGTCTCCTGGGTTCAAACAATTCTCCTGCCTCAGCCTCCCAGGTGGCTGGGATTACAGGCACCCACCACCATATCCAGCTAATTTTTATATTTTTAGTAGAGACGGGGTTTCACCACCTTGGCCAGGCCGGTCTTGAACTCCTGACCTCACGTGATCCACCTGCGTTGGCCTCCCAAAGTGCTGGGATTACAGGCGTGAGCCACAATGCCCGGCCGCTTTATCCACTTTTTAAAATTTGACAGAAATATGCAAAATAACATTTGTTCAATCATATAGATGCTTGTTTGACCTTTGTACTTTTTAAAACATTTTTTTCAAATGCAGACACCTATCATAGAACTTATTACTTAAAAATAAACATTCAAGTGTAATTATTCATTCCCAACAGATTTTCAGTCAAAAGATGACAGAAGCAAATTATGTCTATAATCTCTAAGAAAAGGAAATAAAGATATAACTAAAGCAACTCAGCAACCTGGGGATACTATGCAGTTAAGAATCTATTGCTATAAATAATTACTATACCCTAAAGCACACCAACCAATACATATATAGAACACCATGTGCAGGGAAGCATTCCCTCTAACACCATGGAGTAAATTAAATTGTAACAGGACTTTTTCAAATACTCATACATGGTGTCCAGACTCAGGTGAATCGACTGCTTAGTCCTAGCAACATGCCCTGCCGCTCTGCTTCCATCCGTAATGCAGACTCACAGCCACTTCCCCTAGCATTTCTATCAGGCCTCTCTTTGATAAGCAGCTTCTCCCACAGTCAGGCACCTTTTCACATTCCCATTGTGGAACCAGTTGGTGAAATTCTGCAGAACCATTGACCCCCGAGGACCAAAGCACTAAAGGAGAGGTGAGAAATTGAGCTAAATGAGGTAATTTCACCCTGGAGGTCTAGCTGGACCTCTCTAGAGATCTCCTAGATCTCTCTGTCTCACAGGCTTGTATTTCTGTCCAGTCATTTCTGCTTACTGGCTTGGGTATATATATAGTTCAAACAGCTTTCCTTTCACATGAATACTCTCTGGAACAGTAATTTCCAAAGTATGAGATCTGCACAGAAGATGACTTTAAGTGTTACATGATTTTGCCAACATGACGTTTAAATACCACTCACTTAGAAAATTATTAATCACAAAAAAAAAGTTCCCATTTGCAACCGTACTTGTTTAATAAATTTAACAATTTCTAATTTTTAGCACAGGAACCCTAAGTGACAAGAGTCTAGTTAACAAAACACAATAATTACTATACTTTAGGGTATAGTAATTATTTTGTTTTCATTGTATTTATTTTTATGGTGGTATAAACTTTCATTTTAAAATTAACTTAAAATTTTTAGAAAGTGAGTTGACATAAAGGAAAACATTAAATAAACAGAAAACAGTAAAAAATAATAAAGGCAAGGCCAGGCATGGTGGCTCACACCTGTAATCCTAGCACTTTGGGAGGCCAAAGCAGGTATATCACTTGAGGTCAGGAGTTTGAGACCAGCCTGGCCAACATGGCAAAACCTCATCTCTACTAAAAATACAAAAATTGGCAGGGCGTAACAGTGCACACCTGTAATCTCAGCTACTCGGGAAGCTAAGGTAATCGCCTGAACCCGAGAGGTGGAGGTTGCAGTGAGCCAAGATCAGGCTACTGCACTTCACGCCTGGGTGACAGAGACTCTGTCTCAAAAAAATAAATAAAACTAAATAATAATAATAAAGGCAATAAGTGTGACAAACATTTGGGAAACATTTATCTAGAAGAAGGTTTCTCAAACTTTTAATGTGTATCAGAATCACCTGGAAGGTTTCTAAAAACATAGATTACCAGGGCCTATTCCCAGAATTTCTGACTCAGTAGGTGGATCCAAGAATTTGCATTTCTAACAATACAAAGTGATGCTGAGGTGATGCTGAATTGCTGGTCCAAGGACCACACTTTGAGAATAACTAAACCAGAACAGTGACCAACAAGCTTTTTGTTAAAGACTCAAATGGTAAATGTTTCAGGTTTGCAGGCCATATGACTCTGTTGCAACCATTCAACTCTGTTGTCATAAGCCAAAGCAGCCACAGACAATATGTATATGAATCGGCATGGTTGTGTTCCAGTAACACTTTATTTACCAAAAGCAGGAGGCCATAGTGCCAGTCCCTGATCTAAAACATACCCTCAAGTAACTTTAACTATTAGTTAAACGATTACAGTTACTTTAAGAGAAGAGTCTACCGTTTAAACAAATAGCAGGGCAGAATATAGAAAAGAACAGCCAGGTAATTACTATAGATACTATCCAATAATTATCAATTAACTCTTAAAAGAAAAAACTGGGGTCTGCAGAAATCTAAGGTATTAAGAAGATTAAAAACAAAAACCATTTACCATATTCAGGAGACAAGATTCAGCAAGGGCAGCTGGTTAAATTCCTTTCATGTTGAGTCAAGTAAGTCAAACATCAGTTGTACATGGTTCACAACTACATTGGAACATATGGGTCAATACTGAGTGCTTTTTGGAAAAGAAGTTTTAATGATTCTTTTCTATGCTAATAGCAAAATATGACATTCAGTTGAATGGACTTCATGTTACTTTCTGACGGCTTTGACTTCTCAAACTCCTAAGTTATTTAGTTCAAACAAAAACATGGAGCTGCAGATGATTTCAGAGTTTTTACAAATTACTTTTCTCTATATCCTCAATAATCTTGCAAAACTGATCTATGTTGGCCCTGCCTCCCAATATCTACTCTAGCTGCTGCGAGTGCATGAGAACCTAAACAAAAAGGAAACAGAATAGCTTTTCTGCAAGTTCTGAATTCACAAGATTCCAGTCAGAAACTTACCCTCATTTACTCCCTCATTCTTTTTCCAGCAAGATGTTCCAACTTCATCTTCTTATAGTTTCTTAGTAGACTGATTAAGTTATGTCAAACTGCTTGTTTCCTCAAGAACTCTACATAGTAACAGCAGCAGGCTTAAGGATTCAGTCCTTTTCAAGCATTTTTCTGGAATTCCATCTTTGGGGAGTACCTGCCTCCTTTAACTAGTCTTGCCCACTTACTGACCTTTAGTTTTAAACCTGTCTTCTCAATCCTCCTGCTTGCTGAACTCACAGCAACTTTAAGCTTCAATGCGTTGTATGAACCACCTGTTACTGAAGAGTACCTGATTCACTAAACCTGACCTTGATCCATGACACCTCATGGCCATTGAATTCCTATTGCCCATCTTGAACATGTAGAACACTACCGTCTATCCTTATATGACAACATCCAACCTAAACGAAAATAAAGAATTTACTTGCTCCTTATAGAACTGATGCAGAAATAGACAAAATGATTTTTCTTTGTTTTGCTTATATTTACCTGAAGTAAAAGAATGTCTCAGAAGCATATGCTTACTTGAGGAGAGCTAAACAACTGTAGAGAATCCAGGAACGATGCAATGTTATATGAAGTGATACTTTTATTGATTTCTGGGCTGCTGTGTAGATAGAAATATTATTCAGAGTTCAAAATGCAAAATGAGGAAAACTTTTCTTTTTTCATTGATTCACTATGCAGGTGCTTTCAGTGTTTTGGATATGCCTGAAACTCTGATAAAGTTAAACAGTTAACTGAAACTCAGAGAAACTACTGTTTAATCCTATAGAATTCCTTATATTAAAGAATTTACAAGCTCTAGACTAAGAAATATCCTGTTGTTATTTCAAAAACGTCTGCTTATACATTAAAGGCTCCGCCTCCTTCACTTAAAATGAACAATCCAAGTGGAATAAAAGAATGGCTTATAACTCACCAAAAAATAATATGGTTCATTATGTTAATGAGAAAAAAATTAAGAGAAAATGTTTTCAATGTTGATGAAAAGTCAAGGAACACAGATTACAGTAAAGATGATTTTATAAATAAAATCCATTAAAGAACGCACTACTTCAAACTTTGGTTTCGTAATTTTGCAGAAAGGCACAAATGTCATACTATCCTACAGATAATACGGGTATGTATTACTAATCTTACATTAGCAACAGGTAAATGGCTTTCCTAACTGTATTTTCCTGGGTATGAGATGAGTGTGAGTATCCTTTCAGTTTTATATCCCACAAACTATAACTACTGTACAACTGATCAGCAAAAATATTATGATTAATATATTAACTGAGGAAGTATATCCTACAATTTAGAAAGATTACCTACAATTTAGAAAGATTAACATTTAAAATAGTTAAAATTATTGAAAGTTTTAACTTGCCCAAAACAGTCCCTAACCATAAGGGACAACTAATGATGCTATAAAATTCTATCTAACGTTCCTAGTCTACTTGTTGTTTTGGAGGGCAGGCTGCCACTCCTGGCCTATTTTAATCTTTCAAAGGTGGTCTCTGCTCCCATTTAAAGGTAAAAGCAATTAAGAGATACAGAACCCTCAGAATTACCTTCTGTAACTTACCTAATTTCTAACCTTAAAATGTAATCTAGGCTGGGAGTGGTGGATCACCTGAGGTCAGGAGTTCGAGACCAGCCTGGCCAACGTGGAGAAACCCCGTCTCTACTAAAAATACAAAAATTAGCCAGGCATGGTGGCGGCCACCTGTAATCCCAGCTACTCGGGAGGCTGAGGCAGGAGAATCACTCGAACCCAAGAGGTGGAGGTTGCAGCAGTGAGCTGAGATTGTGCCACTACATTTCAGCCTGGGCGACAGAGACCTTGTCTCAAAAAAAAAAAAAAAACAAAAAAAAAACAAACAAACAAAAAAATGTAATCTAAATCCACAGCCTCAATTTTATTTAATTCTTATTGCATGCATCTTCCTAGACTTTGCTGGGATCAAGACCAGAGACTTATGACCAAACCATATTCGTTGGCAAAGGGGCTTTAGCTAAGGAACATCCTTGCAATTAATCCAACTGAGCAAAAATGATCCTAGTCTGTGTGAGGGGAATGGGTTCTTCCAATCGTCACACAGACAATTCTCAAACTGTTTCTTGGATTTTCCTGTGCACCTCTTCCCTGCTTTCAAATAGAATGAATATGTTTAGGGAAAACAAATTATCCCTCTCCCCCGTGCTAATACTAACAACTAAAACAGAAAGATATTTATAAAATGTAATGAAGCATAAATAAGATAAAATAAGATACCAGTAATTACTATCTACTTACAGCTCCTCCTTTCTAAAAAAACTTAAAATATATTTATTTTTTAACATTTCTGAGTATAACATAGGAAATTATTTGGTTTCCCATATAACAAATTACAGATTTAACTTGAGGCAAAAAAGGTTAAGTAAGTGACTTACCCAAGGTTACAATTAGAGGTACAGCTGGGGCTAGAAACCAGGTCTCCTGAGTCTCAGCCCAGTGCTCTTTTCCTTAGCCCATGATGCCTTATCAGAAAAATCCAAATACAGTCAGACCCCCAGTTATATGGGTATGAGTTACACTGATTCACATATACAAACTTTATATAGTGTGACCAATGTTTCAACTCACGCGGTACCCTGCTTCCACTTATGCAGTATGCCAGGCATCGGCACGATTTTCAGTGGCACACAGGCGGTTGCCACCACCAGGGCCCTAGGCAAAATTGCAAAGAAGGCAGAGTTTGTCTTTGGCCCTCCCACTTCCCTTATGCATTCCTCTCCCACCTCCTGGCAGTCCCCCTGCCCAGCCTCCCGGCACCATCATGCTGCCCTCAGATCGTCTAAAGCCCCCAACTTCCACCACTCACCCAGGAATGCCCTTTCTTGAAGTGCCCAGTGATCCAAAATTACCTCTCCAATTCCCTGCTAACAAAATTCCTACTCCTAAGGATTCCAGTGAAGTTTAGGTAATCTAAATGATTAACTGCTTTATGTAATTCAAGTTAAGGTATATTTAACTAACAGACTTAAATCTCCAATGAATTTTAAAAGGAACTAATTAAGAACTGTTGGGAAAGGGAGGAGGAAGAAACCTTGAGGGGGTGAGGAGGTAATGTTTTCCCAAAGCCCCAGGACTCTGTGCCACTTCAGATTCCTTCACAGACAGGACACTAAGGGCTGAGGGGGTCACTGCCACCTTGAACCCCACTACCAAAAAAGAGAGTAGCTGCTTTATAGTCTCTGGAATTTTTTTTTTAAAAAAGGACACAGTTGCCTTAAATACCCTCCTACCTACCTTTTCCATCTCTCTCCCACCTCCTGGATCCCCATTTCCACCTCTTAGTGCCAAAGACACCCAACAGCGTTCCCATAAGCTGTTTGTGTGTCCAATACAAGGCTTCCCATTAAATGGTTTCAAATTACATGGTGTTATTCAGGGAACGTTTCCATGTTCCCCTATCCCTGGGTAACTTGAAGTTGACTGTACGCTAAAAAAGAACAATCCTAATTATTAAAAGTCCTGAATCATAAAATGATATATATAAACTCAATAAATGGTAAGAAAAAAAAAAAAGTTCTGATTCTTACTTTGCATATATAGGATTTTGATATCTAAAAAAAACTCCACTCAATTATTTTTCTTTGAAAGTAGAATACTTTTTACTTCTGACCCAATACAACAGTGAAAATCCAGTCATTTCAGCTAAACAATACTGTGGACTCGTAAATATGAGTTCAATCATAAATCCTCTAAGTCTGAAGGTCAAAAAAAAAAAAAAATCCAGTAACAGACACATAAAAAAATACACAAAGTGGATTTTAAGAAATCCATGTTTCTGCTGACTACACACACAGAAATATATATATTTAAATTTAGCTTTGCAATACTAGACGGGCTGCCTAATTCAGAAACTTATCAGGAGATGGTTTACCTTGATTCAACTACCCTCCCAGTAAAACTAAGAAATCCAATCCATGAAGAAGATCCCAAAAATGGTATCCATCAAGGATTAAAAGGATCATGTAAAGCAAGTCTTAAATAATTTCTTTAATTTTATTACACAGATTATTCTGTTAGCTAGGATCCAGTGAAGCCCGTTCCCAATACCCTCTCTCATGTTGGAAAAGGAGGAATGTTAAGACATGCTGCAGTGATAAAGCAACCATTCTTATTTAAACGTGAGAAATGGTAACAGTTAAGTTTCTCCAGTGGCATTTTTAAGTTAATGTTAACTTTCCATACAAAACTAATTTCCTTCACAATCTTTCCTCTCTACACAACAAGTAGGTTTGTCATCTACACCTATTTGTCCATATGTTCTACAAAGAAGTTCCCAATATGGGTTTTTATTAAAACTGAAAATGTGAACACTGAAAAGCCACTCTATGCGCTGCTGAAAGATTTGAATGCAATGAAGTTTTTAAAATCTACTCATATTTTGCTGTAAAGCACTCATGTAAATTAAAAGAGTAACTTAAAAACTAAATTTAAGATGTGCCTTTTCTCTTAAATCAATACACTTAAATAACTTGTCAAGAAAAAAAGCATTTCCTAAGTGGCTAAGAAACTATCTGCCTCAACAAACAACACATAAAAACTACCAAAGATTTTGCTGTGTTAAGAAAGTAATGAACTAGACCTTTCCTACATATTTAAATGGATTTAAGTTGAATTTGAGAGTACATTACTAATTATCATCACCAAAAAAGCAATAGCATTTCATCATTTTATTCAGATATTCTCTTTATGACAAAGGATAATCCAGCAATTAAGGGCTTTCTATACAGAATCTAAACTAAGCGCCTGAAAGGATCTTTGTTCTCCTCAATTCTACTTCACTGGGTACCAAATTTTCAAAATCGTTCTATTTGGGGCACATGCAAGATTTGTCAATATTTACTGAACAAAGCCTCTATTAAATTGTCTAACAAAATGGAGGTCTCTCGGAAAAACAGGCCATAACATCTTCCTTCTCACAAAATGGGGCCAAACACACCCACTTAAGAAACCATGGTTTGGGTCAGATTTTCCATAAAAACGGTT
>NW_012105253.1:2964608-2965667 GCF_000951045.1 Mandrillus leucophaeus
GGGAGCAGCCCTGTCTCGCCGCCGCCGGGGCCGCGTTCCTTCCGTTGCGTGGGGCTTTAAGGCTCCTCGGCTGGGAAGTGTCAACTTCAGGAGAAAGCATCCAAAAGTAGTACCCTAAGAAATAGGCGCGCCGACCCATTCGGATTCATCGTTACCTACAAGGTCGCGGGCGGCTTAGTCTGAATGTGAAACCATCAAAACTCAGTGTATTCTGAGCTACTGGGGAGGCGATCTCGTGGAGCAGGAAGCCAGCGGCGCTGACCGCGGGGAAGCCTGGGTTCTGAAGCCCGGCCCGTGACTGACTGGGGCCTTGGCTTTAGTTCCATCCCTGGTAGGGCTCGTGGAGGTGGTCACATGTCTCCTATGGCGTGGCTGTGAGAACAAACTGGAATAAAATACTTAGCCCAGAGCCTTTCCGTGGTGTTTCTAAAATCTGTTTTAGTGAAATATTTATTCCTTGCCGGGCGCGGTGGCTCACGCCTGTAATCCCAGCACTTTGGGAGGCCAAGGGAGGCGGATTGCCTGAGGTCAGGCGTTCAAGATCAGCCTGGCCAACGTGGTGAAACCCTGTCTCTACTAAAAATATATAAATTAGCCGGGCGTGATGGCGGGCGCCTCCCCAGTTACTCGGGAGGCTGAGGCAGGAGAATCGTTTGAACCTGGGAGACGGAGGTCGCAGTGAGCCGAGATCACGCCACTGCACTGCAGCCTGGGCGACAGAGTGAGACTTCGTCTAAAAAAAAAATTCCTTAAGTAAGACATATAGGTCTGTGTGCAGGAAGAAAAGTTGCTTAAAAAGAAATTTAAAACTAAGAAAAATTAATGAGTTAATAAAATCAAATGTTTAAGAAGACAGGCACTTTCTAGATACTTTGAAAGGAAATTATTAATAGAGATTTGTGTTCCGTTAACATATATTTATCGCCTTAGAACTGTTATTAGCAGATCAGTAAGAAACATGAATAGTAGTAATAGTCCCAAAATCCCTTTAAATGTATATTGCAGCTGGAAGCGATGGCTCATGCCTGTAATCCCAGCACTTTGGGAGGCAGAGGCGGG
>NW_012105253.1:2970662-2971334 GCF_000951045.1 Mandrillus leucophaeus
TTTCAGAACAGAAGGATGAAAGAAAAAAAACTGAGCAGAGACCGGCTGCAGTATTTCTCGGGAAACCCGCTGCTGTAACCCGCAGACCGGGCCCTTTTGGGCGGGGGAATAAGGGGAAGGGATGGGGGAAGGTGCGCTGCTGTCTCGGTGGCCGCCGCCGCCTCGAGGCGTGCGGAAAGGGAGCCGGAGGGGTTGCGAGAGAGTCCGGACTGCGCTCCTCACGACGACGTGTACGTGGAAGACGACAGCCCCCGACAGCGACCCTCGTGCCCTCACTCTCCGTCCGGTTCTTGGGACAGAAGCGACACGGGCCAAGCGAGCTCTCGCCTTCAACACCGCCACCCGCCAGAAGCCGTCAACCCCCCCTCCAAGCTCTGACGCTGCTCGCCGCCACCGTCGCCACGACGGGAGCGCGCACGCTCCTCGCGCTCAGTCGTTTCCCGCGGGGGCTCCACCAACTGGCATCCAGCTGTATCGCTCCGCCCGCCCGTCTCGAGTGGAGTTCCACCCTAACGGCTCTGGGCGCGTGCACGCGCGCTCCTCCCGTCCCTTTACCCTGGATCTCGCGATATTCTGGTTCCTTAACTGACTGTCCAAGCCGGATCCGCCCCGAGGCGCCAAACGTTAGGCTCCCTTCGAGCTGTAGGACTGGCGGCTAAGGCTGCGCGGGCC
>NW_012105253.1:2976649-2981070 GCF_000951045.1 Mandrillus leucophaeus
CCTTCAGGTCGGGAGTTCAAGACCAGCCTGACCAACATGGTGAAATTCCATCTCGACTAAAAATACAAAAATTAGCCGGGCATGGTGGCGCACGCCTATAATCCCAGCTACTCGGAGGCTGAGGCAGGAGAATCACTTGAACCCAGGAGGTGGAGGTTGCAGTAAGCTGAGATCATGCCACTGCACTCCAGCTTGGGGATAGAGCAAGACTCTATCTCAAAAATAAATGCATATTGGGCCAATAAAAATTTTTGAGGCCAGACGCGGTGGCTCACACCTGTAATCCCAGCACTTTGGGATACCAAGGTGGGTGAATCATGAGGTCGGTAGTTTGAGACCAGCCTGGCCAACATGGTGAAACCCTGTCTCTACTAAAAATAGAAAAAATGAGGTGGGTGTGGTGGTGTGCGTCTGTAATCCCAGCTACACGGGAGGCTGAGGCAGGAGAACTGCTTGAACCCAGGAGGCAGAGGTTGCAGTGAGCCGAGATGGCGCCACAGCACTCCAGCCCGGGTGAGTGTTAGACTCCGTCTCAAAAAAAAATTTTTTTTTTAATCACGTTATCTTTAGTAATAGACAAAATAGCTTCTCTCCAGTTATTCAGAGAACTCTGAATTCCAAACTCCAAATACTAGGATATCCTTTGGGAACTGATTACAATAATAGAAAAATGTGGAAATTGATATGTCTTAGAGGGATGCACTATTATGTACACAATGTGATCTGACCCTGAAAAACAATGTATTTAGGGAAATACACTAAAACGAATAATTATGTTTTGGTGAAGAGATTTGAGTTCTTGTTTATATTTTAGATGTCTCTTATAAATAGCATATAATTGGGGATTAAAAATAGTCTATACAATACATAATGATCAAAACTGAGGAGTGAAATTGAGGAATGACTTAAGTGATGTTCACTCTTTGAAGCATTATTTATATTCATGTAATTACTCCTGTGTTTGGGTTTAAAACTCTTATTTTTGTCTATTTGTCTCACCTATTTCTTATTTTTGTCTATTTATCTCACCTATTTCATGTTTTTCTCATCTTTCTTGCCTGATTTTTACTCATTCCAATTTTTTCCACTCTAGTAGTGTGGAAGTTTCATTTTATTATATTTTTGTTCTTTCAGTGATTACCCTAGAAGTTATAATGTGTATCCTTAAGGTATCAAACTCTAATTTAATCAATACTTTTATACCCCCCCTCCCCCAAGAGAAGTAATACAAGAAACCTAGAACACTAACTCCATTTACTCTCATCCCAAGTTACATGCTCTAGTTACCAGGTCTTATTTTTTAAAACCAAGTTTTATATAATCAGTGTTCTTTATTTACCACTTATTTTGCTCTTCATTCCTTCGTAAATCTCTGCCTGTCCATCTGGGATCATTTCCCTTTTGTCTGAAGTTTATCCTTTAGCACAGGAGTCAGCAAGCTACGGTCCACAGGCCAAATGCAGCCCATGGCCTATTTTTGTGAATAAAGTTTCATTTGAATACTGCCAGGCTCATTCATTTACATATTGTTAATGGTTGCTTTTGCCCCACAGTAGAGTTGAGTGGTTTGTGAGGGATCCCATACTGTGTGGCCTACAAGACTCAAATATTTACTATCTGACTGTTTTGTTTTTTTTTTTTAAGACGGGGTTTCACCATGTTGGCCAGGCTAGTCTCAAACTCCTGACCTTAAGTGATCCACCCGCCTCAGCCTCCCAAAGTGCTGGGATTACCAGGGTGAACCACTGTACCCGGCCTGACTATAAAGTTTGCCTCCCTTGCCTCAGGGTTTGCTTTTGTGTTGGTCGGCTAGTTGGGAGAAAGCTCCCATTTTGTTTATCTAAAAAGATATTTATTTTGCTTTAAATTCTAGATGGATATTTTTATCAACTAAATCCAAGGTTGGAGGTTCCTTTTTTTTTTTTTTTTTTTTTGAGATAGGGTCTTGCTCTGTCACCCAGGCTGGAGTGCAGTGGTGAGATCTTGCCTTGGCTCACCGCAGCCTTGGCTTCCTAGGCTCAAGTGATCCTCCCACCTCAGCCCCCCAAGTAGCTGGGACTGCAGGTATGCACCACCACACTGAGCTAATTTTTAAAATTTTTCTTGTAGAGACAAGGTCTCCCTATGTTGCCCAGGTCGGTCTGGAACTCCTGGGCTCAAGCAATCTGCCCACCTCAGCCTCCTGAAGTGCTGAGATTACAGGTGTGAGCCACCACGCCCAGTGGTTATTTTCTTTAGGCACATACATTCTACGTGACCTTTTACCCTCCACTGCTCCTAAGAAGTTAGTTCTGTTTTTCACTCTTTTAAAGATAGCTGACTACTTTATCATGCTATGGACTCACTGAACAATGAGCCTTCATTCATTCATTGAGAATCCATCAACTAACATCTTCTGTCAATTTAGGAAATTCTTAGCTCTTACCTCCTCAGATATTGCCTCTCTCATCAACTTCTGGACATTTAAATACATGCATATTAGATAGTTTTCACTGTATCCTCTCTCATCTCTTTACTCTCTGTTTTGCACTTTTACCTTGGTCTTTCAAAGCTGATGCCTTTTTCTGACAAATTTTATAGTTCACTAATCTCATTATAGAGCTGTATCTAATTTGTTAAATACATCAGTTGAATTATTTTTCAGTTCTAGAATTTGTATTAGGTTCTTTATCAAACCTATAATGTCATTTTATAGTTTCTGGTTCCCTGATGAAATTTCCAAGCTTGGCTGCTTCTTTGACCTTAGTGAACAATTGTTGTGTAATCTGAGTTAGCCAATTCTAATATCTTAAGGTTTTTTGTGGTCTGTTGTTCGTGTTGGTTCTCACATATGAAATCTTTTCTTGTGTGTCTGGTTTTCTTTGTGTGCTGAACATGTATTTGTAAAAAAAAAAAAAAAAGAAAACAGTTATAGAAATAATATAAGCCCTAAGTATAGGATATAATCCTGTCTTCCTCCAGAGAGGATTTTTATTTTACTTTGTTAGGTAATTGAAGAGATTACTAGTCAGGAACCACCATAATACAGGTTCAAGGCCTCATTTTCTCTTGACCAACAAATGACAAAAATCTGGGCGGAAAGTCTGGCTAGGAGGCTGGGTGGGCACCATGGCTCACACCTGTAATCCCCACACTTTGGGAGATCCAGGCAGGAGAATCACTTGAGGCCAGGAGTTTGAGACCAGCCTGGGCAACATGGAGAAACCCTGTCTCTACAAAAAGTAAAAAAATAAAATAAAAATTAGCAGAGCATGTTGTGCGCCAGTAATCCCAGCTATTCAGAAGCCTGAGGCAAGAGGCTCTCTTGAGCCCCATGTGGTCAAGACTGCAATGAGTCATGACCTTACCACTGCACTCCAGCCTGGACAACAGAGCAAGACCCTGTCTCAAAATAAAAAAAAAAAAAAGTCCAGCAAGATTTTTGTTTTGTTTTATTTACTTCCAATTCACATTTGGGATTGAATTTCAGGGTCCGAGCTTAAAGTGGGTGTGATTTATTAGAGTCCCTACCTTTGTGAGCCTAAACTGCTTTTTTTCTCTCAGTCCTACAGCCCACTCAAAGTGTAGCTCGGTTTCAATACTGAAGCTGTTTCTACTAAATTGGCAAATGCTGGCAGGGTATTGTGGCTTATACCTGTAATCCCAGCACTTTGGGAGACCAAGGCCAGTGGAGAACTTGAGGTCAAGAGTTCGAGACCAGCCTGGCCAACATGGTGAAACCCCATCTCTACTAAAAATAAAAAAAATTAGCCAGTGGTGGTGATGCGTGCCTGTAATCCCATCTACTCCGGAGGCTGAGACAGGGGAATCGCTTGAACCTAGGAGGCAGAGGTTGCAGTGAGCCAAGATCGCACCACTGCACTCCAGCGTGGGTGACAGAGCGAAACTCTGCTTCAAAAATAAATAAATAGACAAATGCCATCCAGCCAACAATGTGTCTTTGTGTGCTACACTACTTGTCTTGATTGTCTTCTCCTATGTTCTGACTCAGCATTTCACTATTAGTTTTATTAGCTCTTTAATGATTTTAAGAATTTAAAAAAATTTTTGACTTTTTTTTCAGTTGTCTTCAACAGAAGGGTCACTCCAAATTACCTAGACTGCCATTAACAGAATTGGAAGTTTGTTCTCCTGTTTGTACATTTTTTCAATTTTTTATTTTATTTTACTTTTTTGAGACCGAGTCTCTCTTGCCCAGGCTGGAGTGCAGTGGCGCAATCTCGGCTCACTGCAACCCCCGCCTCCCAGGTTCAAGTAATTCTCCTGCCTCAGCCTCCCGAGTAGCTGGGATTACAGGTGCCAGCCACCATGCCCAGCTCATTTTTTGTATTTTTAGTAGAGACGGGGTTTTACCATGTTGCCGAGGCTGGTTTCAAACTCCCGAGCTCAGGCAATCTGCCTGCCCGCCTCGAGCTCTCAAA
>NW_012105253.1:2981174-2981682 GCF_000951045.1 Mandrillus leucophaeus
TCTCTAGGTACTCTGGAGGACGGCGGCGAGGGATGATCCCAAAGCTCTGGGTTAAGGAATCAGATCGGGGGTGGAGGCCTTAGCCGTCCGCAGGTACCTAACCAGCGACAAAACTGGCCCCCCACTACGCAAGAGAGACGCGGGCTCTCCCGTCCCAGCCAAGTCAACATTAAAAGCACAAACTCTCCTTTCTGCCTCCAGGCCCCGCCTCACCCCATTGGCAGCAGTTCCCGCCAATCCGCATGGTCACCGCCCCCCATGCCCGCCTGCCAAGCCCTGATTGGATGGGACGGGGGCCGGGGACCTCGTGTTACCAATCTGGGAGCCCCTTACTCAGCCACACGCGCGCGCCCAGGTGCGCCCTCAGAACCCCTTCCCTTCGCCGTCCCCGTCCCCTCCCCCACCCTCAGGGCCCTGGCAGAGACTTACCGTCCCGGGAGGTGCCCATCAACTGGTCCAGCATCGCGCGCATCTGGGCCTGCGCCGACATGGCGGCGGCGTAGCGGGC
>NW_012105253.1:2988269-3009057 GCF_000951045.1 Mandrillus leucophaeus
GGGTTCAAGCAATTCTCCTGCCTCAGCCTCCTGAGTAGCTGGAACTACAGGCGCCTGCCACCATGCCTGGCTAATTTTTGTATTTTTAGTAGAGATGGGGTTTCACCATGTTGGCCAGGATGGTCTCTGACCTCGTGATCCACCCACCTCGGCCTCCCAAAGCAAAATGTTTAAATGTTGTAACTATGTATTCATCTTAGCATCTGAAAAAGAAAACAAAAATCTCTGTATGTCTATGTCTACATTTTAGCGATGATAACCATTCCTCTTCCAGGAACAAGGTCTCAGAGGGAAACATCATGTAAAGTAGGGTTGAACTATAGACTTAAAACTAGGTAATTAAAACAGAATAGGTACAAGTAACATGTTTTGCTAGCTGTCCACAACAGACAGCTCTTCAATTTATTGTAATTTATGAACTAAATATGGTAAATAAAGGCTATTTCATACAAAGTAATATTGCAGTTATATTTGGGGCATCAGTACATACAATCAAATTTTATAAACATGGTGCCTATTAATTTTTGAGACAGAGTCTTGCTCTTTTGCCCAGACTGAAGTACAGAGGTGTGATCTCGGCTCATTGCAACCTCTGCCTCCCAGGTTCAAGCGATTCTCCTGCCTCAGCCTCCCGAGTAGGTGGGATTACAAGTGCCTGTCACCAAGCCCAGCTAACTTTTGTATTTTTAGTAGAGACAGGGTTTCATCATGTTGGCCAGGCCGATCTCGAACTCCTGACCTCAGGTGATCTGCCCGCCTCAGCCTCCCACAGTGCTGGGATTACAAGCGTGAGCCACCACGCCCGATTGGTGCCTATTAATGTAGATTTTAAAGTTCAAATTTTTTAAAAATTACTATCTTTTAGTCAGATTAAATTAAAACTTACTTTACAGACTGCCTTGGATTAACCTGCCTTTGGTTCAGAGCAACACATTACTTTTCCCACCACATAATCCTAGTATGTGAACATCTTGTTCTTATCACATGTTCATATTTGTATCTCTAACACTTAACCAGACAAAGAACTCAATACTTTATAGCCAGAAACATCCTGAGTTCTGGTGAAAATGTATTAATATCTGAAGCTTGTGGAGAGGAGAAATGACAAGAGCCAAACCTAAACCAAAAGAACTAGGTAATTGGTTTATTCAAGACAGGGGAATTAAAATCAGTAAGCATACAAACTATACTGCTTGAAAGAAACTTTTTTAAATAATTTGTATCTTTGAGATGAGGTCTTGCTCTGTCACCCGGGTGAGTACAGTGGCACAATCGTGGCTCACTGCTGCAGTCTCAACCTCCCATCCTCAAGGGATCCTTCCACCTCAGCGTCCTGAGCAGCTAGGATTACAGGCATGCGGCACCATGCCCAGCTAATTTTTTTATTTTTATCTTTGTAGAGAAGGTGTCTACTTATGTTGCCCAGGCTGGTCACAAACTCCTGGCTCCAAGCCATCCTCCTGCCTCAGCCTCCCAAAGTGCTGGGATTAAAGGTGTGGGCCACCATGGCTGGCTTTTTTTCTTTTGTAGAGATGGTCTTTCTCTGTCACCCAGGCTGGAGAGCAGTGGCTATGATCATAGCTCCCTGCAGCCTCTAATTCCTGGGCTCAAGTGATCTTCCTACCTCAGCCTCCTGACTATGGGGGCATGCCACCACACCTGGCTAATTTTTACATTTTTTCTAGAGACAGGGTCTCATTATGTTGCTCAGGCTGGTCTCAAACTTCTGGCCTCAAGCAATCCTCCCATCCAGGCCTCCCACTGTGCTGGGATTACAAACAGGAGCCACCTCCCCACACTTTTGTTTTAAGAGTGAAAAGGTAAGGGTAGCTAAGGTAGTTTCACTCATATAGTAGGCATTCATAAATCTTTGTTGAAGGAAGAAAAGAGAGAAAGTGAGATTTAACCTGAAATCCTGAAGAATGAATAGGAAAGAGCTACTGAAGGGGAGTATGATTGGAAGAACTTTCCCTGTATAAGGAACAGCAAAATGTTGAAATCAAGACGATGGCTCCCAGTAACTGAATTTCTGTATTCAGTTCTAGCTGGACTGTCAAACACAGAGAATAGAGATGAAGCTGAAGAGGTCCGGCAAAGGCTAGGCCCTGGAGGTTCTTGTTAAAGTCTTACTTTGAAGGGTTCTGAGTAGAATGACAAGATCAGATCTGTGTTGCATAGGGGAAAATGGACTTGAAGAGAGCACAATTGGAGGTAAAAGGGACCAATTAGGGAGGGCAGTGGTTAAGGGAAGAGATGTAAGAGGTCTACACTAGGATAGTAGCGACAAAAATTGAAGGCCTTGTTGGGAGATAAAATCTGATTTAGTGAATGTTTAACTGAAGATATGAAGGAGAGAAAGCAGTAAAGAATAACTTAGACTTCTGGCTTCAGGGACTGAGTGAAAGTGTCATTGAACTGATAGGGAATAATACCAGGAGAGACTTGTAGGGGAAGATGAGGAGGTTCCATTTTGGACACACTGAATTTGAGATACCTGAGTTACCTAAGTGGTGTCATCTGCCAGGCCGTTGGACATCCAGGTCTTCACCATGCCAGAGGAGCCTGAACTGGAGTTATCAGCATTTTGAGAATAACTGAAGTCATGGAAGTGAAGGTGATCGCTCAGGGGAAACCATGTAGAGTGTGACATAAGGACCTTGGTCAGGACCCTGAGGAATACCCAACATGTAAGGGATACACAGAACATGACTGAAAAATGACTAGAGTAAGAAAAAAACAGAATATGGGCCGGGCGCAGTGGCTCACACCTGTAATCTCAGCACTTTGGGAGGCCAAGGCGGGCGAATCACAAGGTCACATGGTGAAACCCAATCTCTATTAAAAATAAAAAATTTATTAAAATTTATATAAATTTATATTAAAAAAATATAAAATTTATTAAAAATACAAAAATTAGCCAGGTGTGGTGGCGGGCACCTGTAATCCCAGCTACTCAGGAGGCTGAGGCAGGAGAATCACTTGAACCCAGAAGGGGGAGGTTGCAGAGAGCCAAGATCGCACCACTGCACTCCAGCCTGGTGACAGGGCGAGACTCCATCTCAAAAAAAATAATAATGTGGTGATGTCATCAAAGCCAAGGGAAAAGCAGGGAATTGCCCATAGTGTCAAATGCTCCCTAGACAACAAAGATAAAAAATAAATAGGATCCACAGGGTTTGGTGTCCTGAAGGTCATCTGTACCGCTGGGTGACAGTTTTGATGGTAGTAGAGGGGTGGAAACCAGACTGCAGTGCATTGAGGATAAGTGGTGAAAAATGCAGAAAATGGATACAGAACAACAACATGGATTACTAACAAGATAAGGTGGCCAGGCGCGGTGGCTCACACCTGTAATCTCAGCACTTCGGGAGGCTGAGGCGGGCGGATCACAAGGTCAGGAGACTGAGACCATCCTGGCTAACACCGTGAAACCCCATCTCTACTAAAAATACAAAAAATTAGCCAAGTGTCATGGCGGGCGCCTGTAGTCCCAGCTACTCAGAAGGTTGAGGCAGGAGAATGGTGTGAACCCGGGAGGCAGAGCTTGCAGTGAGCCAAGATCGCACCACTGCACTCCAGCCTGGGCGACAGAGCAAGACTCCGTCTCAAAAAAAAAAAGGTTAAGGCTCAAAATCAGTATGCTCAACAAAAGAAGCTGCCTCAAAAGAGTACATACTGTATGGCTGCATTTGGATAAAATACTAGAACAGCCAAATCTATAGTGACAATAAGCAGGTCAGTGGTTGCTGAGACCAGGTGTGGGGAAGGGGAATTGACTGCAAAGGGGCACAAGATAACTTTTGGGGGTGATGAAAATGTTACATTGCTTTACTGGGATGTTTATGACACAGGTGTATGCATTTGTCAAAATTCATTGACCTGTACACCTAAAATGGGTATATTTATTATATGTAAATTTACCTTGATACAACTTATTTTAGAAGTTTCAAAAATACAGTAAGTGAATATAATTCATTCAAGTCTTTGAATAAATTCATCCATTTGTGAAGAGGAACAGCGGGTAGTAGCTGAAAAAGCATTTGAGGTAGAGGCAGAGTAGTTTTTAGAAGGAAAAGCATATTTAAGTTATTATTATGTACATTAAGTACTATTGAAGGAAAATCCAGAGAGGGGGAGCAGCTGACATTAAAGGAGGTGAGCAAGACACAACAAAGTGAAGAAATGCAGTAAAGTACTTTCCACTAGTGCTTTATCACTTATCACTAGACTAGTAACCAAACCTCAGGATTCCCAGGCTGGGACCTTCCAGTATAGAAAGTTTACTGCCAATACAGTTTGTGTTCTAGAATCGATTCTAACACTGAGTTCAGCTGATTATTGATGGTGCAACTATGAATAGGAGATACAGGTTGGTTATAATGTGAACAGAAATGGCCTGAGAAAATTATTGAAACCATAATAACATAATACATATATACTTCTGAAGACTGGTGGCAGTAGGGCTTAGAAAAGGGTTCATGATAAAAGGAATGAGAATAAAGTAAAAAGATGAAAACAGTAAGATTTTCTTTTTGTTGAATACTCATTATGCACCATGCAAGTGTTCGATTTTTTTGTTTGCTTGGTTTGTTTCCGAGACAGTCTTGCTTTGTTGCCCAGGCTGGAGTGCAGTGGCGCCACCTCAGCTCACTGCAACCTCTGCCTCCCGGGTTCAAACAATTCTTGTGCCTCAGCCTCCAAAGTAGCTGGGATTACTTGCGTATGCTACATCTGGCTAGTTTTTTTTTGGTTGTTGTTTTTTGTTTTTTTCTGAGACGGAGTCTCGCTCTGTCGCCCAGGCTGGAGTGCAGTGGCGCGATCTCGGCTCGCTGCAAGCTCTGCCTCCTGGGTTCACGCCATTCTCCTCCCTCAGCCTTCCAAGTAGCTGGGACCACAGGGGCCTAGTACCACACCTGGCTAGTTTTTTTGTATTTTTAGTAGAGACGGGGTTTCACTATGTTGGCCAGGATGGTCTCAATCTCCTGACCTCAAGTGATCCACCTGCCTCAGCCTCCCAAAAGTGCTGGGATTACAAGCGTGAGCCACCAGGCCCAGCCCTAAGTGTTTTATATAAACATTATTCTCATTTATTACAACAACCTTTTTGGCCTTCCCATTTAATATAAGAGGGAAAAAGCACAGGTCAACTAAACTGCCCGAGCATATATCTGGTAAATTATAAAAGTAGAATCACAATGTAAATATTTCTTTTTTTCTTTTTTAGAGAGAGAGTCTCACTCTGTCACCAGGCTTGAGTGCAGTGGTGCAATCTTGGCTCACTGCAACTTCCGCCTCCCGGGTTCAAGTGATTCTCCTGCCTCAGCCTCCTGAGTAGCTGGGATTACAGGCATGCACCACCACGCCCAGCTAATTCTGTGTTTTTAGTAGAGATGAGGCTTCTCCATGTTGGTCAGGCTGGTCTCGAACTCCCAACCTCAGGTGATCCGCCCACTTCAGCTTCCCAAAGTCCTGGGATTACAGGCGTGAGCCACCACGCCTGGCTTGAATTGCTTTATGAATAGTTCTGTTGAGATTGTACCTCTCCGAGTGGAGCTAAGTTATGTATTCAAAAACATTTAATACATGCAATGTGTAAGTCACTGTGGAAGGTGCTTTGGAAACTGCAAAGATCACGAATGAGACATAGTCCAGGAGAAAAGAGGTTATCTATCTACCAGAAGAAACTGACATATACCATAAAGGAGCCAAAGGTAAATAAGTGTTGGCAATTCACAGAAAGAATCATTTTTGAGGAAATAAGGATATAAGAAGCAAAGGGAACCTTTAGGAGACTATTTTATTGGTTCAGCCAAAAGATTCTCAGTGCTTGAATTAGGACAGAGGCAGTGGAGACAGAGGGGGAGAAGGTTATTAGAGCTATTGCAGAAGCCGAAATTGCTGAATAATTGTGAAAAATAAGGAGAGAGAGGAATAGCAAATGAAGCCCAAGTTTCTGTCTTGGTTAGCAAGTGCATGGTGGAGCTATTTGCCCAGATAGGGAGTTCAAGAGGAGGAACAATTTGACAAGATTAGGAGACAGAAAGAGATGTCAATGTACTCATCCATCCCCCTCTGTGGATTATAGCTGAGCTGTGGCCATGTTCCTCAACCCAAGGGCCTGCACTGGTCAGGCCTGGGGAGGTGAGAACTCCCCACTAGAGTCTCTCTTAACCTATTCTGGTTCGGGCCCTGCCCAATTAAAACTAAAAGATAAAAAGACCTCTACTACTGAGAACCCCTAAGAGCTTCACCATCTCGACCTTAATTCACCCACACCTTTATGTATCCCTTTAACTCTCCTCAATGACCCTATTTGAGTGTGCCACCTATTTCCTGCCAGGACTGTAACACATCATATTTATGTATTTTTAAATGAGGTATGTATGTATAACTGTATATGTATAGGAAATATCTGGAAAGATGCACATCAAACTGTTAGTAATAGTGACCACTTGGTAATGGGGCCAAGGGAGGAGGAACAAAGGAAAAGAGGGCTTCTCTTATTTTATAACATTTGAATTCCTTAAACAAAAGGCCTGTACTACTTTGTTGTTGTTGTTGCCCAGGCTGGAGTGCCATGGTGTGATCTCGGCTCACCACAACCTCCGCTTCCCGGTTTCAAGCGATTCCTATCCCAGCCTCCCGAGTAGCTGGGATTACAGGCATGTGCCACCATGCCCAGCTAATTTTGTATTTTTAGTAGAGACGGGGTTTTTCCATGTTGGTCAGGCTGATCTCGAACTCCCGACCTCAGGTGATCCACCTGCCTCGGCCTCCCAAAGTGCTGGGATTACAGGCTGGGATTACAGCCACCACGCCTGGCCAAGGCTTGTACTATTTTTTAAATTAAAAAAAAAAAATTTTTTTTTAAGTAGAAAAACAACATCAGTGTAGTGCAAAAAGTTCAGTAAATTCACTGAGAGTAAACATGAAACCTCCACTTAATTCCCCTAAGAACTAGTAAACAAAATTACAGAGAAAAATCTTAAACTTAAAAAAAATTTAATGGTAAATACATATTGATAGAAATTATTCAGTTCTCCTATGAATGTAGCATCCGAGGATACTCTCTCCATGTTCACGGCTCCCAGCCCTTCCCTCCAGGCTGATGGGGCAACGTGAGACCCACCAAGCCAGCAGACTCCTCCACTGAGCGCTCACCCTTGCCATGAAATTCCTGATGTAGGGCCACATGTTCCCGGATGCTACGCAGGAGGCAGAGATAGGTGGCAGCTTGGAAATGAAGCTCATGTTGGGCTCTGCACAACTTTTCACTGGTGACCTAGAGAAGCAGCAAGTCAGAAACTCTTAACCCAGCTACAGATACAGGTCCACAGAGACAGATTTAATAAATAAGCATTCACTAGAGTGAAAGTAAATTGCACAGAGGAAATACAGACATGTATATATATACATGTATACTTAATACATCTGTAAAGGCACTCTATTAGTAAAGCTGACCTCTACTACATCTATAAAAGCACTCTGTAATTATTAGTAAAGCTGACCTCTACTTCGGATTTTTGAAAGGAGTTGCATTGAATGTTCCTGTATTCAGTCAGTACTGCAAGAAGTCACTAGTTTCAATTCCTTCATTTTACAGATGAGGAAACTAAAGCTCAGAGATGCTCAGAGGTTGGTTAATGGTAGATATGGAAATTATAATTAGGTCACTGATCATTAATGTCACCTAAATAATATAATGTAGAACTTTCTCCCTTTCAAGCAAATAAAGGACTGCTTTATTTATATTTCTGTGACTTTGATTAATGTGGCATACACCTTTCATTACAATGAAAATTGAAAACTTGGCTGGGCGTGGTGGCTCACGCCTGTAATCCCAGCACTTTGGGAGGCCGAGGCGGGCAGATCACGAGGTCAGGGGATAGAGACCATCCTGGCTAATACGGTGACACCCCGTCTCTAAAAAACAAAACAAAATTAGCTGGGCGTGGTGGCAAGTGCCTGTAGTCCCAACTACTTTGGAGGCTGAGGTGGGAGAATGATGTGAACCCAGGAGGCAGAGCTTGCAGTGAGCCAAGATCAGGCCACTGCACTCCAGTCTGGGCGACAAAGTGAGACTCCATCTCAACAACAACAACAAAAAAAAGAAAATTGAAAACTTGCTTTGTCTGAAAAATGATAGCTTTGTGCTAAATAGTAAAAAATGAAGGTTTTATGTATAAAAGTAGTATGCTTATGTTCATATTACTTATTACAATTGGCCCTCCATATCCATGGATTCTGCATCTTTAGATTCAATCAACTTCTGATAAAAAATACTCAGAAAAAAATAAAAGGATGATCATGTCTTACCAAACATATGTTTTATCATTATTCCCTAAACAATGTAGTATAACAACTACTTACATAGCATTTACATTGCACAAGGTATTATAATCTAGAGATAACAAAGTATACAGGAGGATGTGCATAGGTTATATTGCAAATACTACAGCATTTTATCTCAGGGACTTGAGCATCCGTGGATTTTGGTATCCCTGAGCAGGGCTGGGGGGTGTCCTGGAACCAATCCCCAGAGTTACTGAGAAATAGTTGTTCTTGCTCTCACCATTTGCTTATCCATCTGAAAAATCTGGACTCATGACTTTAAGAAGCTAGAAATTCCATATCCATTCCAAAGTCCCCAAATGACTCTAAACCTTTTTTCATCATCATACTTTTGAGATTCACTGTACCCTCTTTGACTAGTTCTGTATTCAAGGCTGTGAGAAAGGGGCAGGAAAAGTGAAATGGGGATGTGTACATAACTCTGAGTGACTAAAGGAGCCATGTCCAAGCGTGGATTAATCTGGGTACCACTGCCTACATAATCCCCACCCCCACCTTTTTTTTTCTTGAGACAGGGTCTCACTTTGTTACCCAGGCTAGAGTGCAATGGCGTGAACATGGCTGTTGATCTCCCTAGCTCAAGTGATCCTCCTGCCTCAGCCCCGCAGGTAGCTGGGACTACAGATGCGTGCCACCATATCTGGCTATTTTTTATGAAAACAGGGTTTCACCATGTTGCCAGGCTGGTCTTGAACTCCTGGGCACAAGCAATCCACCCACCGCCTCTTCCCAGAGTGCTGGGATTACAGGCGTGAGCCACCGCTACTGGTCTAATCCCCTTTCTCTATTTGAATATCTAGCGTTAGAATCTGAAAACTATAATGTGTGTGGCTTCTTGGTTTTTGAGACAGAGTCTCGCTCTGTGGCCTATGCTGGAGAGCAGTGGTATGAACATGGCTCACTGCAGCCTTGATTGACTTTCTGGGCTCAAGTGATCCTCCCACCTCAGCTTCCCAATTAACTGGAACTAGAGGATGGGACACCACACCTGGATAATTTTCAAATTTTTTGGAGAGAAGGTCTCACTACACTATATTGCCCATGCGGTTAGAATGTGGGTTTCAGGATCTGGAGATCATGTTGAAAGCAACATTCATTAGCTGCTTAAAAACATTATTAATCTGCTTTAATACAAATTTAACATTTTAGTAATCAAAACTTTATGAGAAATCAACACCAATATCAAGCATTAACAAATCATAGCATCCATTTCTATTAATATATAAGCCTAAATGTGTGGAATTTGACATGGGAATTCTAGGTTAACGTAGGATAGAATACTGCCCTTGATTTGGTTGAGCCTGAATCATGAGGACAGAAGGGTCAGCAATAGACAGGAAACAGTAAATAGATCACAAGAATATAAAAGAGATCAAATGAAATAGAACACTGCATTTTCCCTGTGAAGGGAGGTTTCTCCCTAATAGAATCCCTTCTCCAGAGGGAAAGGATAGAGAAAATGGGATGGCTGAGTTAGCTCTGAGCCTGAAGGAAATAGAAACCACTTCCCCTACGCTCAAGTGCATTCCAGAGTGGTATTTCCGGAATGTACCATGAATTTCAGAACCATTACCAAGTCTCTCTCAAGGGTAATGGTATCCCCATAAGGTACAACTATAATCATGTCACCTCCTTAAAAATCTTAGAATGGGGCCGGGTTCGGTAGCTCGCCTGTAATCACAACACTTTGGGAGGCTGAGGCAGGCGGATCACCTGAGGTCGGGAGTTCAAGACCAGCCTGACCAACATGGAGAAACCCATCTCCAAGAAAAATAAAATTATCTGGGCATGGTGTCGCATGCCTGTACTATTTGGGAGGCTGAGGCAGGAGAATCGCTTGAACCTGGGAAGCGGAGGTTGCGCTGAGCCGAGATCGCAATCTTAGAATGGCTTCCCATTACATTTACAAAAAAGTTTAAATTCTTGTTCCGCCTACCACCTCATCTACCTCCACTTCATCCACCACACCCTAGGGCTAAACCACTCTCAATTGGCAATTTTTCTCCCCTTTGGCTTTCAATTGTTTAGCTTTTAAATCTGGACCCTAACCCCAATTTACTTGCTAACTCCAAATTAGCCCTCAGGTCCCTGATTAATTTCCTCCGGAAAACCTTCCCTAACTACCCCTTCTTTATACCCCAGCCCCTGTTGTCTACACCTTGAGCACTTATTTATCCTAAATGCTTTACTGTATTGCTCCCTCAGGTGGGGAGCAAGCTTCTTAAAGGACAGGACCCATGTGCATCTGATTCTTTCTATTTAGACCAGGTTCCTAGCACAGCCCCTAAGTTATCACCTTTTAAAAACTAGGTGAATTTGAGTTCTAAGATTTTACATTCTGACGTCCATGGCTCAGAAATTCGACAGTTGATCGTTCTCCCTTTCCCAACATTGCTCAAGGGCAGCAAGTTTCCTTCCCTAAAGCCCAGTTTTTCTTTTCCGTCTCAAAAAGAAATGCTTCTTGGAATAACTTTTCTAGGGGACGGACGAGGAGATTGTTGGCCAAATGCTGTGGCTTTAAATCTAGTGACAGTACACCCTTCAAGTCCATCTTCATTCTTTAATCCCCAGCATTTCCTCTATTCCACTTTCCTGACTTTACCCTCCACAAAGGCAACAGACCAGCCAATGAAATCCTTCGGGACGGGTCCGCCCCTCTGCAGGACAGACTGACGTCCCCAGAGCGACTCTGCGCCCCCGCCGGTCCTTTGGTCCCCGAGTTTATGCCAGAGCATGGAGCCTAGGGCCTGGGTTGGTTTGGTCAGAACCAGGGCTCCGTGGGAAGGTTGGCCTCAGAAATGCCGGAATTAGACACCGTGCTCCCCATCCCAGCCCAGACCCGACTCTTCCTCCCGCCCCAGCACGTGGAGAACCTGGGACAGGGCTCCCGTACCCGATGTGCACGGAAAGCCTTCACAAGGTACCGATAGGCCGCGGTGTCGCGATAGGGTCGGCCGGTGGCCGCGCTCAGGTAGCGCAACTCCCGCAGAAGTCCTCGCAAAGTGCGCGCCGGGGACCCTAAAGCCGCCATTTTCCTGTCCTTCTCCAAGCCTGGTGCCCGACGACGTCCTACGACCCTGCAAAACCCCTCCTCCCGCCCAGGCGCCTAATGGTACGGTCGGACGACTACCGGCTCCTCCTATCGACTGACTAGCAGTGGAACCGCTCACTTGTCCGTTGTACCGAGCCTTATTAATCGAAGGCCGAGGGGCGCCCTAACAAGAAAAGCAAACAAAACCCAAGCGTTAACTGACGCTACCAGGTCCTCTAACCCACAACAAGGATTTGGGTAAATAGGGGCCTTTCTTCACGACGTCATTTAAGATGCCCGTTAGCCGACCAACCGCTGAGTCTGAGGAGGAGCGGGCCCAGCGCGGGGTGTGTGTGTGGATTTGATACGGAACACGCTGAGAAGACATTTTAAAATGATTTATAGAAGGGATATCAAAAGTCAACGTACTGACGTTTCCCCAAATACCAGGGCACCTGCGGCTCAGAGAAAGGACATGGGAGTGTGCAGATTCTCGAAAATTGCAACTAGTAAAAACACAAACACACGCGCTTCCCATTTAAAAAAAAAAAAGTAAAGTTGGCATATTTCGCTTTGTTTAGAAAGGGAAAAAAGTACTTTAAAGGCCAAAAATTTCAGGCCACCCCAGATGGGACTCGAACCCACAATCCCTGGCTTAGGAGGCCAATGCCTTATCCATTAGGCCACTGGGGCTTCTGTGAGCGACGCGCTCAAACAACATATTCAATTATTTTCCTCTTTGGTACGTCATCGTCATTTCATTTTTGCCTTACCCTATCCCACGAAACCACACCTAGCGCCCACGTGAGGGGTGACGTATGCTGGGACTTGTAGTTAGAGAACAAAAGTCCACATTACTGCGCCAAACGCTTTACCCTCGAAACTGCACCGATGCTCCGGACGTTGAACGGGCACGCGCACGCGTTTGCGTACGCGCTTGCCTGCGCAGTAGTCCCCGCGCCTGCGCAAAAAGCAGGCATACGTCGTCGCGGAGCACGCGCGCTGGGCAAATTGGCCGGATATTCGAGACTCGCCCTCTGAACGTCAGCCCTGTTGGGTTTTTACCGGAAACAGTCTGACCTTTTCCGGTGTTGCGACTATCCGGGTGGAGATTTGCTCCAGCGGCCGTTAGGTGGTGCCTGCCGCGGTCAGTTTCTGCTTCCGGTTGAAGCGTTGAGGCCATTTCCGCAGGCCGAGCGCGGTTGTTTACGCCTGTAATCCCAGCATTTTGGGCGGCCGAGGCGGGCGGATCAGCCTCAGAGCATCTTAGGTCGGGAGTGTGAAACCAACCTGACCAACACGGAGAAACCCTGTCTCTGCCAAAAATACAAAATTAGCCGGGCGTGGTGGCGCATGCTTGTAATCCCAGCTAGTCGGGAGGCTGAGGCAGGAGAATTGCTTGAACCCTGGAGGCGGAGGTTGCAGTGAGCCGAGATCGCGCCATTGCACTCCAGCCCGGGCAACAAGAGCAAAACTCCATCTCAAAAAAAAAAAAAAAACATGTGCCGTGTCCTTTGAATTGGTGGGTCAGCGGTAAACATGGGAGAGCGAGGAAGTAATAGTACATTGATTAGGAATTAATTTTTAAAATTAGCAGTTCATTTTTTGGTTCCGTCCCTAATTGTATAACTTGAACAAAACACTTCAGAGTCCCAGTAAACTTACCCTTACTTATAGTATCACAGGGGCTTCCCATTGTCCCTAAGTTCAGACGACATAAATTGATCCTCGCTTATATCTTAATCTTCATCTCTCACTTCGCTTCTTGTCACCCTTTGCTCCAGGTATCTCCACTTTCATTGTCTCTTCCCCACCACACACCTTACCTGTTATTCCCTCTGCCTGAAACTTAACCATTTGTGTTAATATGCCTCTTTACCCTTTGGGCTTCAGCTTATTCCAGAAGTGTAGGTTAGACGCATCTCTAGGCCCTTGAGGTCGATACCGCAAGGTGAAAATTACTCATTTTATAGAATGAGACCACCACTTCTCCTGCTGTCTTTCCCAGCTTTTCCCTCTCCCCTTTTCCCTAGTTTATAAGACAGGAGAAGGGGGAGAAAGCAAAAAGTTGGAAAGAAACAGAAGTAAGATAAATAGCTAGACGACCTTGGCACCACCACCTGGCCCTGGTGGTTAAAATAATAATGATAATATTAACCCCTGACCAAAACTACTAGTGTTATCTGTGAATTCCAGACATTGTATGAGAAAGCACTGTAAAACTTTTTGTTCTGTTAGCTGATGCATGTAGCCCCTCGTCATGTTTTCCACGCATGTTTGATTTATCATGACCCTTTTACATGGATCTCTTAAAGTTGTAAGCCTTTAAAAAGGCCATGTATTTCTTCTTCAGGGAGCTCGGTTCTTAAGACGCGAGTCTGCCAACACTCCTGGCCGAATAAAAAAACCTCTTCCTTCTTTAATCCGGTGTCTGAGGAGTTTTGTCTGCGGCTCGTCCTGCTACAATTTCACCTCCTCTGGTCCCCTGTTGCTCCCTTTATTTACTCATCATAAATAACTCTTAATGTAGGTACATGGCCACTACTCCATGCTGTAATTGTCAGGCTCCTCCATCAGACTGGGAAATTGTTCAGCTCCGAAAGCCCTGTGCCTAACAGAAAAGCCTGTTTCTTCACCAGGCTTTACTCCTTGGTAGGATAGTCATAACAGCTTAGTCTGAAGCTCCTAAAGGGATTGGCACTGTCTGGCCCCAATGGCTAGGAGACATAAGCTACTGAGCAGGAATGACAAACAAATGGAACATCAATTGTTCATTAATGAGGAAAGCTGACTTGGTTGGAAACCTGGTGAACTGGACAGCACCTAGCCCACCTGTCCAGGGGGCAGCCATTACTCACCTCCACTGATTGTTGCTATTTTAGGAAAGCAAATCCTTTAAAAAAAATTATTTTTCAGGAAACTCTGGAAATCTGTTTTAATACTATAGCTTTCCTTCTAAATATTGGCTACTAATGAATGCTTTAAAAGTACTACATGCCGCTGGGCACGGTAGCTCACGCCTGTAATCCCAGCACTTTGGGAGGCCGAGGTGGGCGGATCACCTGAGGTCAGGAGTTCAAGACCAGCCTGGCCAACATGGAGAAACCCCATCTCTACCAAAAATAAAAAATTAGCTGGGTGTGACGGCACATGCCTGTAATCCCAGCTGCTTGGGAGGATGAGGTAGGATAATTGCGTGAACCCAGGAGGCGGAGGTTGTGGTGAGCCAAGATCTCGCCACTGCACTCCAGCCTGGGCAACAAGAGCGAAACTCTGTCTCAAAAAAAAAAAAAAAAAAAAAAAAAAAAAATACTGCATGCCAAACAGAACAGCCCCACAGACTTCTAGTCTGTAAAGAAAGAAGGAAGGAAAAAAAAGGGCGGTAGGATTCAAAGTTAAGAAAAGGTAAAAACATGTGGTGCGCCTACTTCATGGGGAAAAAAAGCTGCTTTGATGATTCTGCCTTTTTACTTTTATTTTTTTTGGAAAAATTTTTAAAACTTTATTGTCTTTTTAAGTTTTTAGATGATTTTCTTCTTTCCTGTTATCTCCTTAGCCTGATACCCTGCCTTATCTTTAGGAAAAAAATGCTCCTGATAATAAATACAAAATGTAGTAAACTCATTTGTATTAACATGTAAGATTCTGTTCAAAACCCAGTCTCATTATAGGTCACTCTTCAGCACCCTCAGCTGATTACCACACTGGCTAAATTAAGGAACTTTAACATCTTAAACAGCTTTCTCAAGATTACCATTTTAAATGTTCCCCACTCTTGGCTGGGTGCTGTGGCTCATGCCTGTAATCCCAGCACTTTAGGAAGCCAAGGTAGGCAGATCACTTGAGGCCAGGAGTTCAAGAGCAGCCTGACCAACATGACAAAAACACATTCTCCACTAAAATTACAAGAATTAGCTGGGCGTGGCGGTGTGTGCTTGTAGTCCCAGCTGCTCTGGAAGCTGAGGCAGGAGAATTGCTTGAACCTGGGAGGCAGAGGTTGCAATCCAGCCTAGGTGACACAGCGAGCGCGAACCTGTCTAAAAAAAAAAAAAGTTCCTCGCTCTTACATATTTTCAGATTCAGGGTTTTCGGATAGTACTTTTTGGCTAGATGCACCAACTGATTATTTAACTGAGTGTACAGTGATAGCCAGCAGCCTGGGCAACAAAGCAAGACCCCATCTTAACAAAAAATAGATCGCCGTATAGATGGTGGTGCGTGACTGTAGTTCTAGCTACACAGTAGTTTGAGGATCACTTGAGCCCAGAAGTTCCAGGTTGCACTGAGCTATTATCTCTCCACTGCATGGCATGCTAGATGACAGCGAAACCTTATCTCTAAAATAATAATAATTGTTATTATTATTATAACAATAATCCCAGCACTTTGGGAGGCTGTAATCCCAGCCTGTAATCCCAGCACTTTGGGAGGCTGTAATCCCAGCCTGTAATCCCAGCATTTTGGGAGGCTGAGGCAGACGGATTGCTTGAGCTCAGAAGTTTGAGACCAGCCTGGGCAACAGCGAAAACCCACTTCTACAATAAAAAATTTAAACTTAGCCAGGTGTGGTGGTGTGTGCCTGTATTCCCAGCTACTTGGGAGGCTGAGGTGAGAGAATCGCTTGAGCCTGTGGTGAGCCTTGATCACACCACTACACTCCAGCGTGGGTATCAAAGTGGGACCCTGTCTCAAAAGAAATTCTTTTTTCTTTTTGTGAAAGTTTTTCTGTTTTGTTTTGTTTTGTTTTGTTTTGTTTGAGATACAGTCTCACTCTGTCACCCAAGCTGGAGTGCAGTGGCACGATCTCAGCTCACTGCAACCTCCACCTCCCGGGTTCAAGTGATTCTCCTGCCTTAGCCTCCCGAGTAGCTGGGACTATAGGCACATGCCATCATGCCCAGATAATTTTGTTTTGTTTTGTTTTTTGAGACGGAGTCTCGCTGTGTTGCCCAGGCTGGCGTGCAGTGGTACAATCTCGGCTCACTGCAAGCTCCGCCTCCCAGGTTCATGCTATTCTCCTGCCTCAGCCTCCTGAGTAGCTGGGACTACAGGCGCCCCACCACCAAGCCCGGCTAATTTTTTGTGTTTTTAGTAGAGACGGAGTTTCACCTTGTTAGCCAGGATGGTAATTTTGTGTTTTTAATAGGGATGGGGTTTCACTATGTTGGTTTCACTCCTGACCTCAAGTGATACACCCGCCTTGGCCTCCCAAAGTGCTAGGATTACAGGCGTGAGCCATCACACCAGACATTTTGTTTTTTCTTTTTGAAGTGGTTTATTTTATTTATTTATTTATTTATTTTTGAGACAGAATCTCTCTCTGTCACCCAGGTTGGAGTGCAGTGGCGCAATCTTAGCTCACTGCAATATCCGCCTCCCAAGTTCAAGTGATTCTGCTGCCTCAGCCTCCGGAGTAGCTGGGATTACAGGCGTGCACCACCACACATGACAAATTTTTGTATTTTTAGTAAAGATGGGGTTTCACCATGTTGGCCAGGCTGGTCTCGAACTCTTGACCTTAAGTAATCTGCTCGCCTTGGCTTCCCAAAGTGCTGGGATCACAGGCATGAGCCACTGTGCCCAGCCAGGTTTTAAAAGAGTAAAAACATTAGAACATAATAAAATAATAATTAAAACGAATGAATTAAATTAAAGCTATCACCCAGAGAGTTTGGTACCTACCTGGGTCATGATGATAATGTAATATAGCTCCCATGTGGAGCTATGTTCTTTGGGGCTGGCCCTGGAATAGCTGATCTCCACGAGAGAACCTGCAAAGTGCTGTTAGCTTTGTTTGGAGATGGTCCACCATTATGGAATATGTCGTACCTGAGTGATGATATTTTGAGACAGCTCTCTCAGTTGCCATCATTTTTCCAGTAATTGTCAAATAGAGATGGCATAGAACCTCCAGGGGGACAGTTTTCCTGAGACTCTTAGAAATGCTGGGCGCAGTGGCTCACGCCTGTAATCCCAGCACTTTGGGAGGCCAAGGCGGGCGGATCACCTGAGGTCAGGAGTTCAGGACTAGCCTGACCGACTGACATGGAAACCCTGCCTCTACGAAAAAAATAAAAAATTAGCCGGGCGTGGTGGTGCATGACTGTAATCCAGCTACTCGGGAGGCTGAGGCAGGAGAATCGCTTGAACCCAGGGGCGGAGGTAGTGGTGAACCGAGATCGCTCCATTGCACTCCGGCCTGGGCAACAAGAGCGAAACTCCGTCTCAAAAAAAAAGAAAAGAAAAGAAAAGAAAAAGAAACCTAGACAGTTTACTTCTTTAGTTCCTATTTGCTATGCTGTTTGTAATAAGAAGACTTGAGGGAAAGTATATGATTTACTGAGGTGAAACCTGACTATCAGGTTGAATGCACCTAGCATGATGAATTTAATGACAATCATTTGGTACAGTCACAATTCTGAATTGATTCAAATGACGTAGAAGTGACCTTGGAATTCATTTAGGTGCTACTTTTATTTTATGTGAGAAATCTTAAGCTCAGTGAATTACACAAATTCATTCTGCTAGTCATTTTTTAGTGCATTTTTGTTGTCATGGCATGTGACTTAAGATATCATTATGGAAGCCAGGTGCAGTGGCTCACGCCTGTAATCCCTGCACTTTGGGAGGCTGAGGTGGGTGGATCACCTGAGGTCAAGAGTTCGAAACCAGTCTGGCCAACATGATGAAACCCTATCTCTGCTAAAAATACAAAAAAATTAGCTGGACGTGGTGGCGGGCACCTGTAATCCCAGCTACTCAGGAGGCTGAGGCAGGAGAATCACTTGAACCCGGGAGGTGGAGGTTGCAGTGAGCTGAGATAGTGCCACTGCACTCCGGTCTGGGCAATAAGAGCGAAACTCCATCTCAAAAAAAAAAAAAAAAAGATGTCATTATGGTATAAGATGAGTGTAGGAATGGTCTGCCACGGCATCTTGGCAACCATGCATGTCTCCATGTAGGCCACATATATTGCAGTTAGGCACCCCCAAAATCTACTTCCCCACTTTTCAGTAGAAAGCCCTGTGATTGTTCCTGATGCAAAAAGGGGATAGTTTCTCATCCCTATTTTTTGGGAGACTGCTACAGGGCCATTTCTCATCAACTTCTCTAATGTCAGTTGAGCACAGAACTTTCCACTTTATTCTAGCTTATGGTACAGCTGCAGACTTCTGCATAAGTTTATAAAACGCCTTGGCTGCAGTTGGATTTGGCTCCATGGCAGAGCAATCCACCACTTAAGTTATCATTTGCTTTCTGTGATTCTTCATCATCCTGCTGGACTGGGGACATGGGAGCAGACACCATCTTGCTTTTGCTGTCTGTGTAAATAATAAACTATCTGAACCCATTGGACTCATTGTCTCCTTCTTGACTGGGTCTGTGGAAGTTTAGCAAGTCAGTCTAGAAACTGCTGCAGTGTTAGGCACTGAGCTGTTGCTTAGCGACTGCTTGACCACTTGAAAATGAGGTTGAATATAAAAGAAATGACATCACATTTGGAGTCATACTCGATATGTGAATAATAGACTCATTAAAATGTCCATCAACAGGGATGAATAAATAAAATGTAGCATATCTGCAGTGGAATACTACTCGGCAATAAAAAGGGACAAATTACTGATGCATAACACGGAGGAATCTAAAGTCATTATCCTGAGCAAAACCAGACACAAAGCCTACATACTATATGATCCATTTATATAAAATGCAAATCAATCTATAGTGACAGAAATCTCATTTGGGGTAGTGGTTTCAGTTATATCAAAAACCATTAAATTGTATACTTTAGCCGGACATGGTGGCTCACGCCTGTAATCCCAGCACTGTGGGAGGCCAAAGCAGGCGGATCACTTGAGGTCAGGAGTTTGAAACCAGCCTGGCCAACGTGACAAAACCCCATCTCTACTAAAAATACAAAAACTAGCCGGGCTTGCTGGTGCATACCTGTGATCCCAGCTACTTGGGAGTCTGAGGCACAAAAATCGCTTGAACCCAGGAGGCGGAGGTTGCAATGAGCTGAGATTGCACCATTGCACTCCAGCCTGGGTGACAGAGCAAGACTCTGTCTCAAAAGAAAAGAAAAGAAAAGAAAAGAAAAGAAAAGAAAAGAAAAGAAAAGAAAAGAAAAGAAAAGAAAAAAGGCCAGGAGCGGTGGCTCACGCCTATGATCCCAGCACTTTGGGAGGCGGAGGCGGGTGGATCTGGAGTTCGAGACCAGGCTGGCCAACATTGTGAAACCTCGTCTCTACTAAAAATACAAAACTTTGCCGGGCGTGGTGGTAGACACCTGTAATCCCAGCTACTCAGGAGGCTGAGGCAGGAGAATCGCTTGAACTGGGAGCCAGAGGTTGCAGTGAGCCAAGATCGCACCATTGCATTCTAGCCTGGGCGAGAAGAGCAAAACTCCATCTCAAAAATAAATAAATAAATAAAAATTGTATACTTTAAGCAGATGAAGTCAGGTCAGAAAACTCTGTGTATATCAGTTGTCTTCTCTTTCTGAACTGATTTCCTATATGTAGTAAATAAAGGCTAAACTGCTGTAACAAAGAGACCTCAAACACAGTAGCTTAAATTAAAAATTAAATAAAAAATATTTATGTTGCATAATAGTCTAGAAGTGGTCGTTCCAGGTTAGTAGGGGAGCTCTGCTCTAAAAAGTCATCTAGGGACTGAGCTTCCTTTTGTAGCCGTGGGACAAGCTCAAGCTGATTAACCATTGCTTAAGTTGTGACAGGTGACACGGAGCCAAAATTGTCCAGGCATGTGCAATAGAAAGGGCTGTAACCTCCTAATTGTTACCACCACTAGCCTGGCAGACCAGCTGCATTGGCATCCCCTCGGACTAGATGGTCAGGTCATAAAGGCTGGACCCACCCGCAGACTGGAGAGACAAGTTTGGCGGCTGCCTCCTTCCTATCTCCTTGCCAGTTGACTTGTGATAATAAAGCTTTTTTTTCCCTCAGAAACCAGTGCCATAATATTGGCTTCTATGCAGCATTCCCCAGCACATTATGGGCTTCTTCAAACCATTGTAGTTTCACTCTGTGCCGATTCAGTAGTTCCCCCTTATCCGAGGGCTGTACGTTCCAAGACCCTCAGTGGATACCTGAAACTGCAGATAGTACTGAATCCTATATAGACTGTTTTTTCCTATACACACATACCTATGACAAGGTTTAATTTATAAATTAGGTACAGTAAGAGACTAATGACTAATAAAATATAACAATTATAACAGTGTACTATAATAAAGTTTATGTGAATGTGGTCTCTCAAAACATCTAACTGTACTGTACTCACCCATTTTCAGACATCGGTTGATAGCAGTAACAAGCTGGAAGGTGAAACCTCAGTGAAGGAAAAACTGTATTCTGTTAGATCCACTTTTCTTTTTTTTTT
>NW_012105253.1:3009322-3024160 GCF_000951045.1 Mandrillus leucophaeus
TTTTTTTTTTTTTTTGAGACAGAGTCTCACTCTGCTGCCTAGGCGGGAGTGCTGTGGCACCATCTCGGCTCACTGCAACCTCTGCCTCCCGAGTTCAAGAAGCAATTCTCCTGCCTCAGCCTCCCGAGTAGCTGGGATTACAGGCACATACATGCCACTGCACCCAGGTAAATTTTGTATTTTTTGGTAGAGACGGGATTTCGCCATGTTGGCCAGTGAGGGCTCGAACTCCTAACCTCAAGTGATCCACCCACCTTGGCCTCCCAAAGTGCTGTGTTTACAGTCATGAGCCACCATGTACAGCAGATCCACTTTTATTTATTTGTTTACTTATTTGTTTGTTTATTTTTGAGATGGTTGCTCTGTCGCCCAGGCTGGAGTGCAGTGGCGCCATCTCTGCTCACTGCAAGCTCCGCTTCCCAGGTTCACGCCATTCTCCTGCCTCAGCCTCCCGAGTAGCTGGGACTACAGGGGCCTGCCATCATGCCTGGCTAATTTTTTTGTATTTTTAGTAGAGACGGGGTTTCACCATGTTAACCAGGGTGGGCTCCATCTCCTGACCTCGTGATCCGCCCACCTTGGCCTCCCAAAGTGCTGGGATTACAGGCGTGAGCCACCACGCCCGGCCCAGATCCACTTTTCAACAGAGTAGCTCACTCACAAAAAACCCTCTCATCCTTTCTCCATAACCCTCCTAATTGCCTGCTCTGGTTTCAGTGGAGGGGAAATACTTTCTCTTCCTGAAAGCCATGCCTCTGTTGGGAGAGGAGAGAGGTTCTAGATTGAGTCCATGAGCAATGGCCAATGGTCGAATCAGTCAGGCCTACATATAACTGTGTATGAAACTGCCACTAAAATTTCTATACAACAGGGTTTTGGGAGCTTCGGTGTTGGTAATGCATTGAGGTGCTAGTAGGGTGGTATACCCAGAGAGGGCACGGAAGCTCCACTTATCCCGTCCCTATACTTTGCTCTATGCATTTCTTCCATTTGGCTGTTCCTAAGTTGTATCCTTTATAATAACCTGACGATAGTAAGTAATGCACTTTCCTGGGTCCTGTGAGTCATTCTAGCAAATTATCAAATCTGGGAGGATTGTGGGAACCCCTGAGTTTATAGTTATGTCAGACAGAAGTGTGGGTAACTTGGGGACCCAATGCTAGAGACTGGCCCAAGTCGTATAAGTGAAGTCAGTCTTGTGGGACTGAATGCTTCAACCTGTGAGTCTTAGAGTAACTCTTACTGTCAAAATGGAATTGAATGGTAGGATTCTCGGTTGGTGTCTGGAGAGTTGGAGAATAGGTTGGTGTCAGGAAGGGAAAAAAACAACTACCCTCATTTGGTGTTGAAGAGGTGTGAGAAAAACCCAACAGTGGTATTGTAAAGTGGTGCAACCACTATGGAAAACTGTATGGCAGTTCTTCGAAAAATTAAAAATAGAACTACCATAAGATTCAACAGCCCCACTTCTGGGTATATATCCAAAAGAATTGAAAGTAGAAACTCACACAGATATTTGTACACCCACATTCATTCATGGCAGCATTATTCGCAATAGCCAAGAGGTGGAAACAGCCCACGTGTCCATCAATGGGTGAATGGATAAATAAAATGTACTCTATCCACAGCATGTAATATTCAGCCTTACAGAGGAAAGAAATCCTGTCACATGACAAACAACATGACTAACCTTGAAGACATTACACTAAGTGACATAAGCCAGTCACAGAAGGACAAATACTACATGATTTCACTTATATGAGGCATCTACAGTTGTCAGAGTCATAGATAGAGAGAGTTGAATGGTGGTTACCAGGAGCTGGAGGTAAGAGGCAAAAAGGAGTTGTTTAATGAGTACACAGTTTCAGTTCTACAAGATCTGGAGATCTATTTTACAACAATGAAAATATACTTAACACTTAAAACATAGTTAAGAATGATAAATGTTCTGAATTTCTCATACACTTAAAAATTGAAAAATTTCTCTGTCACTTAAAAAACTGATTTTGTTTGATTTTTGGCCTCTATAGATACCCCAAACTTGCATTAATTGAGGTCATCTAAGGTGATGTACATTTGAAGCAAATAGTTATTTTTCCAAGTAATTGAGAGGGCACCTTATAATATGAGAGGTGTTGTAAGGGCTTGACTACAAGACAACTCTTTTCTGAGGATTTTTGGTGGTGGGGGAGTTGGGGACTTCAGGGTCATATGGTACCTTGCCCAGAGTTCACAACTTGTGGGCCTTGTGGAGCCAGCATGAGAACCCAGGACTATCTGACCCCAAAGCTAGAGTTCTTAATCATTGCACCTTGGTACCTTTCCAGCCATGGCCACAGCTATTTGGTGAATTAATGGAACAGGATTTGGGAGAATGTTTTTCTGCTTTTCCTTTCCAGTTATGTTAGTGGCCCCAATCCTCTGATCACATTCTCAGTTTGTGGGTGCTAAATCCTGGTCTGGGGGCAGCCAACCAGCCTAGAGCAAAGTTGGATTCCAAAGAAGGGTTTGGCCCTCATTTTGAATAGCTGTACAAGTAGAAACATATTGCCGGGCGCGGTGGCTCACGCCTGTAATCCCAGCACTTTGGGAGGCCGAGGCGGGCGGATCACGAGGTCAGGAGATCGAGACCATCCTGGCTAACATGGTGAAACCCCGTCTCTACTAAAAATGCAAAAAATTAGCCGGGCGAGGCGGCGGGCGCCTGTAGTCCCAGCTACTCGGGAGGCTGAGGCAGGAGAATGGTGTGAACCCGGGAGGTGGAGCTTGCAGTGAGCCGAGATCGCGCCACTGCACTCCAGCCTGGGCGACTAAGCGAGACTCTGTCTCAAAAACAAAAACAAAACAAAAACAAAACAAAACAAAAAAACAAGTAGAAACATACTGGGACAAGATGTTCTGAGACTTCCTGAAGCTCTTACCTCCATCCCATGTAAGAATGCTCTCCTGCCAGTTCCTATGGGTTTGGAGCTATGATAACTAAAAATTCCTATGGCTTAGAATGGAACAACCTTCTCTTCTCTGTAGTGGATTACTTCTGTTTCAGTGGGAATGAAAGTGTCAGGCCAGTGGCGCTCAGTGTTGAATATACATTAGAATTACCCAGGGAAACTTTCAAAAACACCAGTGACTGGGACCCACTCCCAGAAATTCTGATTCACAAGTTGGGCTAGGGTCCAGGCAACAGTAATATTCTTTTTTTCAAGCTTAATGTGTAGCTGGGGTCAAGAACTGCTGTCTCAGCAGATGAGCAACTGGAACAGTGGTTGACTGGGGGAATCACAAGAGTATTCCAATTTCTCCTTTACCCTTGTTGTCAGGGTCCAAATTGTTCAGAGACATCTCTAAGGCAAGGCCCCTGTAAGAAAAAAGAAACAAGTCTTATTTTTGGAAAAAAAAAAATATTTTGCCACAGCAACTGGCCATACTGACCTCTAAATCGTTCCCTGGCTTTATTTCACACTAATTTCTGCCTTTGGCCTTGAAGTTTATAATTACAAAAAAAAAAAAAAAATAGAGATTGGATCTTGCTATATTTCCCAGGTTGGTCTCAAATGCCTGGGCTCAAGCAATCCTCCCATCTCAGCCTCCCAACATGCTGGGATTACAGTTGTGAGCCACCACGGCCTGCCTGAAGTTCATTATTTTTAAATTGCTGCTAAAAACCTCTGCATTTCAGTTTAATCTTTAGTTTCTACTGACAGATTTCTAATTTCTTTTCCTTTTTTTTTTTTTTTCCTTGAGACAGGGTCTCAGTCTGTTGTGGAATGCAGTGGTATGATCATAGCTCACTGCAGCCTCGACTGCCCCAGCTCAAGCAATCCTCCTGCCTCAGCCTCCTGAATAGCAGGGACTACAGGCATGTGCCACCATACCTGACTATCTGATTTCTGATTTAACATATTTTTGTGAGTTTCATAATGCTGATGCTGGTTCATCTTTGGTGTGAGTCATGATTCATCCTAATTTTCCCTGGACTCTTTCCCAGTACAAGCTAGATGACCTATGTCTCATCTTCCACGTGAGCCAGGATGCAACTGCTCAGTCAGGACTTCTCACTCTAGCAGCTCTTCTGTCCTAGGTCCCTGTCAGGGTCCACTGGCTCTAGCTGTGGCCCCTGATATGGTTTGGCTCTGTGTCCCCACCAAAATCTCATGTCAAATGGTAATCCCCACATGTCAAGGGAAGGGCCTCGTGGAAGGTGATTGGATCATGAGGGTGGATTTCCCCCTTGCTATTCTCATGATAGTGATTTCTTACGAGAGCTGATGGTTTTAAAGTGTGGCACTTCCCCCTTCACTCTCTCCCCTGACACCATGTAAGACGTGCCTTGCTTCCTCTTCACCTTCCCTCATGATTGTAAGTTTCCCAAGGCCTCCCCAGCCATATGGAACTGTGAGTCAATTAAAGCTCTTTTCTTTATACATTACCCAGTCTCAGGTAGTTCTTTATAGCAGGGTGAAAATAGATGAATACAGCTCCTTTTGATATAATCTTTCAAACCCTAGCTGGAATCCTGACACTTCCAGAGTCAACAGAAGAGGAAACTATATAACTTAAGGATAATGAATTAATCTGTCCCACTCACACTCATGTTTATCAACCTCTAGTTCATAAGTATATGGTTTTAAAGGACAAATATACAGGAGGGATTAGGGAGAATTCTATCAGTTATTCTCCTTGTGATAGAAATTTAAGCAGTTTTCTAAGATGCAGCAGATTTTAGCCAGCCCTGAAGAAGTGGGATAATTTTCTGGAAATAAGTCTTCAATAACTGTTGTGGTAACAAGTGATAAGAATTCTGGATTTACTGAACTGCCGGAAGACTCTTACCTTCCATTCTATGCTATTAGTTCATTCAGGCAGAGTGCTATGGTTTTAATGTATCCCCCAAAGTTCATATGTTGGAAACTAGGTTCCTAGTGCAAGTGTTGGGAGGTGAGGCCTAGTAAGTGATTAGGTCATGAGGACAGAGTGCATTACTATTGTTATTGCAGAGTGTTCATTGTCACTAGAGTGGGCTTGTTATAAAAGTGAGTTTGGGCCCCTTTTGCTTTCTTGTCCTTCTGCCTTCTGACATAACACAAAGGCCCTCACCAGATGCCAGCACCTTGATATTGGACTTCCCAGCCCCCAGAATTATGATAAATACATTTTCTTTATAAATTACCTAGTCTGTGGTATTCTCTGATAGTAACACAAAATAGACTAATACACAGAGTAAATAATAAAATGTTGGCTCTGGGCTGGGTACAGTGGCTCACGCCTGTAATCCCAACACTTTGGGAGGCTGAGGTGGGCGGATCACCTGAGGTCGGGAGTTTGAGACCAGCCTGACCAACATGGAGAAACCTCGTCTCTACTAAAAATACAAATTAGCTGGGTGTGGTGGCGCATGCCTGTAATTCTAGCTACTCAGGAGGCTGAGGCAGGATAATCGCTTGAACCCGGGAGGCAGAGGTTGCGGTAAGCTGAGACTGCGCCATTGCACTCCAGCCTGGGCAACAAAAGTGAAACTCCGTCTCAAAAAAGATAAACAAATAAAATAAAATAAAAAGAAGAAGAAGAAAATATGTTTATTAAAAGGATGCAGGGTGCCTCTCACAATTTTATGGTAAGGCTAGAGACCAGGCTTGGGAGTGACATAGCCAACAACCTCACCCAAAATCCTGTCACAGATCTGGTCCAGTGAAAACATCCCCAGGCACAGTCACCACAGTTTGCAATGCTGACACAGTGGCCCTGGGCCGGACCTGGACACCTGCACCAAAGCTACTGCTGCAGCACACTGGCAGTGACTGGCTTCTCTGCTCCCACGTGTGCCAGGATGAGTCTAAGTCATCATCTGGGTCATGTTCTCAAGTGGGTGGTTCTAATTGGCATGGCCTGGGTGATGTGCCCATGTCTTGGCTTCAAGGAAGCCTGGGAAGGCAAATATTTTATCATTCAATGAATTTTACTGCACACCTGTTATGTGTGTTCCTTAGGCACTCTTTTAGGTGCTAAGGAAATCAGAGCAACCAAAACAGGTAAAAGTTCCTATCCTCACAAAGCTTCTGTTTGAGAGACGGGCAGACAATGATAAATAACAAGTAAACAAAGTTTGTTAAAGCGTGATGTGTGCTATGGGGAAAAATAAAGCCAGGGCTGGGGACTGGACCTGCTGCTTTGTAATGTGTTCTGGAGGTCCTTCCTGAGAAAGTGATATTTGAGCTGAGAGGCAAATGATAGGAGGGTTCTGCCATTTTCAACATGTGTGTGTACATATGCTGTATGGGGCAATGCCCATTTTATGTTTGTTTGTTTGTTTGTTTGTTTGTTTGGAGACAGTCTTGCTCTGTTGCCCAGGCAGATCTTGGTTCACTGCAAACTCTGCCTCCTGGGTTCAAGCGATTCTCCTGCCTCAGCCTCCCAAGTAGTTGGGACTACAGGTACATGCCACCATGCCCGGCTAATTTTTGTATTCCTAGTAGAGATGGGGTTTCTCCATGTTGACCAGGCTGGTCTCAAACCCCTGGCCTCAAGTGATCCACCCCACTTAGCCTCCCAAAGTGCTGGGATTACAGGCGTGAGCCACTGCGCCCGGTGCAATGCCCATGTTTTTAACTAGAGAAACCCTACCGTCACTCCCCAGCCATTGTCAGGTCTCCTCCATCCTGTCCTTCAAGCCTTGTGTGAAGGTAAAGGAGTTCTGGGACAACAGTTTACTATGCCCAGTGAAACTGTGGGGACAGACTCCGAGGGCCCAATCTTTACTCTTCAACTACAGCAAGGACTGGCAACGTGGATGTGCTACCATAAATGGGGGGAGATTTTGGTGGGCAAGTGTCAGGACTGATGAAAATGAGTATACATCAGAGTATATGTGTGTGCATGCATTTCTGTCGAGTGTGATGCTATAGATGTTGTGTCTGAAAGCAGTTATTTCGGCCAGGCACAGTGGCTCATGCCTCAAATCCCAGCACTTTGGGAGGCCGAGACAGGTGGATCGCTTGAGGTCAAGAGTTCGAGACTAGCCTGGCCAACATGGTGAACCCCCATCTCTATTAAAAATACAAAACATTAGCCGGGCGTGGGGGCGGGCACCTGTAATCCCAGCTACTCAGGAGGCTGAGGCAGGAGAATCACTTGAACCCAGGAGGCAGAGGTTGTAGTAAGCCAAGATCGCGCCATTGCACTCCAGCCTGAGTGACAGAGCAAGACTGTCTCAAAAAAAAAAAAAAAAGAGTGATTTCTAAACTTTTTAATTATTTACTCATATCAGTAAAAGTCTTGTCACTCCCCTGTAAGCCTTTGTATTTATTTTTAAATTATATACATTTACTACTGAAGCATTATAAAATATGAAAAAATAGAAATGTTTTAAAAACATTTTTGAAATGTTTTGAAAATGTTTTGAAAATATTTTTGAAAATATTTTTATCAACACTAAAAAAAGTCCTAATTTCTCTCAGTAAAGAAAGATTATGATTGTGTATTTTATTGACAACAACGTAATTCAGCATGTTTCATTGTTCTGAAAAATCTTATTTGTTTATTTACTTTTTTGAGACATAGTCTCACTCTGTCGCCCAGGCTGGAGTGCAATGGTGCAATCTTGGCTCACTGCAACTTCTGCCTCCCAGGTTCAAGTGATTCTCCTGCCTGTGCCCGGCTAATTTTTGTATGTTTAGTAGAGACAGGGTTTCGCCATATTGGCCAGGCTGGTTTCGAACTTCTGACCTGAGGAGATCTGCCTGCCTCAGCCTCCCAAAGTGCTGGGATTACAGGCGTGAGCCACCGCAGCCAGCCATATTCTGAAAAATCTTTAGCACATTATTTCAGGCAACAAAATTGCACAGTGATAAACATTTCTAAACATTCATTTTTCAAATTTCTCTCTTCATAGTATAAGTTTCTTTTAAAATTGGCAGTTAATGTCTAATTAAACCTTAAAAAAATTTTTAACTTAAAGAGACCCATTAAGGATCTCCATTTTTTCCCAAATATCAGCTAGGCATCCATATTAGTCAGGGTTTAGCAAGAAAAAGGGAACCACTGTAGGCCTTTCAAGCAGACAGGAATTGAGTGCAGGGTATTTAAATGCTTATGACATCATAAGAACGGCAGCGGGAATTAGGAGCTAGGGGGAGCCTGCCACCACACAGTGCTTCAGAGTACGGGAGATTGGTTGCTTCTACCACCCAGGTCAGGAAAATGTAGGAAACCCCTGTTGATGGCAGAGGCCCCAAAGCACTGAGATGGGGCTAATGGATCACTTGGAGGCTACTGTGGGATTTTAGGTCTACCATGGCCTCCAAAATAATAATACCACTTTTTCCTTGCACCTACGAGAACTTGCATGAGTACAAAAAAATCACATCTATTCGAGATCAGCCTGGCCAACATGGTGAAACCCCATCTCTACTAAAAATACCAAAATTAGCCAGGCGTGGTGGCTGGCGCCTGTAATCCCAGCTACTCAGGAGGCTGAGGCAGGAGAATTACTTGAATCTGGGAGGCGGAGGTTGCAATGAGCTGAGATCCGGCCACTGCACTCCAGCCTGGGCGACAGAAAAAAAAAAAAAAAAAAAAAAAAAAAAAAAAAATTCAGTCCAGAAGCTTAGAGGCAAGAGATATTAAGAAATGCAGTTTCCATAATTCTAGTCCTTGTAATACGGAGAGTAGCATATAAAAATTTGGGAACGAAGCCTGATTGCCAAAAATATGCTGTGAACCTCAGGGCAGCACACTCCTGACAGCCTCTTGTCATCAAAGGAGAGGTCAGTATATGAGAAATGCTTGACTCTTTTGTAAAAGAAAACGAGGTGATTAATTTTGAATTTGACACCCAGCTGAGTTTTGTATTTTTTGGTAGAGACAAGGTTTCACCATGTTGGCCAGGCTGAGCTCGAACTCCTGACCTCAAGTGATCTGCCCACCTTGGCCTCCTAAAGTGCTGGGATTACAGGTATGAACCACTGCACCCGGCCAACAATTCTTGTATATGAGATTTTCATGGCTTCTTTCCATTACATGGTAGTTTCTGTTATTTGAAGGTCTTGCTTTTAATCAAGTGAACCCACTGATGACATCCTGTGGCATGGAAACTGTAGTACATGATAATACTCAGAATATTATGAAGCTCATAACAGGCAAGTTGGACCTGCTGGATGCAAGGAGAGAGTGAGCGATTCCTTCTCATCTCTGCCACTTGTCAGCTTCCTGGGTGACTTCTTTCTGTCCTGTGTGAAACGGGGGGTGGTTTACACAGCCCTTCCAGGAAATAGCAGAACAATCTTCCTCTTTGGTTTTTTAAAAAAATCCAGCCGAGCACGGTGGCTCACGCCTGTAATCCCAGCACTTTGGGAGGCCAAGGTGGGCAGATCGTGAGGTCAGGAGATCGAGATCGAGACCATCCTGGCCAACATGGTGAAACCCCGTCTATACTAAAAATACAAAAATTTGCTGGGTGTGGTGGGACACCACAGCACTCCAGCCTGGCGACAGAGTGAGACTCCGTCTCAAAAAAAAAACCAAAAGTCCAGACGGTATAACATGAAAACTCCAAAGTTCCAATGAAACATCTTCCCATTGCTGGCTTAGATTGCCCTGGCCTGGAAGTGGGCCAAGAGGGCCAGGGGACATGGCCCACCTGTTTCCCTGACCTGTCCTTCTACACTCCCATGCAGCCTTTTGCTGAAGGAGCTAAGGGATGAACAAAAAACAACTTTGCTTTCTCAGGAGTGCCCCTACAAATCAGTTGTAATGATATGTTCTTTCCTAGGCCTGGATGACATTTATAGTTTTTCCAGCCTCTTTTGGGTAACAAACAGGTTAAAGAGTTTCTTGTTTTGTTTTGTTTTTGTTTTCTTAAAAAATAGTCTTGGCTGGGCGCGGTGGCTCATGCCTGTAATCCCAGCACTTTGGGAAGCTGAGGTGGGTGCATCACCTGAGGTCAGGAGTTCAAGACCAGCCTGGCTAACATGATGAAACCCCATCTCTACTAAAAATACACAAATTAGCCAGGCATAGTGGCATGTGTCTATAGTCCCAGCTACTCCAGAGGCTGAGGCAGGAGTATCACTTGAACCTGGGAGGGAGAGGTTGCAGTGAGCCGAGATTGTGGCACTGCATTCCAGCCTGGGTGACACAAGATTCTGTCTCAAAAACAAAAAAAGAAAAAAAAAAGAAAAAAAGAAAAGTCTCTTTTTCTAGGTATTAGTCAGTCTTATCCAGTGTCATCTCAAAACTTCAAATGTCATTGACTTGAAAGCCTCTCTCCTTCTCCAGCCTGGGTGTGGGGTCACGGTCAGTGTCATTCCTCTTTCTCATACTGCCTCCTCCGGCCTCGCTGGCTGCTGTCCCTGGCCTGCTGCTGTCCTGGGGAAGCAGGCGAAGGAAGGTCAGGTTTCACTCCATGAGTTGAGTCGGGGAGTGACAGATTCCAAATGGTGCTTCTTTTCTCCTAGGTGTCTTCTCATGGGTTCTGCAGAGTCTCCACCCCCAGGCCACCTGCTGTCCCCCGGAGGCTACACCTTCTCCAGCTGGACACTAGGATACCTGCCCAGCCCCTTAGGCTCCAGAAGTCCTCCCCTCCACTGAGGTTACCCCATCCCTCCGGTGTTCCCTTTGGGGGGAACAAGGCCGCCTCCCTTTCTAGAAAACCACGGCAGGCCTGCAGGAACTCTGAGAGTGCGAACCACGCCAAAGGCGGCCATGTCCAGGGGCTAGCCACCGACAGGGAGTCAAATCCCAGTCCGCGTGTCCCTCAAACTCCAGAAGACATGTCACACTTTCCAAAAGGTCCTCTTGAAGTGCTCCATTATTTAGCATGAGCTGAAGATGAGGCACCCACCCCCTCCTGCCTAGGGAGAAGGGCCATGTCCAGCACACAGACAACTGCTCCAAAGCAAGCCTCTCACATTCCGCCAAGGCCGGGATGTGGATGCCAAGCTAATCCTTCCCAATGTGGAGCGAATGGTTTTACAACTTCAGCATGAGCTGCCAAGGTGATCCAGCTCCTCCTGCCTTTAGAATGTGGAAGTACTTGGCACTTACTATTTTGTTCTCAGCCTTTGGGGTCTCTGGTGAAACTGACACAGAAAGAGTCCCATTTTAGTAAAAGAAATTGTCATTATAAAAAGTAACCCCTTCCTCACGCCAGGATACCTGATGTGCCGCAGGTGCCTCATGACAGCCTGACTTAGGAAGCGGGCTGTGTGAAGGCATAGCTAATACAGAATTATTACATATTTATATATTACATCCTTACATTAATATGACTTTTTATATAAAATATATAGAGGATGTTTTTCTTTTCTTTTTCTTTTTTTTTTTTTGAGATGGAGTCTCACCCTGTCGCCCAAGCTGGAGTGCAGTGGCATGATCTTGGCTCACTGCAACCTCCGCCTCCCGGCTTCAAGTGATCCTCCTGCCTCAGCCTCCTGAGTAGCTCGGATTACAGGTGCCCACTAACACACCTGGCTAATTTTTGTATTTTTAGTAGAGATGGGGTTTCACCATGTTGGCCAGGCTGGTCTCTAACATCTGACCTCAAGTGATCCGCCCACTTCGGCCTCCCTAGGTGTTGGGATTATAGGCATGAGCCACTGTGACTAAAATCCCAGCACTTTGCCAGAATTTTTGTTTTTGACATTATGGATAATTAGTCGTGCAGATAAATAGACTCTGTCAATATAGGCTACCTTAAAGTGTTGGGTGAAATTTTGTTTTGTTTTTGAGACAGAGTCTCTGTCGCCCAGGCTGGAGTGCAGTATTGTCATCTCACCTCACTGCAACCTCCGCCTCCCAGGTCAAACGATTCTCCTGCCTCAGCCTCCTGAGTAGCTGGGATTACAGGCACTCGCCACCACGCCCGGCTAATGTTTGTATTTTTAGTAGAGACGGGGTTTCACCATGTTGGCTAGGTTGGTCTCAAACTCCTGACCTCAGGTGATCTGCCCGCCTCGGCCTCCCAAACTGCTGGGATTATAGGCATGAGCCATCGCGCCTGGTCAGAATTTTTGTTTTTGAAATTATGGATAATTAGATGTGCAGAGAAATCTCTGTCAATAGAGACTACTTTGAGTGTTGGGTGAAATTTTAATAAATACATAAAAAAATACTTTAAAGCATGACTGAGCTAACAGGGAAGTAAAGAAGACCAGAATAACTGGAGGTCAGAGGAGGAGGGCCTGGAAGGAGAAAGGAACAGCGGCGTTTGCCTTGAGGGCCTATGGTAATCCCTGGTGGCCTAGAGGCTGGAATTTCTTATCATTTTTTATTTTTTAGAGATGGAGTGTCTGCTACGTTGCCCAGGCTGGACTTGAACTCCTGGGCTCAAGCAATCCTCTTGCCTCAGCCTCCAAGGTAGCTGGGACTACAGGTGGGCATCTGCGCAACTGGCTTTAGAATCTGGATTTTTAATTTGCCTCAGGCAACCAAAAGGAAAGAAGGCCCCAGACAGGCATGGTGGGACAGCAGATCAAGGCTCATGCCTGTAATCCCAGCACTTCGGGAAGCCAAGGATGGCAGATTGCTGGAGGTCAGGAGTTCGAGATCAGCCTGGCCAACATGGCGAAACCCCGTCTCTACTAAAAATACAAAAATTAGCCAGGCATGGTGGTGTCCACCTGTCATCCCAGCTACTCGGGAGACTGAGGCAGGAGAATTGCTTGAGCCCGGGAGGCAAGAGGTTTCAGTGAGCTGAGATTGCACCTCTGAACTCCAGCCTGGGCAACAGAGCAACATTCCATCTCAAAAAAAAAAAAAAAGATTCTTGCACTCTTGCCTAATGCTGGGGCCTCAAAGACAGGAAATTGCTGAGAATGAAAAAAGCATCCCTGACCTTGCTGAGAAGAAGCTTTTCTGTCTTGACTGCAGTGTTGGGTGGGTGGCAGGGTGGAAAACCCCCCACAGGAGTCCTTAACCACCAGCCAGAGAACCACCCACAGGAGTCTTTAACCACCAGCTCTTACCACTTGCATGAGTTTGTGGCTGAAATCCATCCTAACTTCGCAGCCCAGAGATCCTAAGCTGAAAATTAATTTGAAAGGGTCAGTCTTGGGTCAGTAATGTCCCTAGGAACCTGGAAGAAGCAAAGCAAGTCCTCTCTAAAGGAGAGGACTCTAAAGCAAGTTCTTTCTAAAGAAGAAATCCTTCTTCTTTAAATCCAGGCCTCAAATTTTTAAAAAATTAGTTGGGTGTGGTGGCACGCACCTGCAGGCCCAACTATTTGGGAGGCTGAGGTGGGAGGATCACTTGAGCCAAGGAGGTCAGGGCTGCAGTAAGAAATGATCATGTCACTGCATTCTGGCCTGGGCATACAGTGAAACACTGTCCTAAAAACACAAACAAACAAAATATCCAGGCCTCAAGGAATGTCCATAAAGTTCTGAAGTGCAGGGATATATCATACAAAAATCACTAAACACACACAGAAATAAGCCACCATGAGAAAGTTGGTAGAAAACAGTAAACTGCACAATCAGACCCACAGTCTAAGTTCAGGTCTGACTCAGGTGCCCGGAAGTTTGCTCTAGGAAAGGCTGCTGGTGCTCCCAGCCCACTTGCTAAAGCACAGGCTGGGGACTGGACCTTGCCCATGCCCCTGACTGTATGTCACCAGCTAAGGAAGCTGATAAGCTCAGGGAAAAACAAGCTTGGAGGTTAAAATCACCAGATATTTTAAGAGTACAATCACATCAAAGGAGACAAACTGTCCTACACAAATCAGGACTCTAAAATAAGCACAACAAAGATCCTCAGAGAGGTAAGAGGATGGTAACGAGGAACAAGCAGTGGCACAGAATCCAGTGGAAACACTGATAGGAAGCTGGTAAGAAACTCAGTAGCGTGGATAAAAACAATAATAGTTGGGCTGCCTGCGGTGGCTCATGCCTGTAATCCCAGCACTTTGGGAGGCCGAGGTGGGTGGCTCATCCGAGGTCAGGAGTTTGAGACTAGCCTGGCCAACATGGTGAGACCCCATCTCTACTAAAAATGCAAAAATTAACTGGGTATGGTGGCAGGCACTTGTGATCCCGGCTACTTGGGAGGCTGAGGCAGGAGAATCACTTGAATGCAGGAGGTGGAGGTTGCAGTGAGCCAAGATTGTGCCACTGCACTCCAGCCTGGACAACAGAGCGAGACTGTGTCTCAAAAAAAAAAAAAAAAAAAAAAAGAAAAAAAAAACAAGAATAGCTGAAAACTGAATAATAAATCAGCTGAAGAAATTTTTCTAGAAGGTACCGAAAAGTAATAAGGAGATGGAAAATACCAAAGAACGTTTAAGAGATATGGAAAATATTAGTGTCAATATCTGCCTAATACAAGTTCCAGAAAAAGAGAAAATGGATGTAAGAAAGAGAATGTATTAAAAAATTGTAAGTGTGTGTATTTCATGTTGGGAGTCAAAAAAAAAAAAAAAAGAAAAAAGAAGAAGAAGAAAAAAATGCTTAAGTGTGAAGTTTTAAAGATTAATTTGGAGACCAGACTGGGCAATGTAGTGAGACCCTGTCTCTAAAAAAAATTAAAAATTAGCTGGGTGTGGTGGTGTGCACCATATAGTTCCAACTACTTGGGAGGCTGAGGTGGGAGGATCAGTTGAGCCTGGGAGGTGGAGGCTGCAGTGAGCCGTGCACTCCAGCTTGGATGGCAGAGCAAGACCCTATCTCAAATAATAATAATAAAGATTAATGATAAAAAGATTACAATGCAAAGGTCTTGTGGAACATCAAACAGAATAGAGAAGGAAAAATCTAAACTTTGCCATACTGTAATGAAATTTAGGAACACTGGCCTGTAGTCCTAGCTACTCGGGAGGTTGAGGTGGGAGAATTGCTTGAACCCAGGAGG
>NW_012105253.1:3024540-3036821 GCF_000951045.1 Mandrillus leucophaeus
CCCGAGTAGCTGGGACTACAGGCGTCCACCACCTTGCCCGGCTAGTTTTTTGTATTTTTAGTAGAGACGGGGTTTCACCGTATTAGCCAGGATGGTCTCGATCTCCTGACCTCGTGATCCGCCCGTCTCAGCCTCCCAAAGTGCTGGGATTACAGGCTTGAGCCACCACGCCGGGCCACATTTTTTTAATTTATATTTTTATATATATATAATTTTATTTTTTTGAGACAGAGTTTCACTCTTGCCATTAAGGCTGGAGTGCAGTGGCGTGATCTCTGCTCATTGCAGCCTTTGCTTCCTGGGTTCAAGTGATTCTCTAGACTCCGCCTCCCGAGCAACTGGGATTACAGGCCCCTGCCACCATGCCCAGCTAAGTTTTGTATTTGTAGTAGAGATGGGTTTTCACCATGTTGGCCAGGCTGATCTGCTTGCCTCGGCCTCCCAAAGTGCTGGGATTATAGGCATGAGCCACCGTATATGGCCATAAAATTATATTTCTAAGTGATGAAGGAAAAGAACCTAGAAAATTACATCCCATTAAACTATTATTTAAATGTGAAGAAGCAAAGATGATACTTTCAGACATACAAGGTTTTAACAAGTTTAAAACCAGCACAGAAGCCTCTCTGAAAACTCTCCTGGAATAAGTACTTTTATACTTTATATAAGTATATTATACTTCATATACTAAGAACTTACTAAGCACATGAAAAGATGTTCAACACCATTAGTCATTATGAACATTCAAATCAAAAGAATAACAAGATACCACTTATACCCACTGGGAGATGACAGCCATAATTTAAAAAATGAAAAATGACAAATGCTGATGAGAATGTAGAGGAACTGGAATTTTTTTTTTTTTTTTTTTAAGATTAAGTCTCGCTCTTGTCCCTCAGGCTGGAGTGCAATGGCGCGATAGCTCACTGCAACCTCTGCTTCCCAGGTTCAACCAATTCTCCTGCCTCAGCCTCCCCAGTAGCTGGGATTACAGGCACCTGCCACCACGCCTGGCTAATTTTTGTGTTTTTAGTAGAGACGGGGTTTCACCATGTTGGCCAAGCTGGTCTCGAACTCCTGACCTCAGGTGATCTGCCTGCCTCTGCCCCACAAAGTGCTGGGATTACAGGTGTGAGCCACCGTGCCTGGCCTGAGCCACTGTGCCCGGCCAGAACTGGAACTCTTATACATTGCTGGTGGGAATGTAAAATGGTTTGGTTACTGTGGAAAAGAGCTTGGTAATTCCTCAAATGAAACATAGTTACCATGAAACCCAGCAATTCCACTCCCAGGTCTATACCTAAGAGGACTGAAAACATATATCCACATAAAAACTTGTGCACAAGTGTTAATAGGAGCATTATTCATAATAGCTAAAAAGTGGAAACAGTCCAAGTGTCTGTCAACTGATGAATGGGTAAACTGTGACATATTCATACAACGAGATACTATTTGGGGTATAGATATCTGGATATTAAATTTAATACCAGACAGGGAAAAAGTCACAAAGAAAAATGAGGGACATCATATTGGTAAAAGAACATTGTATCAGTGCTCGCTTCAGCAGCACATATACTAAAACTGGAATGATACAAAGATTAGCACCGCCCCTGCACAAAGATGATACACAAATTCGTGAAGCGTTCCATATTTTTAAAAATATATTATATCAAAAAGATACAACCATAATGAACATATATGCATCCAAAAACATTCATGGTTCTTTGAAAAGTTATTGAGAAGGAAGAATGGCAAGACTGATTAAGAGTAAGATGATGCATCTAAACAAAGCACAGCATGAAAACAGAAACAAACACACAGGAGATTACAAACAATTAAAAACTGGCCGGGCATGGTGGCTCATGTCTGTAATCCCAGCACTTTGGGAGATCAAGATGGGCAGATCCCTTGAAGTCAGGAGTTTGAGACCATCCTGGCCAACATGGTGAAACCCTGTCTCTACTAAAAATACAAAAATTAGCTGGGTGCGATGGCACATGCCTATAATTCCAGCTACTTGGGAGGCTGAGGCAGGACACTAGCTTGAACCCGGGAGACAGAGGTTGCAGTGAGTTGAGATCATACCGTAGCACTCCAGCCCCGGTGACAGAGACTATGTCTAAATAAATAAATAAATAATTCCACAAATACACTTTTTATTTTATTTTATTTTATTTATTTTTTTGAGACAGAGTCTCGCTCTGTTGTCCAGGCTGGAGTGCAGTGGCGTGATCTTGGCTCACTTCAACCTCTGCCTCCCGGGTTCAAGTGATTCTCCTGCCTCAGACTCCCCAGTAACTGGGACTACAGGCGCCCACCACTACGCCCAGCCAATTTTTGTATTTTTAGTAGAGACAGGCTTTCACCATATTGGCAGGCTAGTCTCGAACTCCTGACCTTGTGATCCACCCGCCTTAGCCTCCCAAAGTGCTGGGATTACAGGCATGAGCCACTGCATCTAGCCACAAATACACTTCTAAAATAATTTCTAGGCCAGGTGCGGTGACTCACGCCTGTAATCCCAGAACTTTGGGAGGCTGAGGCAGGCGGATCACCTGAGGTCAGGAGTTCAAGGCCAGCCTGACCAACATGGTGAAACCCCATCTCTACTAAAAATACAAAATTAGCTGGGCGTGGTGGCACACGCCTGTAATCCCAGCTACTTGGGAGGCTGAGGCAGGAGAATCACTTGAACCCGGGAGGTGGAGGTTGCAATGAGCCGAGATCGCGCCACTGCACTCCAGCCTGGGCAACAAGAGCATAACTCTCTGTCTCAAAAGAAAAAAAAAAAATTCTGTCAGTGTTGATCATATATAGGTATTATGGGAAAAGCACTAATTCAACTCATGCATATAATCAACCTTCCCAGAAAATTAGGAATAGAACTTTAAGTTCATAAAAACTATATACCAAAAATCTAGAATAACACCATATTTAATGGAGAAGACTTAGATCAATAAGGAACAAGACTTTAATGTTCCCATTAAAATATGGAACACAGATGCCACTTTCCCCATTACTGTTTAGCATAGTATTAAAGGATCAGTCTAATGCTCTAAGACAAGATGTAAAATGTGAAATTGAAAGAGATAAAACCATCGTTATTTGTACATTATATGATCACTTCCAATGAAAAGCTAATAAAATAATCAGATGAGTTATTAGAATAACTGTTTAGCAAAATTGCTGGACATAAAATCAACTTTAAAGGATCAACAGCATTCCTTAGTACTGACAACAAATCAGAAAACAAAGAATAAGATACAATTCACGGAAGCAACAGCTATAAAATACCTAGAAATTAATGTATAAACAAGACCTTCATAGAGAAGTGTTAAAAGCTTTATTGGAAGACACACAAAACAATCTGTAACTTAAAGATTCTATTATTCTCCTTAAACCACTCTACAGGCCTCAAAGAAGGTGAATTCAATGCAAATTCAATCCTAATCAATATTTCAACTGGATTTTAAATGGAAGTGGACAGTTTATTCTAAAATTTATATGGAAGAATAAAAATCCATAATTAGCTGGGCCAACATAGAATAACAAAGATGGGACTCTCTTTACTAGATATTAAGGCATATTGTTAAGTCTATGGTAATAGAAAACAGTAAGATACTGGTGTGGAAATAAAAAAAGCAATGGAACAGAACAAAGCTCAAAAATAGATCTTTTCATATATGAGAACTGGGTATATGATAAAAATGGTACCACAAATTAATGGGAGAAGTATTGATCTGTTAGGTGGCATTGGGAAAACTGCTTCACTAAACATAGAATAATAAAGTTGGATCCCTACATTAAACAATATACAAAGGTAGATGCCAGATGGATTGTAAATGAAAATGTGAAGGCAAAACTATAACGCTCATAGGAGAAAATTCTGGAGGATATCTTTGTGGTATAGGACTAGGGAAATATTTCATAAGTAAACTGTCCCAAACACAAACATAAGACAAAAAGTAGATTAATCAAAAAGTAAGGATTTCTGTTCAATAAAGTATGTCACAGACAAAGTTAAAAGACAGGTAACAGACAAAAGTAACTGACACATCTAAAACTGGTAAGAGATTAATATCCACAACAAGACACCAAAATGCAATTGCACAATGAGCAAAGATCAGCACCCAACTGACAGAAGGGAAGACTAACTGTCACCTTGTTTTTGGTAATAAGGAATTGAACATAACCTAGTTATCCACTGTGAGGGGAACAGGTGTGTATAACGTGGTGCGTGCACACTAGGGAATCTGTGCAGCAGTAAGAAGCAACACCCCGAATGGACGCACAGCAACATGGATGCATCTAAGTAGAAAACAGGAAACATGGCTATCACAGTGCCATTGGTATGAATTAGAATTGTATACATAAACACAATACTACTTACTTTGAAGAATGCCTGCAAAACAAGGGGCGCATATCAAAAAAGTAAGGGTGGAGACTATGGGACACAGCAGAGTGGGGACTAAGGAAGAGGAGAAACTTAATGGATAATGAAGTGAGGGAATGAGTTCTCGAGCTGACTGATGATGACAATGTGCCATGAATCAAGGCATATGATTGACGCATTACTTTGCATTTGAGTACAAAGTAGAAATTATCCACAGCACATACTCACATATAGTTTGAAACTACAGCACGCATTTGATTACAGAAAGAGAGACTGAGGCTATCATGGACTCCCTGCGGAGCCAGGTCCTCGGAATGGCAGAGCAGACAGAGCTGGATCTTGGTGACACGGAGTCACTCCATGACGCTTCAACTAAACCATGTATCTGTAAGACTACTCAGATGAACCAGAAGATTCCCTTGACTTTTTCAGCCAGGAGTTTCTGATACCTGTGATGAAACAATTTTAACTGCTATCTATCTGTGCCTGTACTTTAAGTAATAAATACACCAGATTTTTAAACAACACTATAACTTCACTTCTATACTTTTGGGAAATTAGGGGACCAAGAGGAAGCATACATTTAAGAAGTAAAAAGACAAGAGACAGAATAATAGTAGCCACCATTTATAAGCTCTTATTATGTGCTAGGCACTGCGCTAGGTGCTTTCCATACCTTGTCTCTAATCCGAACAACACACCCATCTGGGGTCCCATCCCTGTGCAGATGAGGAAATGGGCTTGAAAGGGAAAGCATCTTGTCTAGAGTGACACAGTTTCACAATGGGGTCCTGTGAACCCGTCTGTCTGCCGTCAACCTGTTCTTCACACCACGCCACCCACTAGAAAAGATGATGGGGAAATGAAGAAGGGACAAACACAGAGACACAGAAGAGGCAAATATACAGAAGGAGAAAAACCAAACTATGCCTAGGCACGTATGGAGGACCGATGTTTTCTGAAGTAAGGACACTCATGACATGTCAGAGTATGCCTGCCTGAGAAGAGATTGTCATTGTCCTTTGAAAAGTGTATGATCCCACAATTAACCCAACCCTTACTAAATTCAAAGGCATCTCTTCTGTCTGCTTCCAATTATCAAAAATCTTAAACAAAAGACTGATTTTCTCAAGTATTTCTCAAAGCTTTGTATGTATAGGAAGCAGTGGTAGAGATTTCAGACAGACTCAAATCTAGTTAGATCATTTATTGTCCATGGCAAAGCAAACTTTTGACTGTCCATTTGCATTATATACAGATGACAAATATATAAAGGATATTGTGGTTTACCTCTGATAGTAACCTAATCACCCATCAATAAGTGGTATCACAACTATAGAATACTATGAAGCTGTTCAAAGAACCAGACAGACCTCTATGTACTGTGAAATAACCTCCAAGATTAACTTAAAAATGCTAGATACAGTGTATATGTATGCTAAGTTTATGTATTTATTTACTTTTGAGACGGAATCTCACTCTGTGGCCCAGGCTGGAGTGCAGTAGCACGATCTTGGCTCACCGCAACCTCCGCCTCCCAAGCACAAGTGATTCTCCTGCCTCAGCCTCCTGAGTATCTGGGATTGCAGACATGCGTCACCATGCCCGGCTGATTTTTTTGTATTTTTGGTAGAGATGGGGTTTCACCATGTTGGCCAGGTTAGTTTCAAACTCCTGACCTCAAGTGATCTGCCTCCCTTGGCCTCCCAAAATGCTGGGATTAAAGGCGTAACCACTGTGCCCAGCTATGTATGTTAAGTTTATATTACAAATTCAGATACATATCATTGCTTTTAACTGGAGAAATTGATAGGTGGTTGCTCTGGGGAAGGATGATGGGACCGTGGGTAGGAAGATTTGCTTTGCACGCATTATATCCCCATGTACTTTGTACTTTTTTTCCCTACCAAATATAAACTTTTTTTTTAGACACACGGTCTTGCTCTGTTGCCCAGGATAGATCACTGCAACCTTAACCTCCTGGGCTCGAGTGATCCTCTCACCTCAGTCTCCCAAAGCAAAACACATCTTTTTCTTTTTTTTTTTTTTTGAGACGGAGTCTCGCTCTGTCGCCCAGGCTGGAGTGCAGTGGCGTGATCTCGGCTCACTGCAAGCTCTGCTTCCTGGGTTCAAGCGATTCTCTTGCCTCAGCCTCCTCAGTAGCTGGGACTACAGGTGCCTACCACCACGCCCAGCTAATTTTTGTATTTTTAGTAGAGATGGGGTTTCACCATGTTGGCCAGGCTGGTCTCGATCTCCTGACCTCAAGTGATCCGCTCGCCTCTGCCTCCCAAAGTGCTGGGATTACAGGCGTGAGCCACTGCACCTGGCCAACACATCTTTATTTTCAATCAAGCAGTTTATTGTATTTTCCCTCCAAGCCAAATCCAGTGTTAGGATCTACTAAGGTCTGAGTGGAAGAAATATATTCCTTCCTTTCCCCTTCTTCCAGTGATGAAACAGGGAGAGGCCCCTTCCCATTTCTTTCTCCCTCTTTTCAACCAAAAAGTCACCTATTTGTTACATAAAACAATACTCATGTTATCCATTCATAGAAAATATATTTAAGTAAAAGGAAAAATAAGAAAAAGTACTAATACCACCACTCTACATTTTGGGGTGTATGTTCTTTTGTGTATTTTCAAATGCATGTATGTACACACACATGTATTTACACTTACAATCACCCAGGATGGAGGGCAGTGGCGCGATCTTGGCTTACTGCAACCTCTGCCTCCTGGGTTCAAGCGATTCTTGTGTCTTAGCCTCCTGAATAGCTGGGATTACAAGCGTGCGCCACCATGCCTGGCTAATTTTGTATTTTTAGTAGAAGACGGGGTTTCTCCATGTTGGTCAGGCTGATCTCGAACTCCCGACCTCAGGTGATCCACCCACCTTGGCCACCTTTTAAAATTTAATGTTAATTGGAATTACATTAAAAAAGTGTCCCATGCCAAATACTCTTGGTAGAAATGTAAGTTTGTAAAAAACATTTGTTTAACAGTGACACCTTTATATGTTTACATTTACAAGATGGTGAAAACATGGTTAAGTACAGTTCAATTACATAACCACAGGGTTTCTGGTTTTGTCAAAAATCATCTTGAGGAGTGCTGCTGACAAGAACACACTTTTGCAAAACTGTCCTTAAATGATAAAGGCACTTACAGTCCCCCTCATCCCCTAATGTATGAGGTCTATGCCTTTTGAATTTCTTAGTTCTTTTCATCTTCATGACAACACACTGAAAATACACTTGAAAGGAAAAAATAAAAAGCACTCATACCATCACTCTGTATTTTGGGGTGTATGTCCTTTTTGATATTTTTTCCTACAACCCCATTTCAGCAATAACCTTTTTGATATTTTCTATGCAGATCACACATACACTTAAAAATAATGAATTAACCACTTTCTCTGGCAAGTTGCTTTCTCTCTCTTCATCCTTCTCCCACCCCTTACCTGAATTTCTTCTTTTTTTTTTTTGTTGAGACGGAGTCTCACTCTGTCACCAGGTTGGAGTGCGGTGGCGCGATCTCGGCTCACTGCAACCTCTGACTCCCTGGTTCAAGCGATTCTCCTGTCTTAGCCTCCCAAGTAGCTGGGATTACAGGCACATGCCACCACGCCCAGCTAATTTTTGTATTTTCAGTAGAGACGGGGTTGCATCATGTTGGCCAGGATGGTCTCAATCTCCTGACCTCATGATCCGCGCGCCTCTGCCTCCCAAAGTGCTGGGATTACAGGCGTGAGCCACTGCACCCAGCCTCTTACCTGAATTTCTAAGGTTGAATTATTTTTGTATGATTCCCACATCTACATTTCAAGTCCTGATCATAGTAGCATCATCAAATATACACATACCCTATTATCCAAAAAACCTAGAGTGAGTCACAATCAAGGACTCCCACACTCTGCCTTCCTGCACTTGTCCAAACATGCCCCTCACAGCAGATGATCTACCTTCCTGATTTGGCCAAATTCCACCAGTTCTTGGAGGTCCACCTCAAATGCCATCCATCGCACTGGGTCTCCCCAGATTACTCCAGTCCCATTTCTTCCCCACTGTGAACTCAAATGTCAGGTGGCAACAGACCGCAGCTTTGTGACAAATTTTGAACCATTATCTTTTAACTTATCATGTGACTGCAAATTTTGAGTACACTGGGAGGCAGGAGACTGTGTCCTTTACTTCTTGTACCCTGTAAGCCTAGCACAGTGTGATATGGGCAGGAGATACTTCCCCAGAGCTGACAGTGTGATGTTAGAACCCAAGGTAACTCAATAACACAACAGACACGAGGGTAGTATGTACATTCCTCTTTATTTAATACAACAACAAACACGTAACATATACAAAAAGAAAAAACACTCATTAAAAGGCCCTGTCACAAAGGTTAGACAGGAAACACCTACACTGAATCAAATAAGGCTCTTGCTTCAAAAACAGGGGTTTGCTAGCTACACCTGGAATATGAGCAAGGCTGTTGCAAAAAAATTAAAAACAAAAAAACAAACCAAAAAACCCCACAAAAATCCCTGCACTGAAGGAGTATATTCATGGGAATAATTTACTAAATTCACAGGTCCATATTTAGGAATGTTTATGCCCTCTCACATATCCAAAATTCATCAGGGTTTTATGAAATATGTGATTTTGGTTAAAAAAATTTACCTGTCCTTCTTTTTTCTTAGGAAGGAGTAATAAGAGCTTTCTAAAAACTAGAGACAAGCAAACCACCCAAAGTTTGAAATGTTTTACCATTACAGTTCAAAGGGCACGTAGAACTGAGAATGCAAAGGCAAGATGGCAGTGGGAAGAAGAACGTGACTTCTGCGTCATTTCCTGGTAGCTAGCGTTTAATTAACCAAATGGAAATACCTCGGCTCAGTGCAGGGTTCAGTAGCAGCAGTTTGTCCATATTCCTGCTCCGATTTGAGCTGGAAATTAAACAAGCACCAGTTCATCTCAAAAGAGCCTTATACAAACACACACACACACACACCCACACCCATTCACATGTCATCACCACCCCCTTTTATTTAGATTTATTATTATTTTTTTACTAAAATACAAAAAAGGGAGACAGGTATATTTACAAAAATCCATGGCTGGTACAGTACATAATTTTTAAGACACACTAAATGCTACAATCTTTCAGGTCCTGAGATTATTACAAATATCAACTCAAAGCTTGTGTTCAGGTCCAGTTTTTAAAGGAGGAAAAAAAAATCCCAAAATATTAAGTCACACACTTATTTGAAATACAGTATATCCCTTCAAGTTAGCAAAAACACACCTCCATATAAGCAAATGCGATACAGTAATTCGTGCCTTTCACCTAGAGGACCATCAACTCTTTAGGCTCCTTCAAGATTGGTTTTGAAACATGTTGGCACCTATGTCAGGTGTGGAGGTGGCTAATGTATGAGGAAGATGTAACTGGAGGGAAGTTCCTCTGCAGAGTGAACATTCACTGTATAAACACATCCTGTTTTTCCTTGGGCTACCAAACAAGTCTTTCCCTTATCAAAATTCATACCATAAGGGTTAGAAGTATGTGCTCACCCAGACTAAAAATCAGAATCATTATTTCCAATCAGTTACAGCAAATAGGCCTGGAGTTCTGTAATCGTTTTTACAACTGCAAATACACTTTCTTGCTTGTAAGAAAAGAGAGAAAACACCCATCACTTAGTTACCTTGGTAGATTTGGATTAATATATTATGGGGGGCACAAAACTGTCACCAGCTGGAGATTTATTTTCTTAAGTTTGAGGGTGTTTAACAAATGAAATGTAAGGGCAAGCCCCAGATTTACATACTCTCTGAAAGACCAATTTGGTATTTTTGATACTTTCTAAAATAAAGTAAGTTTCAGTGACAACCAACAAAAGGGCAGTGCAAAGCTTGAATCTTTTCTCTGGAGGCTTGCCATGGATCACAGGAAATTATTTGTAGGTTGGGAACCTACCTCTAATGGGGAAGGGCCCATTGATTATCTGAAGGTCTCAGAAGGTATATGTAATTAATTACAAAGGCATAGCCAAGACTCAAAAATAGCTGACCAAAGTTGGCCAACTTTCCAATTAACTATGTAAAACAGTAATACTTCTGTCAACTGAGAATAAGTTCTTTTTAATTCCTTTAGACACTATTGGGGTAACCCTTGGTAATTTTGCAGGTACAGTAAAGAAAACCCAATTTGCTGACAGAGGGCACACTAACCCTACAAACAGCAGGGATAAGCAAAAAAGGAGGAAAGCTTATGGCTGCAAGCACAGCAAACACAAGATAACTAAGAGCTGACAATTGATGGGCAGGCTGTCACACAGAAAAACATGTCAACTGGCTGGTCTTGGTTGATACACCTAAATGTGCTTTGAGGGCAGATGGTGTTGTTAACTTCAAAAACAGAAGTATTTCCATGTTATCTTGGGTAATAGTCATCTTGCTTGTATTTATTAGGTTTCCATTAGTGTTCTATTATAAAATATTTAAAACACAGATTTACAATAAAATCATTATATTATTATTAGCAAAGTGGGAACAAATAATGTATAGAAAATTTTGTGAGGAACAAACATAACATTTGATTCATATGGCCTGTTTGCAAAAGTAGGCTTATTTCAGGGGGAGTATGAAAATAAGCAAGGCAGACTGTTATGAGAAATAGCTCCTAATAAAGATCTCCATCTCTTTAGAATAACCTTGAAAAAGTAACAAGAGGAAGTCATGAAATGCCGCATTATACAGTAGCAAAATCTATTTTTTAATACAAAGGAGAAGACGAAAAAAAAAACCCCTCTAGTCCCAGTGATGACCACCGATGACTGTAAGTCCTAGATACAGAGACCCTAATAATACTACTGCGATTCTGAAAAGCATTCCTGACTTAACAGTTTGGAAAAGTGTCGGAAGTTTAAGTACTAACCCACTATGAAATGGAGATACACAGGAAAGACTGAGAAGTAGAACTATTACAATATGAGGAAATTAAAGATCACAAGTAGCTACTTTCAAGCAAGTGGTACTTTGAGAGTCTATGAGAAAAATAAAATTTAGTATCACATTATTCAAAGGCAGTCTGATTAAAATCCTAAGAGAGTCCCTGCCCGAGTCCTCTGCTGGGATGTAAACAGTCTTCTAAAGCAGGCCTGCACAGGGCTTTACTTTTCAGTTCTATGGGCACACAGGATAGGTTGCCAGAGTGAGTGAGAAGAGGATGTAAAAGACAATTTAACCTTTCCTCCCCAGACTCCTAATACACAACTCATATTCTAGAGTAGCAATATGATTAAGAGCTCTGAATAAAGAATGAAGACTAAAGGAAACCAAGAAAGAAGAATTCGACATTAATATTCAAAGCTATTTTTAATTAGAGTTTGACCACCCATTCAGCTCTATAAACCTGAACATTGCGTCATATAATCTAAAACTCTCAGAATTGAACACTGGGATGATTTTATCATTAACAACCCAAAGACATTCCATGATACTAACTACAGCTTTGCACCCGTGAAAGGGTCTGTAGATAGTCTTTGAATGCAGAGTTCACATTTTAGGATAGATGAACACACAAAGTATCTCTATTTTATGCTTCTGTTAATTTTCCCTAGAGGAACAAACACACATTCAACAAAAACCCTTATGCCTTATTTCTTTGGGTCTTAACATTTGTTATCTGAGAATGGGAAAGACAGGGAAATGTGAAAAAAAAAAGAAGTATGTTTGTCTGCATAGTTGATATTTAGAGGCTACTAACTAAGGCCTTATCTGGAAAAAGCAACAAAAACCCAAAAAGACACACACACACACACACACACACACACACACACACACAGAGCAACAAAAACCCAAAAAGACACACACACACACACACACACA
>NW_012105253.1:3036871-3076831 GCF_000951045.1 Mandrillus leucophaeus
ACACACACACACACACACACACACACCCATCATTAGAGAGTCAATGGACCTTACCCAATTCTGGAAATTAACCAGATGCTTTGCCTGCTTGGACCTGGTGCTTTCTACTGACTCACTTGAACCTGATAAAATTGGTTCCTCATCCCCCACATTCTCCTTTCCTGACCCTGAATATGTGCTACAATTTAAATTTACACATACACTCCAACAATCATTGCTCAGCATTTTCCCCAACTAAACCTGCAGCATCCATTTTTTTTCCTGTTGTTACTATTTTCAATGATAATGGGAAAATTCTATGTAGTAGTACTACTTAATATGCAGGGATGGAAGGTGGGATAAAATGATCTTCGTCTCTTCCTGGGAGCTGGGAGAAACATGTTTCCTTCTACCCTGACCTTCCCCACCCCGACCCAGTTAGAAAGTGAATCCTGCCTTCCGTCTCCCATTTTCTTACAACCTGAGCAGCTGATGGCTCCACCTCTTTCACGGGTTGAAGAAGCATGAATTACAAAGGTGCAATGGCTACAAGAGTACCCAGCTGGCTGTGTGTAGTGTTCACCTCTTCAGTGCAGAGCTGGATACACCTACAGTTAATGGAATTAGTACACAATCTCTGATTTGCAAGAATGAGGAGACATCCTACTCATTCTTAGAAAGTTAAAAAGCTTAACTCTCCGTCCCCAAACAAGCAATAAAAGGAAATTAGACTGAGAAGATGGGAAAGTGAGGCAGTTAAATCTTCCAGGATCATTTATCAACTCCAACAACCAAGCATCATAACTTTATCTAACTTTAGCTCCATAACCTTGACAAAAATCACAATAACACTGTAAAAGGCTAAAAACAAAACAAAACAAAACAAAAACTACTTAAACTTAGTGTTATCTCTCTCCCTTGTTAACCTGAAACTAAACATTTTATCCCACTTCAAAGATAATGTTTAAATAACAAATACGTATCTAAATTAAAATTCCAGTGATTTTTAAATTTAAAAATCATAGGGTGCTTTTTATACTTATTATAAGGAAAACATTTTCTAGCCTCTGCAGGAAGATGATAATACTATTTTTAATTATATAGGACATTTTACAAAAACTCAAAATATTTTTGAAATAGTAAAGTCTCTGATATCCCTGGGAGGTAGGTGAATATGATTATACCCAATTGTCTAATGGGTAATCTGAGGCACGAAGGTTAAACGATATTCCCCCTAGTCATTCAAGAATAACACTTGTGAATTCCAACTGCCTGGCAAGTTTTGCTATCAGGTAACACTACCAGGAGCTTCTGCTTTTTCCTTTTAAGCCACTAGTCTCTTCTTTCCAATTAGAATGTATTGAAAAGGGGGCACTTACTAGGTATATTAGTACTGGGTTTGAGGGATGGTTCAACTTGGTCTCCCTTAACATGTCTATTTGTTTTCAACAAGAAATCAATGAATCTCAGATACTGAAAATTATGTTATTTTGCTCAAGGGAGAAATCTAAATAACAATAAAATCAGATTAAGCCAAATGTAATTATCTAGCAAATAAAAAGCAAATGGAAAATCTCTCAAGAATGCTATAGATTATATGAATGTTTTCCTCAGCATCTGAAGTCTTTCTACTTCTGAGTTTATTAACCTTTTAACAGATAGATATGCAGCTATATGATTTCTTCAAAAATCATTTTCCAGAAGAAAATATGATACATTTTTAACATTGCAAGTTGCTAACTTCCTTCTAAACTTATTTAGATACCATATCATGGTTCTAACACTAGCCTTCTCACGTTTAATCTAGCGCACCTTACCAATGTGACTTGTAAGGTACTCTTGTTATTCCAATGCTTTCTCCTGTATTACTTATGCCAAGATTAAAGAGCAAAGAAAAGTGGGTTACATCCAAGAATAGTCAATGATTCACTAAGTTTATTTTACTTATAGTAACTGACGTGTGTGTGTGTTGTTACTGTCAACTTCTACAAGCAGATATTCAAAGGGCAAAGATGGCCTCTTGTGAAAAGATACTTCTCTTTTCTTTCTTTTTTTTTTTTTTTTTTTTTTTTTAATTTGAGACGGAGTCTTGCTCTGTCACCCAGGCTGGAGTGCAGTGGCATGATCTCAGTTCACTGCAACTTCTGCCTCCCGGGTTCACGTCATTCTCCTGCCTCAGCCTCCCGAGTAGCTGGGACTACAGGCGCCTGCCACCACGCCCGGCTAATTTTTTGTATTTTTAGTAAAGACGGGGTTTCACCGTATTAGCCAGGATGGTCTCGATCTCCTGACATCGTGATCTGCCCGCCTCGGCCCCCTAAAGAGCCGGGATTACAGGTGTGAGCCACCGCGCCAGGCCGAAAAGATACTTTTCTAATCCACCCACTTTAATCAACTAAAAGCAATGGAATAAACAAGGCAGAAGTTCTGCAAACATTGAAAGGGGAGTATTTGGAAAGGATGCAATGGTACAGCAGCTCCTAGTTTTATATATATGTAATGTACGTATCTTACATATATATCCATATACATAGAAAGAAAAGGAAGAGGGTTACAGCATGACATGACGTTGGCAAGTGTGAGATTCTTCCTCCTCAATCCCCTGACTTATCAGTCTGTACTTTAAGATAATCTGACAACAGTTTCAAAAGAGGGGAAAAAAGAAAGAAAAAAGGCACTTAACAAAGACAAAGGCCTGAATTGAGCATGTTTTAGAGGAGTAATATAAGCATTTTACCAGAGCTAAGAAATGATTTACAAAGAGTTAAACTTTTCCCCTTAAAATTTTATAAAATAAAATTGCATAACATGTTTGTGATCAGTCATTTATCTACTACTGCACTTTTCTTCTGCTTCATTATTACAAACACAAAAGCCCCCCCAAAAGCAAAAAACAACAATCATACATGCACAACAGAAAGTAAAAGTGCCCTTTTGAGAACATTAGGTCAGCAGAATTACAGTGCTGAAGCACAGGACAGTTCTCAAGTTTGGCCTGATTATAGATTTTTCTCATTCTTCTATTTCCAACTTTAAAAAAACAAAACAAAAAACAAAAAAACAAACAAATTCCACACCTAAATAATAAAAACAACATAGGGACCAGTGTGCTTTTATGGTACACTCCTAAAATAAAGTATCCTAATTCTATACATGAGTCAAATTAGAGGACAGAACATCCTAGAAATAAAGAACTGTAAATTAGATTAAAGTCAACCAATACAGGCAAAGTTCATTTTACAAATGTAGCAGCAAATATGATAGATCACTGGAGTTCTAAGAGATGATCCCAAAGGACACAGAGTTCTCATAACCAATGGCAGTTTGAATAACAGTAGAATTTTTGTTTCAGAAAATGTCTTGAACCAAGTATAGGTGGAAAGGGGTGTGGGAGAGGGCAACCAGAGGAGAAAGACTAGATTAGAGGTGCCTGCCCTTTCCAACCCTGGGTAGTAAACAATTTAGATCTGCTTTGGGAAAAAAATATCCTGGGTTAAAAATCATGTCCAATAAGTTGTTTTCAACCAGGTGTCAAACCCACAGTATTCCAACACATATGTGCCCGGTTCTTCCCCTTACCTTCGTGATTCAATAAACCCTATTCAATGTCCATGATATGAACAATGTAATTTGGGCTAACAACATCCATCAGAGGGGTGGTGGGCACGAAAGAATGCACTATCACCATCTTCCAATTCCCGCAAAGTATTAGAATTTTATGACTACGAATTAGCCTCATTTCCTTTCCCAAAACCTTTTCCTTCAGGCTGTTTTGAAATCATGATTTCATTTACCCTCCGACCTCAAAAGCATACAAGAATTATAATTGACTTATAGTGGAAATTATTGCTTGCATTTATTCTGGATGCTCTGAATGAGCTTGACACTTTGCTCCCAGTCTCCAACTGAGGCTCAGCACAGCTATCTCCAAGGACAACTCTGCTGACTGTTATTGCTTGTGAATACTGAGGATTAACTTGTATGTACAGTAACAGCTTATATATCAGTGAAGGCAATTTAAAATATAAAACAGTTGAAAACAAACAGCTTAATCTTCCTGAATCAAGAATCCCGATGAGTGGGATATAATCATGTGTGCTGATTATTTTTGCATTTGGATGTTGCTAATGCTCTTCAGAAATACACGTTGCTCTATAGATATCCTTTCCAATGACTCACCATTTTAAAAAATAACATAATTTGATTTTTAAGTGCAAAAATACAGTATGAGTCACAAGTCTCTGTGCTAAAAAATAACCAATTTATATGTTTGTTTTTAGTAATAAAAACGGTAAAGACAGGTGACCATAAAGTATGGGCACCTTTTTCAATGTTATGATCTAGAAAAGAAATAGATTAGTATTTACATGTAGAAACTCTCTGATCATACTTTATCTATACAGAAATACAAGGATGTTTGACGGATTCATACAACATAAAAGAGGGGTCCTGACTGAAATGAATGTAAGTTGTCAGTGCAGATGGGGGTTTAAAGTAGGGATCTGACAGCAGTCCTCAAGGAATCAAGACTAAAGAGAACATAGAAGAATCTCCATATTATATTCTTGGAGCCAAGGGCCTTCAGATATTTTTACTGGTTAGTATAAAACGTTACAGGGAAAAGAACTGATTATCCTGTTCTTTTCTAATGATGAGAGTCACCAGGGATCTTCACATGGCATGATTCAGAATTGATGGTTTTAAGAAATTCAAATGATTTTTTGACTCAAACTAGTCATTTATATGAATATATGTGTGTATGTGTATATATATACACATACACACATACATACAAGTATTCCGGAAGAGAGATTAATATGCACTTTGACTTCTCTTGTGGTATGAGAAGTAAAACAAGTTACCTTCCCAAAGGAAAATCTCATCACTTCCCCTAGTATTAAGCAAAGACCTTTTTATTCAATTTTCATAAAAGCAAGAGGTCCACTACATCTGAAAAAGTAAAAAAATTGGGCAAGCTTCCCTAACTGAAACCAAGCAAATCTTCATCAGACATACTGAATTCAAGTCAAACCTCTCTGCGACATCCTTCCAGTATCCTTCCAAAATATCTACTGGGGTTCATACTATATCCATATTTGTTTTATTGATAAACTAAATTCTTAGAGTCAAGAAATTATATTAGTGATTCCTTTGAAATAATCCTTTCCCTTTACTGTAACAAGTTCTTGGAACTAAAGTTTTCAGTTATTTATTAACTTTTTTGCTAGGAAGCAAGCCAATGTGACTTTGAAGTCAAAATATAGGCATACAGATCTAAACAGATCTGTGGTTATTTATTCACAGTCCTGTAGGATATCTGGGACTTTTGCGTATAAAAGAAAAAGGGCCTGGTTAATACTCTTAATTGAGTAATCTAATGGTATAGGGTAATGTGTAATAAACACATATGCAAGAAATGTTGCCACTACCAGTCTATTGATTTTTTTAGGTTAGTGTGTCATTATAAATGGATCAAGCTTATACCATTTAGAGTTTACACCATTCTCTGATATAGTTTGAAAATACAGAGCTTAAAAAACTAGAATAATACAGCAAAAAAAAAAAAAAAAAAAAAATCAAATCAAATGCATCCAAGGAGAACCATAAATTTTTCCCTTAACATCCTGTGTTGAATATGCTATTTGCATAAGGAAGCTATAATAACTAAGGAGTCTTATTTTCTGCAGATTTACTCACATATCAATACACTGAGTAAATATTAGTAAAGCTTTAGGATCTCAAATGCTCCAAACAATTTCACTACACTGGATACAAGGAGTAAAAATACATTGTGACTGTGATCCTAATGTGATTCCTCCCTTTAAAATACCATCTTAAAAATTCGAAAACTATATTCATGCCATTTGAATGACCAATGAAGAAACATAGTGTACACTTCTACCTGTTTATACCAATAGCTAATAATCACCTGAAGGACCACTAGCTAAAAGAACAGAAGGAGAAGTTGTGAAGTTAGATGAATTGGGGAAACTTAAGAGTTTATGTTGCTGCAAGGGCTAATAGCAGCAAAGCAATAACCCTGTAAAGATCCCCGTTTCTCAAGAGAAAAATGTGAACACAGTCACATTTTAACATCAAGAATGGAAATAAGAATTAACCAGTCAATACTACATGCACAAATCACCTGAAGAAAAGAGTTAAGTACCTGCTTCTGAATGGAAGATGAAATTGACCCTTTTACAAAAAGGGGACATCTAGGTTTCATCTCTTAAGAGCAACAGGCTCAACTTCCTGATTTTTAAAAATCTAGATGATTTAATAATATATATCACTGTGCTAAAATAACTTTCCTGAAGGATCTTTAGTCCACTGATTTAGGGGAGTTGCTACACACTGGAGAAGATTCAAGTTTGTTCAGGATTTTTGAGGGTATGGTATTTCTTCAGCTACTGTATATCGGAGATAGAATCACTATTGTTATTATTTTTTGTGGCAAATTTGCTACACAGTCCACTCAAATAGACATGATCATTATTCCTGACAAACTGGCCTAATTCCAGTTTTTAATGCCTTTTATTAGCAATTATGTCTATTAAGTGTTCAGATCCAACCCCCAGGATGGATGGAGTTTACCCAAATTCTCTTGACTTCCTTCTTCCTCCCCCGGGAAAAATCAAATTTGTATTTCTGTGGGTTTGACAACTGAGTCTCTTTCAAGTCTATTAATACGGTAACTTTGTCATTCGTTAGAAGAGACCAAAGGTCACTAACTTTGCACAAAAGCATTTCTTCCTCCTGCACCTGGCTTTGCTCAAGTAATGTTTTCTTTTCTTTTTCCTCCTCACCACAGTGCTTGGGACGAGAGAATGTAAACATCGACAGAAACAGCAGCCCTATGACCACATAAGTACTTTCCCATCAGGTAGATTCCATCAGTCAACTAAACATTTCGTCTCCTTTGCTTGCTGAGCAGTCACTGAGATTTCCGTGGCAATTTAGTGTCCCCTTTACTTTGGCCTCCATCTGAGAAAAAGAGATATTAAATTGGTATGGGTCCATATGTTAAAAAAACCAGGTAAGAAAAACAAAGCAAAAAGAACAATTAACTTTTATCTTTTGTGGATGACATCTCTGAAAAGATATAACTTTTAATATCTTGCATGCCATATAGCATTATAGAGGTTGATAAAACATCATGGAGATAAAAACTCAAGAAAAATGATCCTCTTCTTTCAAATGACTGTGGTTTTCAGTGTTCTATAAATACCATTTCAATAAGTTTTTATTATTTACGTCCCAGCCAATTGTGTCAAATGCTGTAAGAGGGTTATAAAGGAACCAGAAGACACAATTCCTACCTCAGAGGGACCCACTACATCTTTCAATTCCTTTAGAAGACAGGTCAACTTCATTTTTTTTTTGTAAGTGAAATAAAATTTCAACCTGGGACACAGCATTTCATAATTCCTGATTGTGTAAACAAATGTAGCAAACTTTTAATCTGTAGTGAAAAACATTCAGCTGAGTCTGTGTGCTCATTCTAACCTAGCTTTAAGTGACAGGAAAGTCTGCTAATGGGACAATGCTCTTTCTTTTCTTTTTTTTGAGACGGCGTCTTAGTCTGTTGCTCAGGCTGGAGTACAATGGCGCGATCTCGGCTCACTGCAACCTCTGCCTCCCAGGTTCAAGCAATTCTCCTATCTCAGCCTCCCGAGTAGCTGGGATTACAGGTGCGCACCACCATGCCCGGCTAATTTTTGTACTTTTAGTAGAGACGGGGTTTCACCATGTTAGTCAGGCTGGTTTCAAACTCCTGACCTCATGATCCGCCCACCTCGGCCTCCCAAAGTGCTGGGATTACAGGCGTGAGCCACCACGCCCGACTGTTTCTTTTTTAAAGAGAGAGTCTTGCTGTGTTTTCCAGGCTGGAGTGCAGTGGCTATGCACAGATACGATCATAGCGCCCCACAGCCTCAAATTCCTGGGCTCAAGCGACCCTCTTGCCTTAGCCTTCTAAGTAGTGGGACTACTGGTGTGTGCCACTAGACCAGCTCAAAATAATTTCTATTTTTACACACTGCTGTTTAAATGCTTGCAGAAAAACTGTTGATTACTGCATTTAATCCTCAACTAAATTACCTACAAAAACTGGCCAGGAGGAGAGGAAAGGGGGATACCAGGGCAAGGGTAGGGCCCCATGACCTGGAGAGCCAACAGAATATGGAGAAAGTCTCCAACAGGTCATGGTCTTAGCAAGAAAAATGAGGCCTCAAAGACAACCCAGGTCTGACAGCAAAGGACAGGGAAAGGAAACCTTTTATTCTGAGGGAAGAGGCATGAATGGCAGAAATACACAGGTAAAAAGGAACAAATTTGACCAGGGTTTGGCAAACTACAGCTCATAGGCCAAATCTGGTTCCCTGCTTGCTTTTGTATGTAAAGTTTTATTTACAGTCATACTCATTTGTTTAAATACTTCTTATGGCTGTTTTTCACTACAATGGTCAGTTGAGTAGTGGCGACAGAGACCATATGGACTGCAAAGCCTAAGATATTTACTATTTGGCCCTTTACAGAAAAATTTTACTGAGCTTTTACATTACATAAAATTAATTAACATTAATTGAGCTCTTCCTATGCACCAGGTGCCATGCTAGAAGCTTTAAATCAACTATTTTTTATTAAATTCTCATATGAAGTCCTTAAAAACATTTGTTGTCTCCAGTTTACAAGCAAGAGAAAGTGATGTTCAAACAAGTTAAACCTATTCAAACTGGCAGTTCTGTAATTCAAAAAATCCAAGTCTGATACTCAAGTTCAGTGACTTATACTTTAAAATGGGTCTTAAGGGAAAAATTTTAAACTCTTTTTTTTTTTGGAGACAGACTCTCACTCTGTCACCCAGACTGGAGTGTAGTGGCATAATCAGAGCTCACCGCAGCCTCGACCTCCCAGCTACAGGTGATCCTCCCACCTCAGCCTGCCGGGTAGCTGGGACTACAGGGGCACACTACAATGCCCAGAAAATTTTTTGTAGAGACAGCATTTCACCATGTTGACCAGGCTGGTCTCGAACTCCTGGACTCAAGCCACCTGCCTGCTTGGCTTCCCAAAATGCTGGGATTACAGGCATGAGCTACCAAGGCTGGTTGAAAAATTTTAAACTTTTTAACTTTAGTTATTTGGAAAATACTGACAGTCATCTTTCCTTTCTCCCTCTGGAATAGCAGTGCTGCATTGATAAACAAGATAGTTCGTGTAAGAGCGAACACTGGGGTCTTTTTGAGCCATGAGAATCCTGTTTGTTTAATTCCTTGCAGGTGGCCACATACATGCCAATCTGCTCATGAGTACACTACCCTCAGCTGGATTCATTATACCAAACAGTTGTCTACACCCAGGGAGGAACTGCTTTAGTCACAGGGCAATTCTCTTTAGATATTTAAACTAGTCAGAGTTCAGGAAGATTGGGATTGTTGACATTTGTGCCACGACTCTCTGTTACCCATTTTACATAACTGTGGTTTTATGCTCATTCTCAAGGGTAAGACTGGGACAGCTCACCACTTAGTTCTTTCGGAGGATTAATGGCAATCTGTTGCCTCAAGATTGCTCCTCAGTTCCCATCTCTGCACTGTGGTTAATGTAAACTGGTTCAAAAATCATTTTGATTCAGTGGCCAAAAAAAAAAAAAAAAAAAAAAGTGAGGCCTAGTCAACTTTCAAAGTTAAGCGGGCAGCTGAGCAGTTATTTCTGCTTAAAAGATCCTGAAAATGGGCTTCAGAACGATATCAGCGTCTATGGAGGTCAACTGCTGGGGAAAACGAGAAGCTGGAGCCCAGTGTGTTTGGCACACTGCCTAATCTGACTGCCTAATATCAGATTTCAGAGTGATCTGGCTGCCTACAAGGACATAATGCATACAGCTTGGATCATATTAATGTTTATTTTCTGAGACAGTCTTACTCTGTTGCCCAGGCTGGAGTGCAGTGGCGTGATCTCGGCTCACCGCAACCTCCACCTCCCGGGTTCAAGCAATTCTCCTGCCTCAGCCTCCCGAGTAGCTGGGACTACAGGCATGTGCCACCAGGCCCAGGTAACTTTTGTATTTTTAGTAGAGATGGGGTTTCACCATATTGGCTAGGCTGGTCTTGAAACTCCCAACCTCAAGTGACCTGCCCACCTTGGCCTCCCAAAGTGCTGGGATTACAAGAGCGAGCCACTGTGCCTGGCAGGATCATATTAATTTCATCTCTGCTAAAATGCCAAGATATTTAATGACTAAGAATATAGGTCATGGAGTCAGACTTCCTGGGTGTGAATCTCAGATCAAGCATTTGTTATCTGGGCAAGTTGTGTATTATCTTGGGCAAGTTGCTTAGCTCTTTGATTCAGTTTCGTGATCTGTAAAATGGAGACCGTCATCTAAGGACTAAGCTATCCATGTAAGCTGTCACAAGACTATGTGGCATTTAGTAAGCTTTCAATAAATGTAAACAACTATCATTACTGTACATAAGTTTTAACCATCTAATGAATCCTCTCATTAGTCATCATTTCCACATAATAAACACCTTCAAAAAGGCTTTTAGGTTACAGAAGATCTCGTTTACCTATTTCCTTCCTCTTAAAAGGAATTTGTTGCTAATGAGGAATGAGGATTCAGTCTATGAAAATTTCCATTTTCCAGCCTTTGTGATTCAGTTCACAATGTTTTCAGAAAAGTATAATCCATATCTACAAGCCTATACAAATAAGAACGAGAGGAAGAAGGAGACGGCATTCTCACCGTGAAATGCTTGCTGTGAGTGTGCAGGCAGAGGTGAGTGGGAAAGCGCTGCTGCATGCTGGGCTCCTCCTGGCTGTAAACCCTTGAGTAAATCTGAGAGGAAAACAGACTTGTCAGTCATCTTTAAATCCAGATTGGAGCCCTTTTAGTTCAAAAATGAAAACTGATTTATGTAATGCCGGCACAGCACCTGACTTTGAAGGCCTTCTAAAACTAGAGCACGTTTTTAAAAATTTACTTATTTTAATGTATGTGTATGCACATAACCCAACACAATTGACTTCCTCTTAAAAATTTCATTAAGATGGAAATGTGGTATAGATAGCTTAAAAACTGTATATAAAACCCCAGTGTCCAATAATTTTACTTACTATATATACATATAAACTGCATTTCTTAAGAAAAAACTATAATCTTCATTAACTCCAACTGGACTACTCTTAATTAGAATAAATTTATAAGGTTTCCTGTTCTGTCAAGCTAGACAGCCCAAGCAAATAGAAGAGCCCCACTTACTCTGAGTTAGGCTATGGTGGAAAGCGGCTGAGGTAGATCCCGAGGTGGTTGTCACTCCAGCTGTGTCCGTTCCAAAGCCAAATATCTCCAAGGGAAATGGGAAGGGCATGGTCACTGGAACAAGGCCACCCAGCATCCCAAAAGGAGTCACATTTTGATTTGTTACAGACAAAGGTGATGTCATGAGAGTCAGAGGTGAGGCATTAGCCAATAATGATGCTCCTGCTGTGGACTGTGCAGAAACCAGGGGTCAAAATACGTAAGAAATAAAGTAATCCAAATTGATTTATTTTCTATAATATCCTCACAGATGCAAGACTATGCCTTACATCTGCTCTGACAGAAACGTTGTGAGACAGGCTCTTCATTACCACTGTAGTTTCCTCAGACGCTGTTATTTTAGTGGCACTTATATGAACACTCACGCACTCTCTCAATCTACTAATTCCCAACCTTACACTTGCACTCCTCCACTTTTGCCTCCTAGCCCAAATACCTGAACCATGAGTAAACAATCCCGTGCAATTTTGGCTGGGTCTCTGAAAATGCTCACTTTACTATTTGTCTCATCATCTTTCCTGCAGCGGCTGCTCTAGACTGCTGCTTTCAGGGCCCTATCCAGTATCCTTTACTGTCATCACATCAGCTTAGAGACCAGGCCGAGGCATTCTTCCTCGCCATGAGCCTCACCTGCCCTTCTCCAAAGCTAACCACCTGACTTACACCATGAATTCTCACCGTATATAACTTTCTTGTACAAATATCTAGTACTGCACCTTTTCCATGTTTCCTCTGCCTTCTCAGATACAGAAACTTACTATTTCTTTTTATAACCACACCGTTATTCTAGCTCTTCCTCGACTCCTAGCCACTATCTAATTTGTCTTCCTTTTATTATCAAACAGAATGACAGACTTCAGTTTCCTTAGTTCTAGTCACTTAACTCCTGAAAGCGATTTTCACTTTATTACTTTTCTGAAATTACACTCCTTAAGGTAAAAGATAAACTGGACAGTGTTTTCACACTCCCCTACCTGGGCTTTGACGCCATGTTTACGAATAAAAACACTGAAATCAGAAATATGCTAACATATTTGGACTGCAGGGAGGACTTTAAAAAAATAAAATAAATAAGAAATATGCTGACCTGGATGGGCTTTCACAGAGAACTTACTTAAATATATTCCCCCTGCCCAAACTCCGCCCCCTTTTTGAGACAGGGTCTCCTGTTGCCCACGCTGGAGTATAGCAGTGCAATCACAGCTAACTGCCACCTCAAACCTCCTGGAGGCTCAAGTGATCCTCTCACCTCAGCCTCCCGAGTAGCTAAGACTACAGGCACATGCCACCATACCTGGCTAACATTTTTTGTATTTATTATACACGGGGTTTCACCATGTTGCCCAGGCTGGGCTCGAACTCCTACGCTCAAGCGATCTCCTCACTGCCTGTGCCTCCCAAAGTGCTAGAATTATAACGTGAGCCAGAACGCCTGGCAAATATCTTCCTATACCTAGTTTAATTCTTTCAACAGTTTTCTACACAACAATTACATTTTTTCCATTTTGATTTTTTTTTAAAAAGATTATTATTTTTTGAGAGACGGGGTTTCATTCTGTTCCCCAGGCTAGAGAGCAGTGGCACAATTGTAGCTCACGGCAGACTCAAACTCCTGGGTGCAAGTGATCCTCCCACCTCAGCCTCCCAAGTAGCTGGGACTACAGGTGTGTGCCACCAGACCCAGCTAACTTTTTAAAATGTTTTTGTAGAGACGGTGTCTACGTTGCTCAGGTTAGCCTCGAACTCCTGGGCTCCAGCAATCCTCACACCTAGGCCTTCCAAAGCACTGAGATTACAGGCATGAGCCACCATGCCTGGCCAACATTGTTCTTTCCTATGTGCACTTACTTACCAACAGGGAGTTGATACAATCAAATTTTCTCATTATCATATGTTATCTATTATAGTTTCTGTCATTCTGAGATTTCTTTTGTAGTCTTATTTTACCAAATCCAAATTTTCCTGGTCAAAACTTTAACTTTTTTTTTTTGTTTTCCTTGTTTTTTTTTTTGAGACGGGAGTCTCACTCTGTTGCCCAGGCTGCAGTGTAGTGCTGCAATCTTGGCTCACTGCAACCTCCACCTCCTGGGTTCAAGCAATTCTCCTGCCTCGGCCTCCTGAGTAGCTGGGACTACAGGCATGTGCCACCATGCCCAGCTAATTTTTGTATTTTTAGTAGAGATGGGGTTTCACCATGTTGGCCAGGATGGTCTCGAACTCCTGTGCTCAAGTGATCTGCCTGCCTTGGCCTCCCAAAGTGCTGGGATTATAGGCATGAGCCACCGTGTCCCACTAAATCTAAATTTGATCAGGAAAATGGAATTTGTTGACTATTTTAAAAATAATAAATGTTAGCTCTTTCCAGTTTTATGTGTATCAATAAGCATTATTAATTACGGACTTATTATTTTAAAAATCTTGGTCCTTTTGCTGCTGGTGGGGTATTTCTTAATGTATAAGAAAAATGCAGACAATCTTTCCACACACACACACCACGTAACATTACATATATTTGTACACTTAAGAGGTTATGCCACTGCTGAACAAACAAATGAAGAATATCCACAAGCGGCCTTCTTTCTGGTTCTTTAACTGCCTCCCTCCCCTGTTCTCCTTTATTTGTTAATAAAAATAACAAATTTTACAACTGAAATTTATATCCGTAGTTCTGGCCTCTCATCTGTTTCCATCCTGTATATCTGAGAGTTAACTGAATAATTCCGCTTGAATATCTAGCACCAACTTGACATATCCAAAGCTGAAATCATCTTCTCCAATGGGTTCCCCCATCTTCTGTCAACTGCTTTCACCAAGGAATTCCATTCTTTCCAGTCACTTAGGCTTGAAATCTTAGTTTTCAAGTATCATAAAATGATGACATTATAGTCAACAAACCCATTCTTTTTTGCCAAAATTTTCTCTTACACGTAAGTACAAACCTTCACCACTCCATGTTTGAACCTGACAGTTTTTATTTGCCAGTCTTTTCCTGTACTGTGCCAACCACGATATACAAAGTGAGTGCATTTAGGAAAAAAATTTCCAAGTTAGAGATAATAGTATCTTAATGCAACCAGGATAGAAAAGATCCCGCATCAACTTAAAAATGAACCAGTGTTGGCCAGTGCAGTGGCTCACGCCTGTAATCCTAGCACTTTGGGAGGCCAAGGTGGGTGGATCATGAGATCAGGAATTCGAGACCAGCCTGACTAACATGGTGGTCTCTACTAACTCTGTCTCTACTAAAAATACGAAATTACAATAATTAATTCAATACAAAAATTAGCCAGGTGTGGTGGCACATGTCTGTAGTCCCAGCTACTCAGGAGGCTGAGGCAGGAGAACCGCTTGAACCTGGGAGGCGGAGGTTGCGGTGAGCCGAGATTGCGCCACTGTACTCTAGCCTGCACGACACAGCAAGATCCTATCTCGGGAAAAAAATAAAATTAACCAGAGTTGCTTCTTCTTTTAATCATAATTCTACTGCAGTCTTGGAATGATAAAGAGTCTCCAAGGCTGTGTGCCCCATCTGGAGTTCCCTAGTGAGGAACATTAAATACTGTTAATAAAAGGAATCTTTTAAAGCTTTTCTGGAGGAGTGCAATTGAAGCATTAAAATAGATGCAAAATGAGGGCCAGTCACTATGGCTCACTCCTATTACCTCAGCACTTTGGGAGGCTGAGGTGGGTGAATCACCTGAGGCCAGGAATTCAAGACCAGCCTGGCCAACATGGTGAAACACCGTCTCTACTAAAAATACAAAAATAAGCCGGGCATGGTGGCGCTTGCCTGTAATCCCAGGTACTCAGGAGGCTGAGGCAGGAGAAGTGCTTGAACCCTGGAGGCAGAGGCTGCAGTGAGCCAAGACCACGCCACTGCACTCCAGCCTGGGCAACAGAGCGAGACCCTGTCTCAAAAAAAAAAAAAAAAAAGCAAGATGTAAATTAGGCAGGGCAATTTCCAAAATTAAATAACTCAAATATAGCAATAAAAAAGTGATACTATGCCATAACTGCCTAACATTTTACACTTTCAAGTAACTTCTATATCCACTTTGTTTATAAATATAAATGGAAGCATCAGATATCTAAATGTGACATGGGTATTTGCAAATCTCTCTAACCTAAAAGATGGAGACCTTTCAGCAGTGGGGTATTCCAATGTTAACATAATCTGGGATCATGCACAAGAAGTCAGCATGAAGCAGCTAAATAGTTCAGGATTATGCCCCACAGTCAAAAATAGTTTCCGTGACCTCTACATTTTATTCCCAGGGGAAAAAAACATTGAAGGGAAACCTTGCTCTTCCCATAATGGGCATTAATTTTTTTTTTTTTTGAGATGGTGTCTCCCTCTGTTGCCAGGCTGGAGTGCAGTGGCGCGATCTCAGCTCACTGCAACCTCCGACTCCCAGATTCCAGTGATTCTCCTGCCTCAGCCTCCCAAGTAGCTGGGATTACAGGCACATGCCACCACACCCAGCTAATTTTTGCATTTTTAGTAGAGACGGGTTTCCCCATGGTGGCCAGGATGACCTTGCTCTCCTGACCTTGTGATCCACCCACCTCGGCCTCCCAAAGTGTTGGGATTACAGGTGTGACCACTGTGACTGGCTGCAATTAAATTTTTTTTAAACCACATACTCTACTTTGGTGAATGCACTGATCCCCTATTTCCCACAACACTCAGAGTAACCTTTTGAAATGCAAATCAGACCATACCAGTCCCCTGCTTAAGAAACTCCAATAGCTTCCCACTGCACAGAGAATAAAATCCAAAGTCCTTACTGTGGCTCACAAGGTCCTCCATGACATGGTTCTGGTCTCTCTCTGATCTCATCACCTACCACTCTCTCTCCATGGTCCAGCCATGCAGGCCTTCACTTCAGGCTCTTTTCCATCTCAGTGTCTTCATACAAGTGTTCCCTCTGGCCTGAATTATTTTTCCCCTCTTTTCTCCACATGGCTGGCTTCTGCTCATTCAATTCTCAGATCAAATGTTACCTCCTCAAACCTTCTTCACCTTCTTTATGGTGGCAGCAATAACTCTTTATCATATTATCCTACAAATTTTATTTTTTCATAAAACTTGTATTTTTTGCTTGTCTTCCTACATAGACTATATGCTCCATGAGAGCAGGAATGCTGAGTATGCTGTTCATCCCTATTTCCCCAGCACCTAGAAGAGTGCCTGGCACATAGTAAACATTCAATAAACATTTGCTTAATGAATGAATGATGTTTGGAATTATAAAGTGGCAAAGACAAGATTCAAAGAAAATCAGTAAATTGAAGGGTAAGAAACAGGAGGAAACCCCTGTGCGGAAAGTTATTAAATAGAAAGCAAGCAGAGCTAACAACCTGAACCCAGAAGGAGTTTACCTTTTGCCATTTGTTAAAGGACCTGTCATTTTCACTCTGCAAATGAGTAGACACCCACAGATGCCTTTCAGACAGAAGGTGAATGCTTTACACGCATAGATAGGAAATCTGTTTTCAGTACTAGAGAGCTATAGACAGGTTCTAGAGGCCACAAGATAGCTGGTAAGACTTCACTGAGATGCTACGTTAAAACAAAAAGAACTTTAGTTTCGTCAAGGGGCAGAAATGCCCTTAATGAATTATTAAACTTTTCTTCAGTCAAACCAGTAAGACAGAAAAAAGAAAAAAAGATCAGATATGAAGACAGGAACACTTCAGTCTCCAAATCATAAAGCCATTTGGGAGAGGAAGAAAACCAGGAGGGAGTAGCTAGTCTTCAGAAATGCATATTTTGCCAAGTAGCCTCCATGCTGACAAACCAATTATTTGTTAGACAATACAGGGGTTCTTTTGCGATAAAAGATCAAATACAGGAAGATCTTTGGGAACAAAATAGAACTGACAGATTGTAGAGATGACAAAGGATGAAGAAAGATTTAATCTTAAGTTCAAAGAAAATGAAGCAAATGAAAATAAAAAGGAGTTTTTAATTCCAGAAATAACTCCCCAAATTTTTATAAAATTGATAAAATTAAGAGTTTTCCATTTATTATTCTTATTTAAAAACACTAAGAAGAAAATGCTGAAAGGGTTAAAAGTAGTTAACCCTAGGAGGAGGATATGGGGCAGGGAACTACCATTTATGCTATCTTTTCACTTATTCCTTTTATCAAATTAAGAATCTTAACAAGAGTAAATTTTTTAATAAAGATAATATAGACAGTAATGCAGACTAACTCCAATCTTCCACATACTTTTTTTTCATAAGGGAAGGTCTTTATTCATTCATCTCCATATACATTTTAACATATAATCCCTAATATCAATTTGTTTTTATTATTTTATTTCTGATGAAAGTAAATGTACATACATAAAACATCAGTTAATCCTAGATTTCAATTAATGAATTACCAGTTAGCTGAATTTGTTCTACATTAGAATTCTGACATCTAGTCATTCCTATGCCTACATCAGTGGCAGAATGATGATGTGAATATATGTATACTGAATGTACACAATGTATATTGAGTATCAACCCTTAGACTGTATTGAACAGCAGTAAACCTTGACATACAGCAAGGGGAAACTCTTCTCATTAGATGTTGCTGTTCCACATAAATAGGAGGCAGTACAAAGAGTACTTCCTTAGACAACGCAATTCCATAAATCAATAAAAGTTATGTTTTCAAAGAGTATTTAAGAACCTAAGAACTTGCATATCATAAAATGGTATTTTTTTTTTTGGCCAGTTATAAAATGAAATATATAAAACACATTTTATCGAAAAAAGTCTTAAAAAGTACCTACAAAGCGTAAACAGTGTTGGATTAATAGGTGATTTTTATTTTCTTTTTTCTAAATTTGACTTCAATGAACACATATTAATTACTTTCAGGGGAAAAAAAGTTAAAGAATCTAAACCATTAACATAAAGGACAAATCTGAGAAAGTGTCAGAATACAAAGAAGTGGCAGAGAGAGTAAAACAATAACAGAAGATGATATGGAAGACAGAGAGACGAAACATAGGCTGGGTGTGGTGGCTCATGCCTATCATCCCAGCACTTTGGGAGGCCGAGGCAGGCGGATCACTTGAGGTTAGGAGTTTGAGACCAGCCCAGTCAACATGGTGAAACTCCAACTCTACTAAAAATATAAAAGTTAGGCCGAGTGTGGTGGCTCACGCCTGTAATCCCAGCAGTTTGGGAGGCCGAGGTGGGTGGATCACCTGAGGTCAGGAGTTCAAGACCAGCCTGGCCAACATGGCAAAATACTGTCTCTATGCATGGTGGTGGGTGCCTATAATCCCAGCTACTCAGGAGGCTGAGGTAGGGAGAATTGCTTGAACCCCAGAGGTGGAGGTTGCAGTGCGCCGAGATCACACCATTGCACTCCAGCTTGGGCGACAGAGGAGACTTGGTCTCAAAAAATAACAATAAATAAATAAACATACAAAAATTAGCCAGGCATGGTGGCAGGTGCCTGTAATTCCAGCTACTTGGGAGCCTGAGGCAGGAGAATCTCTTGAACCCAAGAAGCGGAGGTTGCAGTGAGCCAAGATTGCGTCCCTGCCCTCTAGCCTGTACAACACAGTGAGACTCCATCTCAGGGAAAAATTTAAAAATAAATAAATAAATAAATATAATAAAGGGTTCTCAAAAAACTTAGGATAAATGCATCAGAAACAGTAATCAGACACATAATACAATAAAATATTCTTGATCTAAAATAAATAACCAGGTCTGAGATGGAATGCTATTATTATGTTCTAGGTATACAACTAATGAAAACTAGGCAGAGAAAACACGTTAATGATAAGGGAACAAAAGGAGAATGAGAAAAGTCTGAGAATGGTCTCAGACTTCTCCATAATCCTAAATACTAAGCAAGAGTCAGCGGAAGAGTATTTACAAAATTTGAAGTGGAACAGTTAGTGCCCCAAGAAGGTTATGCCTACTCAAGTGTGATAGCACAGAAAGAAATTACCAGGTGCACATGAGCTAAGGTAAAATAGCATTCATGCTACCCTTTTTAAAATTTATTACTATTTTTTTTTTTGAGATGGAGTTTCGCTCTGTCACCCAGGCTGGAGTGCAATGGCGTGATATCATTCACTGCAATCTCTGCCTCCTGGGTTCAAGCGACTCTCCTGCCTCGGCCTCCCAAACAGCTGCGACTACAGGCATGCGTCACCATGCCTGGCTAATTTTTTTGTATTTTTAGTAGCCAGGGTTTCACCATGTTGGCCAGGTTGGTCTTGAACTCCTGACCTCAAGTGTTCCTCCTGCCTTGGCCTCCCAAAGTGCTGGGATTAGAGGCATGAGCCACCACGCCAGGCTACCCTTCTTAAAAAGATTGCTTGAGTGAGGCACTCAGCTAATTGAGAGATAAGTTTAAACTAAAAATCCATGAATGGGAAAACTGTGGAATAAAAGGACAACTGACACTAATTTGACACAGAAAATTATATAGCACTATAAAATTAATGCAAAATAAAAATTTTGAGAAGATAAATGATTAAAAAATAACAGGAATGTAAAAATTTGATTTAAAAATAAGAAAGCTGGCAGGAGAAAAAGGGAAGAGTTAAGTGAATGTTAAATTCCTAAGTTACTACTTTGTTCTGAATTTTGATAAAGTTTGAAATATGCATTTTAGTTGTGCTTTTTCAAATAATTTTAAAGTTGATTTAGTGATGGTTGCTTGTAATGAAGACATCGTTCTGTCGGACAGCTGAATGCTGGTGCACCTTCGTTATTTTGTTTAAAAAAAAAAATCCACATCCCAACAAATACTTTATCTACAAGTGTGCCTACCACTATGATGTCAGCATCAGGAATATTCCATGGCCACAGGCTGTAATAAGCCTATTGAGAACAATCCACATATCATAAAAAGCTTATTAAAGTTACCTACAAGAAAGATGACACTATGCAATCTTATAGTTTATCACATGGATGTACAGAACATACATACCTGCACACTGGCTGTTACCACTGAAGACCCTGAGGCAGTGGATGGTCTATGTGGAGTAGACAATGGTTTGGTAGCACCCTGTGTTCCACTTCCTGTTCCCCCAGATAGACTAGTCCTATTAGCTCCGCTTGAGTTAAGGTTGCTACCTCTGCTGGCAGGTACATTCATTGCAATTCCACTCAAGCTATTCTTCCCAACAGTTCCAGTGGATGATGAGTTTGTTAGCTTTGAGGGGGCCTGAAGATTTTTTGTAGATGGAAGGCCTGAAGTGCGATTAGAGGGCAATAAATTCAAGGTGGGAGACTGTCTGCTGATGTTCATTCCACTGGGCTGTTTATGGACCGGGTTGTTAGTGCTGGAGTGGCTACTCTGGGCTACTAGTGCATTTGGACTGGAACTACTTGGGGATACAGTAGGCTTGGGAGTCGGGTTGGATTTAGAAATAAGTTTAGTTGATACTGAAGGCTTAGCTGACAGAGAGGGCTTGGGTGAGGCAGAAGGCTTAGGCGAGGGCAGGGGTTTAGGAGATGTGGCAGGCTTGGGAGATGCGGCAAGTTTTGGGGAGGCAGCCATCGAGAAGGGAGATTTGAAACCCTGCGTGGAGATCTGTGACACCATAGCCTTGGCTAAATAGTTACTGGAGGTAGTGGTGCTAGGTACTGTCCTAGAAACCAGGGGGTGGGACCCTTGAGAACCATTTCCAGGTGAGGGGGTAGATAAAGGAAGGCGGTACATAAGTGGCTTATCTGAAGTCTTAATAAGCGAGGAGGGACAGGAGAGTTGGGGATTATTACTTAACTTCACCACAGGGTTGGTCTGGGATTTACTGATGGTGGCCTGTAATGGAGACACATAGTTCTGCTGGACAGCTGAATGCTGGTGCACCTTTGTTACTTGTGTTAATGAAGAAGCATCTTGGGCCTCGGATGTTCCCAGAGCATGAGAAGAGGCAGCAATTTGGGCTTGGGAAGAAGAGGAGACGTGGGTCTGTAAAGAGGAAGAAGCGTGAATCTGGCTTGACCTCTGAAGTCCTTGTTGAAGTAGCCTGGCTGGCAAAGGTTCTAAAGAAACTTTAGGGTTCTGAATGGAAGAACCAGCAATAAGGCCTGAAGAGATGCCAGTATGAGCTAAATCCTGGGGTTTCTTTGGTACTGGCCCTGTGTGACCAGCAATAAGACTTGAAGAATGTGTAGGCTGAGTAGAATCTAGTTTTTTGGGAGTAGCCAGTGGCAGCTTACTCATGATACTAGCTAATTTTTCTTCTCTCAGTCCTGGACGAGGCTTTGTGGTTGGCATGCTTATCCTTGAGCCAACAGGAGGGCCCTTGTTCCCGCTGTTGATAACCGCTAAAGCTTCAGAAACAAGATCCAGTGAAGGTGAATGGAAAGAAAGGTCTTCATCTAGTGAGTCGTCGAGGCAGATGGTTTCTTGGGCTGGTGCAGAGCTAGAGCTGGCTGCAGCAACGGCAGTTGTGCTGGAGCTCGTTGGAGGACCGCTAACTGAAGCCACCAGGGATGCCGGAGTTTTCTGGTCCTTTTTTGGACTATACTCCTAATGTAAAGCATCATATGAAAAAAATAGAAATGGTGAATAAAAAATTACAAAGTTAATTTTAAATAACTAAGAGATTTTCATGACAATTAAAATTGTTTTTCTACTGGAAATGTTTAGAGACTATCAAAACAAAAATAATTTTTGAGATGACAGAGCTCCTGACTGAGCTGTCCTCACAAGACAAAGTATCTGATATATTGCACATAGCTGTCATACCTTGGTAAGCTTAACACCAAGTGGAAGGAATATTCATATACTAGTAACATTACTGATGAGCCTCCCTCACCTGCATCAGATCTTCACATCCTGCTCCAAATCCATCTGTTCAGATTATTCTCTTTTTATTCCCCTGCACTCAGGAGAAATTCTGCCTTTATATTAAGACTCTCCCCTTCTCGTCTGGGATGGTTTGCTAGGAGGCTGACCTTCACTTTCTGCTTCCATGCATTTCTGCCTCTTTGTATGCCCTGTCCTGCAGCTACCCTACAGCCAGTACATAGAAAAACTGGTACGTCAAAGTGGCAGATGATTCAATCCAAGCATATATAAATTATGCTATTTGTTATGGTGAATCTGTAATTTATTTATAAATTATTCATTTGTCATTTATTCAATATATATCCATTAAGTGTCCGCTGTGAGCAGGGCTCTATGCTAAGAAAACAAGGGTATTAAGAATTACAACTCTGAATACCTAACAGTTGTTAGAGTCTGTTTCTCAAAGAATCAGCCTTCTTAATATTTAAGGAAAATAACTAGAGCACAGTTTACAATATTCAAAGAGCAAAATAATTAAAAAGCATCTATTTATTTTTAAAGACAAATAAAGTATTTGACTCATTTTATTAAGATTGAGAAGCAAAAACCTATTACATAAAAGTCATATCAAAGTCTCCTCAATTAGTTTCTTAAACAAACCCAAACAAACCTAGAGTGTTATATTATATACTGATTTATACAACCATAGCACTTACCTTAAGCATAGTGGGGAAAGAATGGAGAGGAAGGGTCTTTACCATCACCTCCTAAGGTATTACATAAGCAAGCTGTTAAGAATACTGTTACACTCTAACTTCCTTAGCATTTTTTCTAAGCTTTTATTCTAAAACCCCTGATTAAAAACCTCACTGCCTATTGGAAGTACAAGTGTACTACATTAAGGTCACAAATGTCTGCTAAGAAGAATAGGTAATACAAATGAGACACGTTTGTTTTGATATGCCATCCACTTACGTAATTAGTGAAAATACCATTATAAAAAGTACAAAATAAAGGGTGGGAAATGTATCCAAATGTTGGAAGTATTACTAGTATAAAACTGCTGTTTTAAAGTGACTTTTTGATTATTAATTTTTATTTATAAAAACATCAAATGCACTCTAATAGAATACTGTGTAGATTTATACTGGCAGAGAATTGTTCAGGATATATAACTGAGTCAAAAAAGCAGGTTGTCCCATTTATATAAAAGACTAAATAAATGGATAGCTAATTGGATAGATGCATGTGATGAATGGAAGGGAGGGAGGGAAGAACAGAGTTTCAGAAGAAGGGAAGGAAGATGTGTCCTAGAAAGCCAAGAGCTTTTATTCTCTCACTGAGGAGAAATTTATAGATACTTTTACTTTTCTCCTTACTTTTCTGTGTTATTTGCATTTTCTATTATAGGCATTTCCTTATCTTAACCTTTGTAACTAGAAACAGTATGGGGAGTTACAGTAGGAAAAAAACCACATCAACAATATAGCTTTTCCATTTTGGGAAAAGGAAAAAGTAATTTAACCATAGAGAAGGAAACAAACAAAAAAACTGATGACTCCCCCATATCATTCTAACACATCCAGTGTTAGAATTTAATAAATTTCCTATCCAATTATTCTATTAATCATATGTTTGAACAGATGTATCAAAATGTAACCAATCCTTTATGGAGGCTATTAAAACTTTAGTATTCTAATAAAAATAAAGTGAAGTGTCAAAACAAAGTCCAAACTCAAGAGATTTAATGAAAGATTGGCTCAATATTATTTGGATCAGAAGACAAAGTAGTAGGATATTAAGAAAAAGAGGACTATTGGCTGGGCACGGTGGCTCACACCTGAAATCCCAGCACTTTGGGAAGCCAAGGCAGGTGGATCACGTGGTCAGGAGTTCGAGACCAGCATGACCAACATGGTGAAACCCTGTCTCTACTAAAAATACAAAAATTAGCCAGGCATGGTGGTACGCGCCTGTAATCCCAGCTACTCAGGAGGCTGAGGCAGGAGAATTGCTTGAACCTGGGAGGTGGAGGTTGCAGTAAGCCGAGATCGCACTGCACCACTGCACTCCAGCCTGGCTGACATGGCAAGACTGTCTCAAAAAAAAAAAAAAAAGAAAGAAAGAAAAAAGAAAAAGACTATTTACCCTGCATTTAAAGAGGCTCTAACACCAAAAAAGTCAGGAAGGCCACAGAATAATAAATATTGACCATCTGGACACAATCTTACAAGCAAAGAAACTCATCTGTTAAAAACAACAACAACAACAAAAAACCAAAGAGACAAAGGCTACAGAGCAAAGTGTAAAACCTAAAAGGTATGGGCTTTCATTAAAATTTTAATTTCAAATGACTATAGTTTTTACTTCCAGAGGTTGTATTTTGATTCTCTTTCAAATCTACTTTGTCTATTTTGATAGGATATCTTTTATTCCCTTTTCTATTTCTCTAAATATTAAAAAATTTTAAGTAAAATTATTTTATGTACTAAATTCCATAAATGCACTACTTGTCTGTCTTAGGGATCTAACTGTTGTTTATTGTTCCTACTGACTCTCACTCATAGTAACTTATCCTCTCATGTATTCTGTATTTCAGACTGTAAGTTCAGGTCTGACGTGGTTTATAGGAGGAAGGCCTTTGAGGCCTCTGAAGAGGGCACATTATGCTACATAGAATTTACTTTTGCCAGAGGCCCTGGGTTACTACTAATTCAATAACTAAGTTACTTTTTCCGCTTGGGGTTTTCTCAGATTGTAGAGGTAGTGTAACTTAAACTCCTAAGCCAAGAAAAATTTTCAGCAAGGACATTCTTCCTCCAAACCAGAACCCAGTCCAAGACAGCCACTTTTCTTTTTTTTATTTTTGAGGCGGAGTCTGGCTCTGTCTCCCAGGCTGGAGTGCAGTGGCGCGATCTCAGCTCACTGCAAGCTCCGCCTCCCGGGTTCACGCCATTCTCCTGCCTCAGCCTCCCAAGGAGCTGGGACTACAGGCGCCCACCACCACGCCCGGCTAGGTTTTTGTATTTTTAGTAGAGACAGGGTTTCACCATGTTAGCTAGGATGGTCTCGATCTCTTGACCTCGTGATCCACCCGCCTCGGCCTCCCAAATTGCTGGGATTACAGGCGTGAGCCACTGCGCCCGGCCAAGAGCCACTTTTCTTAATGTCTTCTGCTGGTGGCTGGATTTTTTTCTAGTCCTTTCTTTTACTAAATACGTTATAGTTTGAAGGTCCAGCTTTACACAGATTTCATCCCAAGTTTTAACCTGTACAAGCCCAAGAAAACCCTAACTGCTATGCTCTGAGAAGAAACATAAAAAGAAACCATAAAGTGATGGGTAGAAAGTGCCAAATGCCTCCAAGGGCAACCAAAGTTTAAGCGACAGATTAACACTGTCAGCTCCTTTTTTGTTTTTGGTCTTAGGAATTTTTCTTACATATTTTCAATCTCAGCTGTGCTATGAAAGAATATTTGTTATAGTTTACCTAGCATTTCCAAGTATTAATAAAGTTCAGCTTTATAATTGGCATATGCATATTTCCCACTGCTACACAGGAATCTATTCTCCCAAATACAAACGTTCTAAGATTATTATGAAGTTGAAAACACCTATCTTATAGTGCCTACTGACCTCTGCTAAATACCATAAATCTTTTTCATCTTATGAATGTATTTCACATTCACCAACTATAACTAATTAAAGATTTTGTTTTAATACTTACCTTTACTTTGGGTTTAGGTGCAGGAATCACCTTTTTCTTTGCCCTAAGATAAAATGATTTTAAAAGGCTATTTCAGTAGCAGTTATATTGCTCATTAGAAAATTATAATAAATAGCTTTGTAATTATGTGGTAAATAATTCCTTCTGCTATTTGGAAAGCTCTTTGAAGGAACCATATTTAAGTGCTCAGTTTATACTAAGTGTGTAGCAACATTTTCCCCAATTCAGATTAACTGAAAGGCCAAACAACCAGTAAAACATGAAATGTAGATAATACAATTTTCTAAAAATTAAATGTAAATACATAAATGTAAAACAACCCCCCTCCTAAAAGAGCTTCAAGGAACTTCAGGCTCAAATTAAACCATGCAAAGAAAGTGTGAATGAGATTTAACTTAACCAAAACAAAAAAACCCCTGAGCTTTTAAAGAAAAATTTTTGTAATGTAAAAATTCAAATAAAAAATGTCAAAATGACAGGGAGAAAAAGGGCAAGAAAAATTACTATGGAATCTTGGAAGTTTTGGAAAACTATGAAAAAGTTCAAAGATTAAAAAAAACTAACGAGTTCCATAGTAAGTCAAAGTATTCAAATGTTTGTTGAATAAGTGTTGACAAGCTAAAATACTTCACCTTGTCTACTTCACTTGGCTAAAATGTCACTAACTAGATTAACAAGAATCTTGATTAAAACTGTCAACTTACAACTTCATTTAGGCAACAGTAATTTTCTAAGTTTTTTTTGATGAAGGCCATTTAGGGAAACGACCTCTAGGCCCACTTATCCCATAGATTCCTACTTTACAGTACAAAACAAAACACAAAGTTAAACAAAACACAAAGTTAATGATCATAATGAAGATATTTAAAAAAAGGGAGAAGGAGGCTGGGTGCAGTGGCTCAAGCCTGTAATCCTAGCACTTTGGGCTGAGGCAGGCAGATCATGTGAGGCCAGGAGTTTGAGACCAGCCTGGCCAACATGGTGAAATCCCGTCTCTACTAAAAATACAAAAATTAGCCAGGTGTGGTGGCTCACGCCCGTAGTCCCAGCTACTCGGGAGGCTGAGGCAGAAGAATTGCTTGAACCTGGGAGATGGAGGTTGCAGTGAGTCGAGATTGTTCCACTGCACTCCAGCTTGGGTCATAGAGCAAGACTCCATCTCAAAAAAAAAAAAAAAAAAAAAAAAAAAGACAGAGAGGGAGACATCTTTTGTAAACACCTTTAGAATTAAAGGAATGCATTATTTGTACCTGAATTGTAATGCATATATGGCTTTGGAACTACAGTAGCCCCCCCTCATCCACAGTTTTCAATTTCTGCGGTTTCAGTTGCCTGTGGTCAACTGAGGTCTGAAAATATTAAATGGAAAATTCCAGAAATAGAGAGAAACCACATTCACATAACTTTTATTATAGTATATTGTTAAACTGTTCTCTTTTATTATTGTTGTTGTCAATCTCTTACTGCGCCCAATTTGTAAACTCAAATCTATCATAGGAATGTCTGTATAGGAAAAAATAGTCTATGTAGGGTTCAGTACTGTCTGCAGTTTTGGCATCCACTGCAGGCATCTTGGAGTATATTGTCTGAGGATAAGGGGGACTACTGTACAGGGAAATTAAAGCCAAAAATACTACTGACACAAACATATACATATGTATATAAAATTTATTTCAAAGACAACAAAAACACTTGCAACAAGTAAGCCTATAATATATGAGACCAAACTACTTAGAACTTATACTAAAAAAACACTAAGAACCAAAAACCACAACCAACTCAATACATCCCTGATGATACACAGTTGACTCCTGAGGATGAAGACCTTTATGATGATTCGCTTCCACTTAATGAACAGTAAATATAATTTCTCTTCCTTATGATTTTCTTATTAACATTTTCTTTTCTCTAGCTTACTTTATTGTTAAGAATACAGTATATGGTACATAAAATATACAAAATGTGTTCATGAACTATTTATGTTATCAGTAAGGCTTCGGGTCAACAGTAGGCTATCAGCAGTGAAGTTCTGGGAGAGCTGAAAGTTACACGTGGATTTTTGTCTGTGTGGGGTGAGGGGGTGAAATCCCTAACTCCTGTGTTGTTCCAAGGGTCAACTGTAATAATGAAATGTCCTTCCTAAAAACTAAAAAATTCCTATATAATTGCATACAAGGAGAGTAGGAATTTTATAATGTTGCCCAAAAGATGTTAAACAGACCTCTCAGCAGAATATTGAATTAGAGTGTTCAGTAAATTCTCAGTAACTTGCTAATTTTGTATTTTAATAACCCCCCCTTTTTTTTCCCTAGAAACAAGGTCTGCTTTGTCCCCCAGGCTGGAGGGCAGTGGCATGATCTCCACTATTACAACCTCCACCTCCCTGGCTGGCGTAAGCCATCCTCCCACCTCAGCCTCCTGGGTAGCTGGGACTACAGGCACACACCACCATGCCTGGCTAAGTTTTGTATTTTTTGTAGAGAAGGAGTTTTGCCATGTTGCCCAAGCCAGTCTCTAACTCCTAGGCAAGCAATCCACCCACCTCGGCCTCCCAAAGTGCTGGGATTACAGGCGTGAGCCACTCTGCCAGGTTTTAACCCTTAATGCCACCCTTGCAGGCTACAGAGAAGGTGCCCCAAGTTGTAGGGAAAAATAAAACTGTTCTGGAATTGACCAATAGTCAACCAAAAAGGTGACCACAGAAAAAACTTGCCTTTTTGTTTTATGTGGGTAAGATAAAAGATCTTTCTCTAGTAATCACATCACTAAGGAAATACCCCGTTTTGAACAGAAGGAAAGACCTCAAGAGTCGGTGAATTTTATGGAAAACACTCTGCAGCACAGCAAGGGTGGGTGTGCATATGGATCTGTCCTGGTAAACTCAAGACAGCAGAGGACTGTGGATTACAAATGCAGATGGACGTTAAGAGGTGGAGAAAAAGACTGGCAGGTAGAAGGCCCAGGAACAAAGGAAAACCCCTGAGCCTTCACACTTCCCTACTACCAGAATCCCAGGCCATTATGTGTCACACTATGCATTTAGTAGGTGTTTAGAGAGTAGCCTGACAATTATTTCAATAGATAAATGTGTTCTGAAATCTAAATAGTCAATGGTCAAAATGATCTTTTTAAGTCCTATTCCAACTAGCATTTAATAAATGATACTTTTGATCACTAAAGCACATAATGTGAATAAATGAAGCAATCTGGAGTCTGCATTTACTCACGGAGCAGAAGTAAGATGATTATGAACACTCCGGCTTTCCTTAAAAAGCATTCTGGAAAAATTTAAAGAACACAATTATTATTTTTTTATAGCAGATAATAACATAATTGTTTTATTTTTAAAGTAATTTAATTTTCAACAGACTATTACTTGCTTATTTACCAAGTAAAAGTTATAATGGTACAGTATACTCAATAATCTGTTTTATGGAGAGTTTCATTCATAGCTCACTGTAACCTAGGCCTTCTGGGCTCAAATGGTCCTCCTAACTCAGCCTTCAAAGAAGCTGGAATTACAGGTGTGTGCCACCACGCCCAGCTAATTTTTAAAACTTTTTGCAGAGTCAGAGATCTCACTATGTTGCCCGGGCTGGTATTGAACTCCTGGCCTCAAGCAATCCTCACACCGTGGCCCTGTGCCTCCTAAAGTGCTGAGAATACAGGGGTGAGCTACCACACCTGGTCAACAGATCTTTTCTGTTGATGTAAGATGGAGTAATTTAAGATCATGGGTAGAACTAGCCAAATTTAATTTTTACATTCTTTACTTAACTCTCTTTTTTGAGACAGAGTTTTGCTCTTGTTGCCCAGGTGGAGTGCAATGGTGCAATCTCGGCTCACTGTAACATCTGCCTCCCAGGTTCAAGTGATTCTCCTGCTTCAGCCTCCTGAGTAGCTGGGACTACAGGTGCCCACCACCACGCCTAGCTAATTTTTGTATTTTTAGTAGATACAGGGTTTCACCATGTTGGCCAGGCTGGTCTCGAACTCCTGACCTCAAGTGATCCACCTGCCTCGGCCTCCCAAAGTGCTGCAATTACAGGTGTGAGCCACCGCAACGGGAGACATTCTTTACTTAATCCTTGAGATTTTTTTTTTTTTTTGAGACGGAGTCTCGCTCTGTCCCCCAGGCTGGAGTGCAGTGGCCAGATCTCAACTCACTGCAAGCTCTGCCTCCCGGGTTTATGCCATTCTCCTGCCTCAGCCTCCCAAGTAGCTGGGACTACAGGCACCCACCACCTCGCCCAGCTAATTTTTTGTATATTTTAGTAGAGACGGGGTTTCACCGTGTTAGCCAGGATGCTCTCAATCTCCTGACCTTGTGATCCGCCCGTCTCGGCCTCCCAAAGTGCTGGGATTATAGGCTAGAGCCACCACGCCCGGCCAACCCTTGAGATTTTAAACAGAGTGACTCTTAGTTTCTTGAGATACTTCTCTACACTGAATATTTTATTTATTTACTTATTTTTTGAAACTGTTCTCAAACTCCTGGGGCTCAAAGTAATCCTCTCACCTTGGCCTTCCAAACTGCTGAGATTACAGGTGTGAGCCACTGGGAACCTGGCCTATAATGACTATTTTCTTTTTTCTTTTTTTTTTTTGAGATGGAGTTTCACTCTTGTTGCCCAGGTTGGAGTGCAATGGTGCGATCTCAGCTCACTGCAACCTCCACCTCCTGGGTTCAAGCGATTCTCCTGTCTCAGCTTCCAAGTAGCTAGGATTACAAGCATGCACCACCACCCCGGCTAATTTTGTATTTTTAGTAGAGACGACGTTTCTCCATGTTGGTCAGGCTGGTCTTGAACTCCTGACCTCAGGCGATCCGCCTGCCTTGGCCCCCCAAAGTGCTGGGATTACAGGCATAAGCCACCGCGCCCGGCCTCTACAATGACTATTTTCAATAGAACCTAAGGCTATGTCTCTTTGCTTATGCTCTAATCCCGTATTTGGTTCCTTATTTTCATGTTACCCATATGAAGTTCCTCTTCCAAACTTCATAACCATTTGGGAGTCTTCTCTCTTTTTCTCTACTAGCAAATTTGGGCGTTAAAAAAAAGTTAAGTAAAATATCACCTTTACATCTATCTCTGTGTATGCATGACTGTTTTGTCATTTAAGTGCTTAAGGTCTTCAAAGCAAGGATCATCTGAGATGACTATACAGCATGCTGAATACATTAGGTTCTTAGCAAAATCAATGTCATGTATGTGTATGTGTATGTATATCTTTAATAACAGCAATAATAATAAAATTAAATAAAATCCAGTAAGTTGCATTTCTTACCTTGCCTGCATCCAGCCCTTAGGCCACAGGGGCTTCACCTCTGTCTCCATAAAAGACTTAAGATAATCTTCAGCAGACTGGCTTTTATTTGGTTCTAACTCATAGCATCCCAATTTGATCTCAACAAGGTTACATAACAAAGTTCTAAACAGATTGAAAATTAAATTTGAAACTTTTTTTAGAAGAACATAAATTTGGCAGCAATAATACAGATTATGTGAAAAATTCAGAAAATAACAATTTCTAACATATATCATTCATTGCACCACAGTCAAACCCCCAATATGAAACAATTTCCTTTGGTATCTTTAATCAAAGCACCAAAGATTGAAAGGGATGGTTCTCTACTTGGGGTACAGAAATACTATTGAGAAAGATGGCTCAAGAAGAAATATGTTGAAAGTACTTCACCTTTTGAAACCAGTATGACTCACTCCATTATTAGATCAGTTTATAAAAAGTATTACAGTGTATATGAAAATAAAATCAATAATACTCTGAGGATAGTAGAGCCCAGTTAATCTTCTCTTGAATAATTTTTTCCTACACACTAATCTTTGGTTGCTTCCAATCTAGTTTTATATTTATTACAGAGTTTTTTGTTTTTTTTTTTTAAATGAGGAATCTTACTTCTGCATTATACATTAAAAGTGAAAACTAATTAAATCTTACCTGATGGTATCATCCCAGTGGAATTTCTTTCTTGGTCCTATGACACGTTTTCCTGGTTTCTCATCATCATCTTCTTCGGATCCATTTTTTTCACGTTCTTCATCTGTATGCAATCTAAAAATGAAAACCACTTTACAAAACAAACTTTCAACCCATCACTGCCTATATAATATGCTCCATAAACACTTGTTGAATTGCTTAGTTGAATGTTAAAAGAGAGGGTAAAGAGGGAATCTACCTTTCCACAAAATACTTCGAATTTGAAAGGAGTTATAAAGTAGTTTGGTAAACAAGGACTTCAAATTACAATGTAAAGGCACCAACATTCATCTTTTAGTTCAGAAAATACTTGCATTCAACCACAGCAAGTCAAGGTGGGGTTGTGAAATGTCTCAACAGTGTCAGCTCTTGCTTGATCACCTCCGTACAATCCATTAACAAACACCTTTTGTCTCTGACTCCAAAGCAACTGAGTGCCATTTACAAAATACCCAATTATATCATGTCAGTGGTATATGTGGATTTCTACTTGAGAATGAGGTCCACTTAACATCAGAACAGCTAAAAGCACTTCTCAAATGCATGTCCAGACACGGTGGCTTACGCCTGTAATCCCAGCACTTTGGGAGGCTGAGGCGGGTGGATCACCTGAGGTAAGGAGTTTGAGACCAGCCTGGCCAACATGGTAAAACCCTCTCTCTACTAAAAATACAAAAATTAGCCGGGTGTGGTGGCAGGTGCCTGTAATCCCAGCTACTTGTGAGGCTGAGGCAGGAGAATCACTTGAACCCGGGAGGCAGAAGTTGCAGTGAGCTAAAATCGTACCACTCCACTCCAGCCTGGGCAACAGAGTGAGACTCCGTCTCAAAATACACACATACATACATACATACATACACTTCTCAAATACAAAAACCAGTCCAAATAGAAGAGATACATACTTGGCACACTTAGCTTGACTACGAGCCTGGCAGTCCTCCTGGTATTTAAATAGCTGTTCAGGCATGACATTGCTAACAGCCAGTTTCAGTTTTTGCAGAGGTTCTCTTAAACGATCATCCTAAAAAGAAAAACATACTAAAAGTTTTTATCAGACATATCTACAAAATTTTGTAAGCAGGTCCTCAAAAGATAAAAATTATGTTTTAGATACCAATTATAGATTTGAAATATTAGCATATCTAAATATGGACATTTCTCCTACAACACTGACTTTTTGTAATACACACTAGATACACAATTTGACATTTCCAAGTTACCCAAGAAGAGTCCCAGTTTTTCCCTGTTGCCCAGCATAGTTATTAATGGTGTTCCATTACACTCTTAAAAATGCCCCATGGACACTTTCATATAGATAACATAAAACAAAATCATTGTCTTCTACTTGTATAGACTACTACTGGTTAATCTCCATTATGATGGGAAACCAGTGCCCTAAGAAGAGACACTGCTCTGGAACACAAACACACGTGTTTGGTTTGGGTGACTACCAACCGGATGTTGGTATCCTATTCTCTTACGGTTAGTAATTCTGACTTAGGCTGCAAGTAAAAATGCAAGGTCAAGGACAAAGTGAAAGGAACCTGAAAACTCTTATTCATGTGGGTTTTCCGGACAAAAAAGAAAGTAGGCTTGCATCTGATAGTTTTAATCAATCAATTTACTACTTTCATCTTGCAAGCAACTATATATATGTAACTACTTAAAACATACTTTTATCACCATTATAGGTGCAGAAATATTATAAGACTTTACTTTTCTTCACCGAAACAATTTTTTTTTTGGAGACAGAGTCTCGCTCTGTCACACAGGCTGGAGTGCAGTGGCACCATCTTGGCTCACTGCAACCTCCGCCTTCTGGGTTCAAGTGATTATCGTGCCTTAGCCACCCGCGTAGCTGGGACTACAGGTGTGTATCACCACACCCAACTAATTTTTCTATTTTTAGTAGGACAGGGTTTTGCCATGTTGGCCAGGCTGTTCTCAAACTCCTGGCCTCAAGTGATGTGCCTGCCTCAGCCTCCCAAAGTGCTGGGATTACAGGTGTGAGCTACCGAGCCAAAACAACTGTTTTTAAAATGTGATTTTTGGTAAAGAAAAGATTTTAAAAACACGAATATTACAAATAAGCATATTAACCTATTCCATGAACACCAGTAAATATTACAGCACATATAACGTAAAATCCTATGTTTAAAAATGTACATATTAACCTATTCCATGAACACCAGTAAATAAATATGATAACACATATGACATAAAATCTTATTTTTAAAAATGTGAACATCTGGCCAGGCGCAGTGGCCAGAAAAAAAAAAAAAAGTGAACATCCAGTATCATCGTTCCTAGATGATTACTTTTAAAGAATTATGTAGCTTAGACTTCTTCCCGGAAACAACCCAAATATCCATAAATAGTCAAATGGACAAATTAATTGGGATATATTCACACAATGGAACGCTGTGTACCCAGCAGTAAAAATGAATGTATTTCCGGCTGGGCACGTTGGCTCACGCCTGTAATCCTAGCACTTTGGGAGGCTGAGCTGGGAGGATCACCTGAGGTCAGGAGTTCAAGACCCCAGCCTGGCCAACACGGAGAAATCCCATCTCTACTAAAATACAAAACTAGCTGGGCATGATGGCGGGTGCCTATAATCCCAGCTACTTGGGAGGCTGAGACAGGAGAATCGCTTGAACCTGGGAGATAGTGGCTGCAGTGAGCTGAGATCACGCCACTGCACTCCAGCCTGGGCTGAGCGAGACTGTCTCCAAAAACAAAAAATTCTGCTATATGTAGACATAAGATGAATCTCAGGTGCACAATATTGGACATTACAAGCTACAGAAGAAAGCAGACAGTATTTCTTTATATGAAGCTCAAAAACATGCAAAACTAAATAAAATGTTTAGGGATACAAATATATGTGATAAAACCATATAAAGAAAAGCAAGGGTAAGATATCTTTCTTCCACAGCCAAAGGGATATTAAATAACTTCAGATTTGCCAGGGGTTCAAGACCAGCCTGGGCAACATAGTGAGACCCTGTCCCTACAAAAAAAATTAAAAAATGGCCAGGTGTGATGATGCCAGCCTGTAGTCCCAGCTACTTGGGAGGCTGAGGTGGGAGGACTGCTTGAGCCCAGGAGGTTAAGGCTGCAGTGAGAGCCATGTTCACGCCACAGCACTCCGGTCTGGGAAACAGGGAAAGACCCTGTATTAAAAGCAAAAAAAAAAAAAAAAAAAAAAAAAAAAAAAAGGTGAGTACTTATATTAAATCAATTAATGTGCAAAGGCCCCAAATAAAAACAAGTTGTCTTTACAGGTTATGAAACCCAAGATGTAGATATTATTGTTCTTCCTCTTACCTGGACATTGAGATGTAACTTCTTTAGACGTTTTACTAGTGTTTCTTTATTGCATGGCACAAAAGCTTCAAGGTGGGAGTAGACACCACTGCGAATGACGGGGCCTAGTTCTTGTAGCTGTAACTCAATGCTGGCCAAAAAAGTTAACAACAATGAACAATACAGAATTTGTTTTAGGTGGCATTGTACAGACAAGAAAGCAAAGCCAGTTCTTGTTCTCATTTTATCTTTTCATGATTTCCTAAAGAGTATTTTTCATGGGGGGGAAAAAAACCCCATAGCAATAGTTTGTTTATTTATTTAGAGGCAGAGTTTCATTCTTGTAGCCCAGGCTGGAATGCAATGTCGTGGTCTCGGCTCACTGCAACCTCTGCCTCCTGGGTTCAAGCGATTCTCCTGCCTCAGCCTCCCAGGTAGCCAGGATTACAGGCGCCCGCCACCATGACCAGCTAAGTTTTTTGTATTTTTAGTAGAGACGGGGTTTTACCATGTTGGCCAGGCTGGTCTTGAACTACTGGCCTTAGGTGATCCACACGCCTTGGCCTTTGATCCCAAAGTGTGGGATTACAGGTGTGAGCCACTGCGCCCAGCCCCATACCAATAAATAGTAATGCTATAAAAGTATTCTATTAGTCTAAGAGTAGAACTTCTATAACCATGAACAAGCTGGAAATATTTTTTGGGTCACAGGGGCAAACTCTATGTTTTCAGGTAAAGCACAATAAATTTGTAATTAACCAAAAGCTCTTTTCCTCAAAGAGATATTATACTACCCCTCAGCCCAGTGGCAATTGCCCGCAGGTCAAGGCAGCAGTGCGCCATGAGCACATCACTACTCCAGCCTGGGCAACAGAGCGACACCCTGTCTCAAAAAAGAAAAAAAAAAATTATGAGCAATGTCTGTTCTAGGTAGTAGGCAAGGAAATCAAGTCAGCATGTTGTGTATCTCTTGATCTAGTGTTCTGAGTAGGCAAAATTCAATCAGGCAAAAAAGGGGGAAGAGGGTTCCCTATTCCAACAAACTGATCTTTTTTTCCCCTAGTATAAGGAAGCAAAGGCGAGGCATCACCAATACAACTGGATAGCTTCACAGGAGTTCCTACTCTAAATAATCATGTTCCATATTCTCTTAGGAGGGCAACTCAATACAGAAAATAAGACATGTTTGTTTAGGAAAGTGGAAAAAGAGGCTGAGGGAATAAGAAAGTGACTAAAAGGGAAAAACTTCAACTCAGAACACTAGTACTTGTGAAATTGGAGGCATACCCTCTGTGAAATAAAAAGCAGATGGGCTCCAAAAAATGAAAAGATTCGTTTTAAGATAGACATGAGAGGAATAAATAGGAAAGCCTGTATATGGAATGCTGATATTCTGCTTATCTGAGAAGCTATGTCCCAAGGATGGTGTTTTGACTCTCCCAGGACAGAAACAGTTGCTCCCTTTTACAGAAGAGTAAAATAAAAAAGAACAGCCTCAGTCACAAGAGAAGGACCTGATCACATTTTGGGTTCACAGGTGGAAAGAAAAAGAAGAGTTGGTCAGATCCCTGACTATGGAATCTGGAACAGCTCTGACAAGTCATGGCTGCACTGTTCACTGAGTCTGGAGTTTTAAACGGAACTAGGGAAAAGGAGCTGGTGTAGATAGAAAGCATTTGTCTGGCTGCCAGGCAGAAAGACTCCATCTGAAAATTCCTGGTTAAAATAACTAGGAACAAAAATGAGAAACTCCTCTGCCACTATACTAGCAGCAGACTATATGTTTTCTGAGTCTATTTTTAAGTACTCCAAAATAATAGACTGTAATAAATTACAAGCATTATCAGAAGCAATGATTCAACCAGCCCTTCTTCACATCTCATGAGAAACTATCTCCATTATGTATTTAAAAGATGGCAATTACAGTATTATAAATACTACTTTCCTTTTCCTTTTTTCCTTTTCCCTCTCTCTCTTTTTTTTTTTTTTTTTTTTTGGAGACAGGGTCTCACTCTATCACCCAGGTTGGAGTGCAGTGGCACGAACACAGCTCACTGCAGGTTCAATCTCCCAGGCTTAATGAATCCTCCCACCTTAGCCTCCCGAGTAGCTGACATGATAGGTGTGCACCACCACACCTGGCTAATTTTTCTGTATATTTTATAGAAATGGAGTTTCACTATATTCCCCAAGTTGTTCTCAAATTCCCCAGCTCAAGTGATCCTCCCACCCTGGCTTTCCAAAGTGTTGGGATTACAGGCATGAGCCACCATGCCTGGCCTTTCCTGTGTCTTTCTATAATATATGATGCTACTAAATCACTAAGAATAAGCAAATATTATTTTCACCAGAGAGGTGAAAATTTGCTATTTTCCCCATGATTACTTTTTGACCAGTTCTGCATCCAATTATATAGCTGATTCCTGGAAACAATGGTTAAAATCTAAGTCGAGAACAAGGTTTACAAGTTCGGTTTATTTGACCACAACCTTAGAACCTACTGCTTCATTAGTATCAAACTCTGAGTGCAAAACTATTGCTAAGTTAAATACAAAATTTGCTAATTTAAATACAATCTATATTATATATCCACCTTCACCTTATTCTCAATCTAACTGCTATCTCCTCTACATTATCTCTATCCTACCTCACAACCACAATTTCTTTACAAAACTGTACTTTCCATTTGACTATAAAAGTTTGTACAAATTATAATTAACCTCACTAGGTATCAATGGAATTACTATTCCCCAATGTAAGTAATAAAAGTAGATGGAAAATCATGCTAAATCCATATATAAATGCTCTAACATTTCCCAGAAAGACACTTTCACATAAGGTGACATGAAGTACATTTAAGTCTAGCTAAATATCCAACCTGTACAGTGGTCACTTGCTCTGGCAGTTGTAACTATTGGAAGCTTTGATTATCCTAAGTGGTCCAGGAAAACCAATACATGCAGAAACATAATTTTGCTGAGAAACAAATGTGAATCACACATGCTGTAAGGCTTAAAGGGAAGAACTCATGTCCAAGACTTGCCAATCACCCAGTAGCTCAAAGGCCTATTACATTTTTTAATGAATCATTCTTAATTTTTTTTTAAAGAAAATTACTTACTCCAGAAGAATATTATTCATATCCTGTGTAAAGAATTTTTTCCTTCCTTCTTCATCAAAAAGTTTGGCAGCCTAGAGAAACAAGAAAGATGGTCATAATTCAAAATAAGCCATTACTCTATTTTGTATTCTTAGGACACATGTTCAAAGGTTTTTTGGTTTTTGTTTTGTTTTGTTTTTTGATAGGGCCTCACTATGTTGCCCAGGTTGATATCAAACTCCTGGGCTCAAGCAATCCTCCCACCTTACAGTTTCCCAAGTAGCTGGGATTACAGGTATGTACCACTGTGCACTGCTGCAATAAACAATTACTTTGAGATTAATATCTAATGAAAAAAAAAAAGAAGCTCCTATCAGAACACCAAATGAGTTGTGATGAACAGACAGGCAAAGACATTTGAGAGATTCAAGTTCAGCTGGGTACTGTGTAAGTTTCCTTCAGCTACTGTAACAAACTACAAACTTTTTGGCTTAAAACAAGAGAAATTTATCCTTCCTCAGTCCAAAGTACAAAGTCAGTATCACTGGGCTGAAATCAAGGTGTCAGCAGGCCCATGGTCCCTCCAGAGGCTCTTAACCTTGATGGGAATTGATCTGTTTGTTTTTCATATTCTTAGGATCACAACTTTTACAGATTTTTTAAATATCGGCCGGGTGCAGTGGCCCACATCTGTAATCCCAGCACTTTGGGAGGCTGAAGCAGGAGATAAAGACCATCCTGGCTAACACAATGAAACCCCATCTCTACTAAAAATACAAAAAATTAGTCAGGTGTGATGGCACGCGCCTGTAGTCCCAGCTACTTGGGAGGCTGAGGCAGGAATCACCTGAACCCGGGAGGTGGAGGTTGCAGGGAGGTGGAGGGTGCAGAGAGCTGAGATCGCACCACTGCACTCCGTCTCAAAACAAACAAACAAAAATAGTGTAGGATAAAAAAAAAAAAGGTCCAAATCGTGTGATCGACCCACACTGAAGCTGCAGACTTCTATGAGCAGACAAAAGAATCTGGTGCCATATCTAACTTGAATCCAAGAAGACAGATTCTATGACTCTGTCCTTAAGGAGTCACTGACATAATTATTAATAGAGTTAGCTACATTCCATGAGGATTGCTGACCAGGATACAGTCAATCATCCAGCTGAAATGTGTGGCTGGAGGCAGTGTGCTATATTTTGGGGAAAAAAATAATCTTAGATATAGTCAACAACAACAAAAAAATCAGTAGAGTTGGTAATCTCTAAGAGGAAGTTAAAAAGTCAAACATGTAGTGAAAAAGTAATATGGAATCAATAGTACAACTGTTGAAATAAAGGATTTTTTAAAAGGTCATTTAACTGATGATTTGGTGAAGGCAAAAACAATATTTTTTAAAAAGTAATGTGAATAATAAATTAGTACTGCCTATTTTTAAATTCAATCACCATCACAGGTCATAAAAGGTATCAAACTGCAAATTAAGTTATAATGTCTCCATGATGTATCTATAGTACTTACCAAAGCCTAATGTGAATAAAAAATAGATTTCCTTTGAGTAAAAACATCTAGAAGAATTTCTGATAGAATTTTAAACTTTATAATCACAAGACTTTTTATATGACCTAGCTATAGAAAATTAGATTTAGTCATCCAGTAGTTACACACGTATATAAACAAAAATGTCATACAACAATACTTTTGGAACCTACTTTTGATGTATTAGCACGTATTCCTATCCTTTTTTTTTTTTTTTT
>NW_012105253.1:3076881-3088251 GCF_000951045.1 Mandrillus leucophaeus
GCATCCCGGGTTCAAGCGATTCTCCTGCCTCAGCCTCCCAACTAGTTGGGATTACAGGCGCCTGCCACCATGCGGGGCTAATTTTTGTATTTTTAGTAGAGATGGGGTTTCACCATGTTGCCTAGGCTGGTCTCAAACTCCCGACCTCAGGTGATCTGCCCACCTCAGCCTCCCAAAGTGCTGGGATTACAGGTGTGAGCCACCGCACCTGGCCATTTTTATTTCATTTTTTAAATAAGCTGGCCTTTACCTTCTATTGTGATTTCCAACCCATTGATAAGTCTCAATCCACAGTTCAAAAAACAGGATACTGTTTCCATATCTATTTACTAAAGAATAAGCTCCTTGAGGGTAGGGCTATAATTCACTTAACTTTGTATCCTTGGTATGCAGTTTGAGTGTTGAAATTCAGCATACATACTCTTCTCTTTCATATTTGAGATATATATACATACAATACATATAATTTATCTTCCTAAATTCACAAAATGAGGCAAATACTTTGGCTATCTTGTGTATTTTGATTATCCATAGGTTTATTAATTCTTGCTGTGATTTCCAAGGTAACAGAAAGGAGACAGAAAGGAGATGTCTCACTTTCTATACACGTTACTGCCTACCATGTGTCTGACTTCATGCTCATCACCATGTTTAACCTTCGTAACAGCCAAAAAAGATGGTGTTGCAGTCCCTATCTTATAAATAAGGAACTAACACACAGGACTGGTTCTTGCTAAATAAATGATAAGCCATTATTAATAATTACACCTTGAAAAACCTGAATTGCATCATTAGCACTTTTTAAAACCTAAAAGAAACTAAGATTATAGAGATGGGGCCACATAGGATAACAAAATACCTATGCCATCTACTCTAGAGTCAGGTGAATCCTATTTAATAATAAAAGAATCAACTCTATTGATGTTATCACTAAGATATTTCTATTTATTTATTTGGGTTTTTTTTCTTTTTTTGAAACGGAGTCTTGCTCTGTCACCCAGGCTGCAGTGTAGTGGCACAATCTCGGCTCACTGAAACCTCGACCTCCCAGGTTCAAGCAATTCTCTGCCTCAGCCTCCCAAGTAGCTGGCATTACAGGCATGCATCACCACGCCCACCTAATTTTTTTTTTGTATTTTTAGTAGAGACAGGGTTTCACCATATTGACCAGGCTAGTCTCAAACTCCTGACCTCAAGTGGTTCACCCGCCTTGGCCTCCCAAAGTGCTAGGATTACATGCATGTGCCATCACGCCCAGCCAGTTATTTCTATTTAAAAGAAAAGGTCTAGGCCGGGTGCAGTGGGTCATGCCTGTAATCCCAGCACTTTGGGAGGTCGAAGCAGGCAGTTCACCTGAAGTCAGGAATTCAAGACCAGCCTGGCCAACATGGTGAAACCCCATCTCTACTAAACATACAAAAATTAGCTGGGGGAGGTGGTGGGCGCCTGTAATACCAGATACTCAGGAGGCTGAGGCAGGAGAATCACTTGAACCCAGGAGGTGGAATTTGCAGTGAGCAGAGCACGCCACTGCACTCCAGCCTGGGCGATGGACCGAGGCTTCGTCTCAAAAAAAAGAAAGGTCTAAAAGGAAACATGGAAAATAAAAAGTTATACAAATGTTGGGATTGTAGGTTATTATCTTTTAAAAAACAAAAGCAATTATATCAGTGTTATGTGGAAAATAAAAACAAACAAACAAAAGCATTAATTCTCATGTTTGTGCAGCAAATAAAAAGCAAGAGAATTATTACACTTACTACACGAAGGTCTTCAATACGTTTTTCAAGAAGTACAGGTAGACCCTCTGGGAGTGTAGGTACCACTTTGGGCATAACCTGAGAAGTGTAGGTTGGCTGGGTGGTGGTTCCATTTTCACCCCCCGATTCAGATAGGGGGCTACCGTCAGAAGCAGCATCCAGTAATCTGTCGAAGTCGAAATCATCTAGCATCTCTAGGGCATTTTCAGCTTCCTGAAACAGCTCATGTTCATTTGTGCTAACAAAAATGGGAAGGTCTGGATCAGTGCTGCTCAGATTTAAGTCCGGGACATCATTCCCCAGTGCTGCAGCAGCACATGGGGGTTTATTTAGAGAGGGGGTTGACAAGGTCACTGGGACTTTGGGGTTAGACTCCTTCTTTAATGCATCCTTCTCTTTCTGGAATTTTCTGATCATGGCAGCCAGAGAAAGAGAATCTTTATAACGTTTCTTCTTTTTTTCAGACTTGTGTGAATTTAGAGCCACAACTCTGTGAAGAAAAAAACGATCAGTTAGGCTATGTGTGATTTTAAAGTGTCATATAAATAAGCAGGCACAGAATTAAAATAATCATTTGACAGGTGACAGAGCAGTTTTCTTAATTTCTTATTAACTTATACCACTACAATAGCATCTTCTTCAGAATAATCTGGAATGTCACCCATGAAAGGCAAATAGGTAAATGGCCATTATAGTGAAGAAAATGTGGAAACAGCTCAGTTTAGCTATTACTTCCTCCTAGAAATCTTTTCTAAATCCTATAGCTTAAATGCTTCTATGAGCACTACAGAATCTAAAAGGTTATTAGCATCTTGAAGGCAGCCCCATGTTTCAGTCACTGTTATACAACCCAAACCCTACATCAGTGCCTCGTATACAGCAGGGTACTTAATAAATATTAGCTGAATACATGAATAAGTTATAAAGTTGAAAAACAACACATTCAATAAAAGGGATTACTTGTAGCCTACGTTCCCAAAGAAGTCTACTTGTACATAATGAACATTTAAGACAACCATTAGTAATACATACATTTTTTCTCCTAATTTTTTAATGACTGTAATCCCAAGTTTTAGAGGGAGAGAAATACCCCCTACATCAACCTTATGGATATTGATAACCCAAAATTCAGATGTGCCTCCACTGCTAAGTAGAGTAAGAAAATTCAGCCTCTCGCAAGTGTCTTTCCCTTAGCTCTGTGAAAAAAGCTACAGAGAAGTCAAGGCAATTGGTAATTTTTGACTACATTATACAAATATTTTGTTCTTCTGATGTAAGGCTTCTGAGAAATTCTATTTCGTTTTTAGCAGCAATATCATTAATACTAGCTATATACTGGCTGTGTGCAGTGGCTCATGCCTGTAATCCCAGCACTTTGGGAGGCTGAGGCTAGTGAATCACTTCAGCCCAGGAGTTCAAGACCAGCCTAGGTAACACAGCAAAACGCCATCTGTACAAAAATATAAAAATTAGCCAGGCATAGTGGTACATGCCTATAGTCCCAGCTACTCAGGTAGTTGAGGCAGGAGGATTCCTTGATCCCAGGAGGTTGAGGCTGCAGTGAGCCATGATTGTGCCAGAAGACCCTGTCTCAAGGAGGGAAAAAAAAAAAAGGACAGCTATATACAATCAATGAAAATTTTGGCTGCGTGCAGTGGGTGGCTCACGTCTGTAATCCCAGCACTTTGGGAGGCTGAGGGAGGCGGAATACCTGAAGTCAGGAGTTTGAGACCAGCCTGGCCAACATAGTGAAACCCTCATGTTTCACTACTAAAATATTCTCTACTAAAAATAGAAAAATTAGCTGGGTGTGATGGCATACACCTGTAATCCCAGCTACTTGGGAGACTGAGGCACAAGAATCGCTTGAACCCAGGAGACGGAAGTTGCGGTGAGCCTAGATTGGGCCACTGTATTCCAGCCTGGGTGATAGAATGAGAATCTGTCTCTAATCAATCAATCAATCAAATCAAAATTTTAAATATTAGAACAACCATAAATTGTTCCCATATAGGCTACTGCTAATCCTCATTCCCCAGGCATCTTAGTTTTAGTACCAAAAGATTAGAACAGTTTTTTCAATGTTTATAATATCTTTTCAAACTGGTTCTTACTGGTAAAAGTTATAATGAGCAAAATACTTAATGAACCAATCTATAAATTTCATCTAAAACACTCAGTCTCTAAGATTACAAGGCCTTCTACTTATGAACAAATACTACAGTAGTATTAAATATAAGTCACTAATATTTGTCAATAACGTACTAAATTAGACTCAGCTAAGTTGAATTAGTTAATGGCAAGGTATCTTTCTAAAGGGAGAGACAGTCATACTGTGACACCAGTTCCCTTCTTAGGTTTAACTGAACGTACCCCAGTTGTTTGGGTACTTTTTTCCTTGGCTTCTTCTCCTTTTCCCCTTCCTCTTTCCGCTTCCGCTTCTTCATCTCAATATCATCTTCTTTTATTTTGGGGACCTGCAAAATGATGAAAGAATGACCATTTATGAAAGTATCAATGCTTTACTCTTTGATGTTAGCAATCTAGCATTAGCAGTGGTTTTTCTCAAATGTCAGTGTGCATTACAATCGCTTGTTATAAATGCAGATCCTTGGGGTTCAAGAGCACTCTCACCTCTGGTTTCGATTCAGTTATCTGGGTTAGGACCTCATAATTTGCATTTTAAACAAGCATTCTGGTGATTCTGGTATAAGTAAGTCTTTGGACCACACTTCAAGAAACATTTATCTAAGGACACTCTATCTTTCCCAAAGACAATGTATACAAATTCTATAGAGTTTGTTACAAATGACATCTCAGGAAAGGTAACAGCTATTAGTCATTTCTATAGGAAGTCTTAACCTATCCGAGAAATATAACCTTCTCCCAGTAACAGTAAATTATTAGCCCACATTTGTAAAGAGAAGTTTTTCAAAGAAAATATAATTCTATGATGTAAATACCAATTTTCCCATATCTACATAATTTAATTTTAAAGCATGTAACTATATATCCATGACACAATGGTTTGTATTTTACTTTTCCTTACATTCACACTTGTGACACAAGTAACATTAAAAAAAATCCTAATAACTGAACATTCTCATTACTGTTGCAATGTTTGATAAACTCACTTTGGGTGGCTTGTGCTTTTGGTTGTCTGTAATATCATCTTCTTCAGTATCTGAAGCTTGGCGAAACTGTAGAGTGCCAGTGTTGATATAAAAGCCTCCATATTTTGTTGTTAGAGAAGCGGGAACTAATTCGTCATACTAGATTAAAAAAAAAAGTTTCAGCTATATCCTATTGTCTTTAACTCTATAAATGTCAAAGAAATTCATCCACCATGGCAGCATCTCCCTTAAATCCTAACTGCAACACAGACTGCAATGAGGATGTTTGTAAAATAAATTTAGAAAAAGTTACCATCTGGAATAAAAATTAGCTCTGATAATTTGGTGTAAGAAAAAAACTTCTGAAATAAATAAATAATAATAAATAACAAGAGCAAAACTCAGTCTAAAAAAACAAAAAACAACACAACATTTTATTTAACAGAAACTTTTTTCTTCCTGTCTTAGCCATATGCTTTTAAGTGGAGAAAATTTTAAAAACATTTAATTTAGGCTGGGCATGTTGGCTCACGCCTGCAATCTCAGCACTTTGGGAGGCCAAGGCGGGCGGATCATGAGGTCAGGAGTTCAAGACCAGCCTGGCCAACATAGTGAAATCCCATCTCTACTAAAAATACAAAAAGAAAATTAGCCGGTGGGGTGGGGATGCCTGTAGTCCCAGCTACTTGGGAGGCTGAGGCAGGAGAATTGCTTGAACCCGGGAGGTGGAGGTTGCAGTGAGCCGAGATCATGTCACTGCACTCCAGACTGGGTGACACAGTGAGACTGTGTCTCAGAAATAAAAAGAGAAAGAAAGAAAAACAGCAAATACATTTTAGAAAAAGAATAGCACATATTTTAAAAGAAGAATAGCACAGAAAAACAACTGCCCTGTTCAGAAAGCACATACTTGAGGACCTAGAATGAGGAGGCACTTTGCTTGGAGAAAGGAACTCAATTTGTTTAAATCACACTTATGTCCCCAAAGGCTGGATCTTAAGGTTTACCATTACCTCACCTGATAAAGATGGGTAAAAAGCAAACATTAAGTGAAGAACAACTTAACCAATGAAGGTGTTCAAAGTAGGAAATAAAAAAGGAACTTATCTGATTGCAGAAAGATATCTGTTACCTGGGATCTCCAGACCTCTACTTCCGAGGTTCTTCACATTATCTAACTAGTCTTTAAGAAAGTCAGATTTTTAGGGAAACTTCTTTGCCATGGGCAAGGAATATACATACCCTATTAGTTACTGTAAGAATATTAAGGCTAACTACAAAAGCTGTAACTTTAACCTGTATCCTTTTCAATTATATGGAGAATGGAAAAAGGAAGAGGGTCCAGTTCAATTACACTGAATTAAAAAGAAATAAAATGATTGAAGAAAGGTAAAAGAAAAAAAATGAACTACCTTCTTATTGCTCTACTTGATACACTACTAGAAAAATCTACTACAAAGAGCTACACTACTATAAAGATCTTGAAGAAAAGGGGCAGGACCATCTGCAAATAAAGAAGTGATGTGAGGAGTGAAGGATTAAAAGTGAAAAGACTGTAATAATTCTGCAAACTAACTGTGACAAGATAAAAACACCTGTACTCTTTGCCTACATTGTTCTGTACAATGTTTTATAATTTTCAATACTTCTTCATATAAATTATTTCATTTGGTCCTCATGATACCCTTGTGAGGTAAAAAAGGCAAATATTACTCCCACTTTAAAAGTGAAAGCCGGGTAAGTACCTTACCAAAGCAATTCTATACACGTTTATGGCAAAGTCAGTGGCTGCCTCCAACCCATCTACTATATCAAGCAGCTTCACGTGGGAGTGAAACATGTTCATCCCCAGGTATCCAGGGCAATTCTGATGTGCTCAAAGTCTGTTTTCTTATGCAGTACTCTGCTGAGCTTTTCCTATCCAAACACTCTTCAGGGGAATACACTCTTCATGAATACTTAGTTTAGCCATTTCAGTAGAATGTATTAAGAGGTAATACACTGAACTTAAGAATTCAAAGTCCTGGATTTCGATTCCTTGCCTATGACTAGCTACTATGACCCAGGGAAAATCACTTAACATCAATTTTGGACGGTTATAAAACAGGGACAATATTACTTCACAAAGTTCTAGTGAAATTTAAAAGAGATTATCTAAATAAATAAAGTGTGATTCATGCCTCGTATCAATAATAAATAAAACATTTTCTTTCAGCTCTTTTACAATTTGGTAGCATAAATATGAGACTAAAAATAATCTTCAAAAGCATTTATTTTCAGGTATTTATTTTTAGTAATTAGTGCATGATTCAGAATATATCAAAAATATGCCAACGCGGAAAGCTTACTGGCAATACGATAAATAAAAAGAACAAGAATCATTTGGTTCGACCATAGTTGTTTTATGTCTGAATTATCTCATGAAAAAAAAACAATATGTCAAGGGCAAAGATACTAAGTTATTTTGTAAGTCAAGCAACCTGCATTTCAGTTCAATTTCTTCTTATATAACAGGAACCTATCTTGTTCAGAAACTAGTTGTATGACTAAACAATTTGTATCTACAAAATTTATCCTAACTTATTAATTAACAGTAGCTTTCAACTTTTCTTCACCACAATCCAAGTGGAAAATACATTACCCATCAAAATCTAGCACACACATACACACACAATAAAAACCGTATAGTCTACCAATGATGTACTAATTCCGATTCTATTTGAGTTCATTTTCTTTAAAAATACCAGTCATGTCCTTTAAGTTGATGTATAATCCAATTACGGGTTACAAAAGTCAGCATGAAAATATCCTAAATGCTACAAAAGGAGATATTGAAAACGCTATTTATAAAAGTTACATACTATATGATTTTCTCTATAAGACATTCTGGAAAAGGTAAAACTATGAAGACAGTTAAGACCAGTAGTTGCCAGTGATTAGGAGGGAAGGAGGAATAAATAGGCAGAGCACAGAAGATTTTGAGGGAAGTGATACTATACTTCTGTGTGATACTACCATCGTAGATACATGTCATTATTCATTTGTCCAAACCCACAAAATATACAACCCCAAGAATGAACCCTAATGTGAACTATGGACTTTGGTGACAATGATGTGTCACAATTCGGGCTCATCAACTATAACAAATGTACTACTGTGGTACAGGATGCTGAGAGCGGGGAAGGTAGTGTGTGCATGGGGGCAAGGTGTTCATGGAAGCTCTGTACTTTCTGCTCAGTTTTGCTGTGACTCTAAAACTGCTCTAAGAAAATAAAGTTTATTAATTAAAAAAAGCTATTTAAGTGTGAGTACATGTGATGCCCATTTATATATGGCTAAGTTCCTTCTTGGGTTATTTAGAATTCAAAATGTACACATAATATTAACACTTCTACTGATGCTTTGCACTTGCTTCACGTTCTTCAGTTAGTTGACATTCATTACCTTATTTAAGGCTCAATAATTCTGTGAGGTAAGCAAGTCACAGCAGAGAAAACTGGGCAGTGCTGAAAGACTTGCTCCTGGCTACACAGCAAATTAGAAACTGAATTAAGATTATAATCTAGACTTCTTCACTGAGTTACAAATCAAGGTCAAGACTCTGGAAAAACATTCCATGCCCTGATTTATTGGTTGACAATCTTTTTTGTAATACGAAGCCCACTTTACTCCAAAGGGCGCTGGCAATATATTACTTCTACAGACCAGGCTGCCTAGTATGGTAAATAAGATCATGTCAGGACACCAGAAGCAACTTAGGAGTTTGACAGAGTATCCAATGTGCCTCAGGTTGGAGTCCTTACTGTCATTCTACTAACTTTATAAGTTCTGTCATCAACTTTATAAGCAAGCAGTGTAGCAACAGGAAAAAAGACATACTATATAATTTGTGGGGAGTGTAATAGTCACCTAGCATCACTTTCTGTATATCCTTAATTACTGCACATCGCAGAGGATATCATAATCCCAGGGATTAGATTACTCTAGTATATAAACAAGAATGGAAGAACATACACGTTCTCTACTGCAAAACATGACTTGCTGTCTTTCATTTGCTATGTGATCAAGGGGCTGCTACAGTCCTTAAATGCTCTCCTAAATTCCTCTTCCTTTTATAAGAGAAAGGGGATTCCAGGGGAAAAGCTGTAGGGCTCAATCAAAACAGACTGGTGATAAAGACTGGCATTCAATATACCATCCTGGTAATAAGGCATGGCAGCAATAAAGAATTAAATAGGTATTTGAGATGTCTGCCAGATTAATTTCAACCTAGTAGCACCAATATTTAAGACTGCATGGCTCTTATGTTGGAAGTCATTTCGAAACACACCTGCCCAAGTTTGGGAATATCAGTAAAAATCAAGATGCAAATATATGCCCTTTGACCAATAAATTCCACTGTTAGAAATTTACCCTACCCATATAAATGCACTCTCCAAATACCCTTCATACACATTTCCTTAAGTAGATAAAAGCATCCAGATGCTCAATTATTTCTATGTACATAAAACCAGAAACAATTTAGATGTACATCAAACAGGACTAGACAAATACACTATGTACTTTAGGTCTATTTGCTAACAGCCATTAGGATTATATCCATGTACTAATATGGATCACTGAAATTCTGAAATTTCTGGACAACTACACAAGAAGATTTTTAGTATTTACCTCTCAGGAGTGGGGCCTTTGTGTACTTTACCTTCTACTTCATAATCACCTTGTACTTTATTGTTGTTTTACCATAAGCATGTTAATCTTATATTAAAAAAAAAACAAAAAACAAAAAAAAAACCACTAAAATCTCTGTAGGTCTCACCTCCAGAAATCCTAATTCCTTAAGTCTGAGTTAAGATAAGTGTACTAATATTCTCATCCTTGATTGAGAATCATTAGCTTAACATAATGTTTTTCAGCATTTGATTTTCCTTTTTCCTTTTTAAAAACTTATTTTTGTTCTCAGTTTGAGCAAGGGGTGATGATGGAGTCAACGCTATAATTAGACATCTGAAAATGAGCAACTATTAGAGAATCCCAAGAGGTTCTTTCAGTAACTGGAAAGGAGCAGAGCATATGAAAATAAAGACATTGTACAGACTCAGCAACCATGAGATTCACTGACCAAATCTAGCCCACCAGCTTGCAAGCTAGAAATGGATTTTACATTTTAAAAATTATTGGAAAAAAAAACAAAAGAAATTAATATTTCATGACACATGAAAATGATATGAAATTTAAATTTCCCAGACCATAAGTCAAGTTTCACTGTAATGCAGCCACACTATTCTTTAGGTATTATCTATGGCTGCTCTCATGCTACAATGGTAAACTTGTGTAACTGTAACGGAAACCATAGGGTTCACAAAGTCTGAAATACTTATGTAGCCTTTTACAGAAAAAAGTTTCATAAAACTTGGTCTATTTTAACAGTGTAATAACAACTCACCATAGACAAACCCGAAATTACAAAATTCCCAATCTGCAGTATTCTTTAAAAAAAAAAAAGGTAAAAAAATCTTTAAGTAGTGAACATGGCTTTTAAAACCACAAATAAAAACATTCACTGCACTATTTAAGTTACTTTACCCTTGACTTCTACTATCCCATACAAACAATGAATCAGCTGCTATATTAAAGATACATTACTCACAGCCTCTGAGTTATCAATAAATGGATCTGTCTCATCATAGCCAAAGCCTATATCAATTAAATCTTGTAGCCGATCCTTCCGGTGTTTACGGGGTTTCCCACCCTGCAAAGAACAGACATGTTAGACTGATTCGGTACTCATGCTGTTTTCATCAAGTTTAAAAAGACCTGTTAGAAGAATTCAATTAATCTTTGTAGACAATCCCCCTCTCCAGGAGGTTTAAGACCTCCCACACCTTGAGTGCAAGTTGCACTTAGTGACTTGTTCCAACGAGAATGAAAAGAGGCAGGACAGAGGAACTTCACAGTAGAAACCCTGGTCAACACTCCCTCACTAGTTGGTCACAGTCAGCATCAACAGGGACACATCATACTGACCGCACACATCCACGATCTGTGACAAAAACTGCACTTCATCACCTCTGTGACCTTCTCGATAACCTATAACTCCAGCCTAACCCTGAGAAAACCATCAGACAAAACCAAATTCATGGACATTCTATGAAATGAGTTACCAGTGTTCTTCAAAGTTATCAAAATCATCAAAAACAAGGAAAATGTGAAAAACTGCCACAGTATAGATGAACCTAAGGGGAAATAATGACTAAGCGTAATATGGTAACCTGGCTGATTAAGGAACTGAAAAAAGACACTAGGGGAAAACTAGTAAAATCCAAATAAAATGTGGAGTTGAATGGTAGTGTGCCAATGTTGGCTCCTTAGCTGTAACAAATGTATAAATTGCAAGATGTCAACAACACTGCAAGATGTCAACACTGCAAGATGTCAACAACAGGGGAAAGTGGGTGAATGCTGTGTGGGAACTCTCTGTATTGTCTTTGCAACTT
>NW_012105253.1:3088546-3099745 GCF_000951045.1 Mandrillus leucophaeus
ACCTCGTGATCCGCCCGTCTTGGCCTCCCAAAGTGCTGGGATTACAGGCTTGAGCCACCGCGCCCAGCCTATTATTATTATTTTTAAAGACAGGGTCTTGATCTATTGCCCATGCTGCAGTGCAGTGGCATGATCATGGCTCACTGCATGTTTGTTTTTTGAGATAGGGTCTCACTCCGTCACCCAGGCTGGAGTGCAGTGGCATGATCATGGCTCACTGTAGCCTCAACCTCCTCGGTTCAAGTGAACCTCCTGCCTCAGTCTCCTGAGTAAGTGGGACTACAGGTGCATGCCATAAAGCCCTGCTAATTTTTAATTTTTTTTTGAAGTGCTGGGATTATAGGTGTGAGACACTAGGTCCAGCCTAAAAGTATTTGTTTTAATAATTAGAATTATACACACAGACATACAAGAAAATGAAAAATGAGTGCATGTAAAAACTGAAATAAGTATGTGAAATCTGAGTTCAGATCTATTATCTAGTTAACTGCATTATGCCAATGTCAATTTCCTAGTTTGGATAACTGTAGATATGTAAGATATTACTACTGGGAGAAGCTGGGTTCAAGGGGCACATGGGATTTCTCTGTAGTATATTTGCAACTTTTTGAGTCTATAATTCTTTTTTTTTTTTTTTGATACAGGGTCTGGGCCAGACACAGTGCCTCATGCCTGTAATCCCAGCACTTTGGGAGGTCAAGGCAGGGGGATCACTTGAGGCCAGGACTTTGAGACCAGCCTGGCCAAAATGGCTGAACCCCATCTATACTAAATATACAAAAATTAGTCAGGTGTGGTGGCATGCCCCTGTAATCACAGCTACTTGGGTGGCTGAGGCTCAAGAATCGCTTGAACTGGGGAGGCGGACGTTGCAGTGAACTGAGATGGCACCACTGCACTTCACCCTGGACAACAAAGCGAGACTCTGTCTCCAAAAGAAAAAAAATGACACAGGGTCTGGCTCTGTAGCCCAGACTACAGTGCCATGGTATGGTTATAGCTCACCTTGATCCCCTGGGCTCAAGCGATCCTCCTGCCTCATACTCCCAAGTAGCCAGGACTGCAGTCACAAGCTATGGTACCCATCTTAAATTTTCTAAGCATCTTCTAAGACTTCCCTGTCCCATGATTTTTTTGGTAGGGGAGCAGGGAAGAGGATGCTTGGAAAGAGAAGAGAAGGCCAGGTGCAGTGGCTCACACCTGTGATTTCAGCACTTTGGGAAGCCAAGGCAGGAGGATTCCAAGAGCCCAGGAGTTTGAGACTAGCCTAGGCAACATAATGAGACCTGTCTCTACAGAAAAAATTTTTTTTTAATTAGCCAGGCATGGTGGCATGTGCCTGTGGTCCCTGCTACTTGAGAGGCTGAGGCAGGAGAAACCCAGAAGTTGAGGCTACAGTGAGCCAAGTTCATGCCACTGCACTCCACCCTGGGTGACAGAGCGAGACCCTATCTCTAAAAACAAAAGCAAAAACAAAATCAAGAAAACAATGAGTGCAAAGGATTCTGCCAACCAACATGCCACCACTAAGCCACAGTGAGCCTCATAGAGAACATGAGATGCAAGATGTAAATCTCTAGTCACCTCATTTGGTTTCAGCTCTCAAACCGCACACCTCTCAATGAAAAGTGTGATTCTAATGGTTAAAGATGAGTAAGTTGTATGTAACATGGCCCTTAAATAAAAGCAAATTGCTTCGCCTTGTTTCAACGCAAAGAAACAGGGATCTGTTCCAGTGCTTGAGGGAAAAAAGTTATGCCAGACTTATGAAAGACATCTCCAACATGGTGTCATCACTTTACAAGTAACTTGCAAAGGCAATTCTGACTAGCTACTATTACATAGTGATGCTAAAAAAAACCTAACTCCCATATAAGCTGTGACTCCACTGTACGCTTTTCGGCGGACAAAACAACGCGATTACTACACCATCATCACCAAGAAAGACATTGTGGTGTGAAATATAAGTAATGGCTCCCATATTTTTAGATTTTACAAGTTAGGTAAAAGTTTCAAGTACAATTCTAGGAACCAACATAGGGTGGCAACATCTTGCTAAATAAGGCCACTGAGGGTATAATCCCAGAACAATGACAATCCTCAAGAAATACCAGCTGGCAACCTTAAATAACATGCATACATATATATATGTGTGTGTGTGTATGTGTGTATATACACACACAGGTGTAATATATACATATACACATATATACATACAACATACCCGTGTGCTCAGATGCAAAATACATATTAGATTGTCCTTATTTTTCCCATTTGGGCAGGTCTGCAGACTGAGACCTTTACATTATGTTATAGAATTATGGTGAGAATCAGCATTCAGGAAAGGGAAAGAGAGAATTTGGTAGGAGATAGTCTATTGAGAAAAAGTTACACACAAGCAGTTAAGGACATGAGGGATGATTTCGCCCTAAAATGAGAGAAAGAGGAAGAGATCTAAGAAATATATAAAAATCCACAGACAAAATTAATGAAGAGGCCTAGTCCTGCCACATACGAAATATTTTTAATGTTATGGGAGTTAAAATAGATGAGGCAGGAATATAAGAATAAAAAGATGGCCAGGTGCGGTGGCTCACGCCTGTAATCCCAGCACTTTGGGAGGCCCAGGCAGGTGGATCACAAGGTCAGGAGATCGAGACCATCCTGGCTCGATCAGAGACAGTGAAACCCTGTCTCTACTAAAAATACAAAAAATTAGCCGGGTGTGGTGGCGGGCGTCTGTAGTCCCAGTTACTTGGGAGGCTGAGGCAGGAGAATGGCCTGAACCCAGGAGGCAGAGCTTGCAGTGAGCCAAGATCGCGTCACTGCACTCCAGTCTGGGCGACAGAACGAGACTCCATCTCAAAAAAAAAAAAAAAAAAAGAATAAAAAGATTAATGAACAGCATTTTTCAGAAACCTACCCTAGCATATAACAATTAAAGATGAAAAAGGCAGCATTACAACTCAATGGAAAATGATCAATAAATAAATGAGATTACAGTAAGTTATCGATTTCTTCTATCAAATTATAAATCTTTAAATTCTGAAAAGATGGAGAATAGAACTGCTCAAACACTGCTGATAAAGAGTGTACCAATAAAACCCTTTTCGAAAGCAATCTGAAAGCATCTGCCAAGAGACTTTGCAATACTCTTACATTTTCTTCTGCTTTTTCTATGATTTCCAAATTTCCTATGAAGTATTACTGTTATAATAGAAATATGCTAAAATAATTTTAAAAACTCTTCATCTTATTTCACCCAGTGATTCTATATAGCTTATTTCAAACCATTACTTAGAGTCAAAAATATCTGTTAAGAACTTACGCCATAGAAAGCAATATGTTAAAATACCAGAAAGAATTTAAGTATGAAATGTCCTTGTCTTCTGGTAACTTAAAACAAGATAATCTATTAAACAAACTTACTGAGCACTTACACCATGTGCCAGCCTTCATGGATTTTATAGTTATACACAAGCAGTTAAGTACAGACAGAGGAAGAGAAAGATTAAACAAACAACTACAGTAGTTATAAATGGTAGAAAGGAAAAAGGTTGAAAGGAGATCTTTTCAACAGAGAACCTAATCAAGGCTTCTTCCTAAGATAACCATACCCAGACAAGGACAAGTGGAGTTAAGCACTTGCGGAAGCCACTGAAGGCATCGGCACAAGGAAGCAACTGACAAGATCAGTGTTTAATAAAATCACTCTGACTACTGGTATGGGGAACTAACACAATTGGGGAATAAAACAGCTAGAAAGAAAAAAAATGCTCAGATTTGCAAGAAATTCACAAGCTACTGGGGGCATAAAATATATATTTAAATACCAAGCTACCATTCACTGAATGCTAACCTTGCATCAGATACTATACTAAGTACAACTATCTATTCGTTCACATTTGACAAATGAGAAAAACGAAGGCTCGGAAAGGACAAGTAACTTATCTAAGGTCACACAGAAAGTAGGCAAGCCAATCTTCAAACTCATGACTGCCTAACTCCAACAGGCCATTCTTTTAAAAATTCTATATGAGAAGTTATAAAACCTATAGGGTCATTTTTTAAGTTGAAAACACCTTAAACTCTAATAAAGCAAAACTGAAATTAGTGTTCCCACTGTCATCTGTCTCCAAATTAGCTTCTCCCACTTGACATTCCTATTTTGTTCATCCTATTTTTTCTGCCTTAAAACCATCATTGGCTAAAATTAAGAGTGATGACATCAAATGCTAACATGGACATGGAGCAATTGGTTCTCTCATACATCACTAGCAAGAATGCAAAATTATGTGGCTACTTTGGAAAATGCTTTGGTAGTTTCTTTTTTTTCTTTTAATGCCCTCTCTCAGCGAATCAGGTAGTTTCTTATTAAGCATACAGTTACCATTGGACCTAACAACCCCACTCTTACATGCGCCCAAGAGAAATGAAAATGTGTATTCACACACAGAGACTTGTACTCTCATGTTTACAGCAGCTTGATTCATGGCAGCCAAAAACTGGAAACAACCCGACGGTCATCATCTGATGGATGGATAAACAACTGTGGTACATAATCCACAGTAGGAATACAGTGGATTACTGCTCGGCAATAAAAAGGGGCACAGGCAAAACATGGAGGAATTTCAAAAGTACTATGCTAAGTGAAAGTGCCCAGATGCAGAAGACATGAGATTTCATTTACAGGAAACCCTAGAAAAGGCAAACAAACAAACACCAAAAAAGTCTAGAGTCACAGGAACCAGATCAGAGGATGCCAGGGGCTAAGTCTGGAGGGACAGACCTGTTTATAAAGGGAATTTTCTGGGGTGACGCAATTGTTCTGTATCATTATTGTAGTAATGGTTACAGGATTGTATGCATCTGTTAAAATCCATCAAACTGTACACTTAAAATGGATGAATTAAATTTATTTAAATTATACCTCAATAATGCTATTTCAAAACTCTCATAATTTCTGCTTCCAAGTATCTCTCCCCACAAATCTTTGTTGCCATGATTAACCACATCTACAGTTTCCTTTCCATTCTGTCAATGCTAGAATGCTGGCCTTTGTTTTTCACTTAAACATAATGAATGTCTTAGTTAGCCTCTCTTCCCTCAAATTGTTTTTTTTTTTTTTTTGAGACAGAGTCTCGCTCTGTCCCCCAGGCTGGAGTGCAGTGGCCAGATCTCAGCTCACTGAGAGCTCCGCCTCCTGGGTTTATGCCATTCTCCTGCCTCAGCCTCCCAAGTAGCTGGGACTACAGGCGTCCACCACCTCGCCCGGCTAGTTTTTTGTATTTTTTAGTAGAGACGGGGTTTCACCGTGTTCACCAGGATGGTCTCGATCTCCTGACCTCATGATCCGCCCGTCTTGGCCTCCCAAAGTGCTGGGATTACAGGCTTGAGCCACCGCGCCCGGCCCTCAAATTGTTTTTGAGACGGACTCTTACTCTGTTGCCGCCCCGGCTGGAGTGCAGGCCATGATCTCAGCTCACTGCAACCTCTGCCTCCCAGGTTCAAGTGATTCTCCTGCCTCAGCCTCCCGAGTAGCTGGAACTGCAGGTGCACATTACCACACCCGGCTGATTTTTGTATTTTTAGTAGAGGCAGGGTTTCACCATGTTGGCCAGGCTGGTCTCGAACCCCTGACCTCAGGTGATCTGTCTGCCCTGGCCTCCTAAAGTGCTGGGATTACAGATGTGAGTCACCGCGCCTGGCCTCTTCCCTCAAATTTATCCTGCATAATTACCACCTAATTAATATTTTGAAAACACCCTATCATTTCCCCTGCTCAAAATGCTTCAGAAGCATTCCACCTATAAGAATTGAAAACCCTTAACATGGCACCAGTTAAATGCCTTCTACATGTTGACTCAAACCACCTTTCCAACTTTTTACTTACAATTTTCCAACATGAACACTTCATCCATTCAAACTGTCTACCAACTCTCCCCCAAACACACCTTCTTACCATTCCTTGTGCTTTCTCCCCATCTGGGATAGTCTCCTGCTATTCTCTTAATCCTCCCAGCTTTCACATATCAGCCTACATTTTCAATCTTTTCTCCAAGATGCTTTCTAATTAAAATCACAATGACAATGATCTTTTTCTGCTCTCCTATCATATTTTTTGTCTAGGCATAAACAGCTGCCTATAAGATTTACCTGGGAAAGCTAAACAAACAGGTTCTGTTGTAATGGGCACAATCAGATATATGCAGACGTGTAAACAACTTATGGGTCATTAGAGATTTAGGAACATCTATGTCTAGCCAAAGTGACTAGTTTGTTGCCACCAGAAACCATAATAGTTCTCAGTCCATAATCTAAGCAGCAAAATGATTAGTATTGTTAAATAAGTATATATCTTATCAAGGGGAGCAAATAAAAGACTTAAAGCTTTATTTGATCATAATAGTATTAATCTAACCAAAATACTTCCCCCCAAAATGATCTTACCAAGCATATCAAGTATAAGATCTTCACCAAGCATATCAATTATAAAAGTATAAATTACACAAACTACCACATATCTATTCAATGTTAATAGCCATTGAAGAATAATGTGGTAGGCTGGGTGAGGTGGCTCATGCCTGTAATCCCAGCACTTTGGGAGGCTGAAGCAGGTTGACTGCTTGAGCCCAGGAGTTCAACACCAGCCTGGGCAACATGGTAAAACCCTGTCTCTACCAAAAAAAAAAAAAAAAAAAGCTGGGCATGGTGGTGCATGCCTGTAGTCCCAGCTACTTGGAAGGCTGAGGAGGGAGGATCACTTGAGCCCAGAAGGTCAAGGCTGCAGGGAGCTGTAACCACACCACTGTACTCCAGTCTGAGCGATGAAGACCTTGTCCCCAAAATAAATAAGTAAATACATTTTTAAAAATTGTGATAGAGAGTATTTATTAATATACAGGGTAACAAGAACAGTTTCCTAAATGTTACGTACAGCTCAGGCTATTCACGAAAAGGTGCTATTAGTGTTCACTAAGCATCTGAAAAGGTCTCAACTTAAATGGTAATTATGGAGACAACATCTAAATAACAAGATATTGTTTCTTCCACTATCACACGAACAGGATGATCTCATCTATGAAAAACAAAACATAGCAATATATATCTATAGATATGTATAAAATGCTCAAAGAATACACAACAAACAGATAACCATGGTCATTACGATGGAGAAGAGATAGAACTGGAAACAGTGGTACAGGAAGACTTTGATGTAATATGTATTATTTGAATTTGTTTTTAATAAAAGGAACATATTCATGTATTGCTCAGGTGATCTAACTTTTTTTTTTTAAGAGACGGGGTTTTGCTATGTTGCCCAGGCTGGTCTTGAACTCCTAGGCTCAAGACATCTTCTCTGCCTCAGCCTCCCAAGTAGCTGGGACCACAGGTGTGAGCCACCACAGCTGGCTCTAAAAAAAATTTTTTTTATAGTGCAAGAAAGTACATATGTAATTGCACATGCATTTTTAAAATTCCTGAAAGGATATACTTTAAACCGTCAAACTATTCACAGTGGTTCTGCTTGGCGGTGGACTTACAGGTGATTTGCTGATTTTTATTTTGATCTTTTCATTTATCTGTATTTATATATCCTCTTTCAGTGAACAAAAAAAAAAAAAAAAAAAAATCTTTGAAATATGTGACTGCCCACATACACATAGCTCTCTGGGGCAAGAAACTCACAGTGTCTCTAAGGAGTGACCTGGTTAGCTGGGAGTAAGGAGTAGGAAGGAGATTTTCTTTTTATCACATGACCTTTTGTATCTCCTGAGTTTTATTAAGGACATGTACTACCCACTCAATAAATGTTATTTTATTAGGTTTGGCCCACCAAATGTTCACTACCAGAGTTTGGAACTCCTCCTCATTTGGCTCTACTTCCCAGTCCCACTGTGGGGAAAGAGTTTTGGATAACTTGTATTTGACACACCCATACCTGAGTACCTCTTTCTTGACTCACTTTCCAACAACCAGGGTTCCACAAGCATTGCTCCACTTATAAACAGATTTCTGCCAACTATAAGGGACAATCCAGTTCCCTCCTTCATCACAGAGGCCATTAGAGTAGTTTTCTAGGTACAGTCTGCTTTTCCTCACTTGCGGTCTTCCTGGAAAACTTCTAACCCTGACCGGCCTCCTGCCTTACCACCACATTTCTATTCTCCACCCTCCAGTTCCCTAATCGTGCTAAAATTCAATAATGCGCAAATTGTATAAGCTGGAACCAAACTTTTGACAGCTGCCAGAAAGGTACATATAAATTAATTCACAAACATTAAAATTTAACCTAAAGAAATTCAAGTTACATTGGCAAAGAATTATAGTGTCTTCCCTACTAGAAAGACCTCTGTTGAATTACTCTCTTTTTCAGTATCCTTACTGCAGCAGAATCAAAATCTTACTTGATAAATTCTCTGAACCTCTGCAGTTGATATTACATAGTTTATAAATTAAGTAGATCTTTAAAAATCAAAACTTATTTTCCAAACAACAACAACAAAAAAAAAACCCTTGAATTTTGCTACACCTAAAGTGAAGAACCTCCTTCTTATCTGCTCTTCTAGGCACTAGCCCGCTGTGACTCAGAAGAATATTCCTCAGTGAGTCATTAGTACTTGCTTAACCTGACAATCGGTGTTTTAGGCCAATGCAGCCTCATTACATCGTAACACTAAACTGGAAAACAAACAAACAAGATGTTCTTAGTACTGGACCCCCTGACCCCGAATTGCCTCCAGCTAATAGTAAACCAAACTAAAAACCAACATTCATTGATCACCTCTAGTAGACAGAGCAAGAATGACCCTGATTGCTAAAAAACACTCCAGTCCTACAAGTGAGAAGAAAACATCCTGTCGACATAAGACTCCCTATTTGTCCCAGCCCTGCCACAACCTTATCTCTTTACATCTATGCCCATTTCTTCAACCTACCAATAGAAAGGAGCTGAGTTTCAAGGCAGTGGAAATACAGCCAAGAGCTGACTACACAGCACAAAAATACTATACACAATTTCTATAATCACCACATATGGATACCAGTCCTTCCTCCTAAATATCCTAAAACTGCGGATTCTCAATTGTTCCTAAGGGATTAAAGAAGGCTGAAGAGAATTTATTCAATTCAAAGAGGCCAAGGAATTAAAAGGGCATATCACAGCAAGTGATTAGAATTGGTAACTTCAATAAAGTAACTATTATTTGAGCTAGGAATTCCTCCTTGACCTTTATTTAAGGCTCTCTCCCCTACCCCAGTTTGCTTTAAAACATTATTTTATGTCTTTATTGTACATGTAATATCATACTATTATTGGTCTATGAAACCCTAAATCCACTGGTATTTGTGTCTTGCAAGTAGGATTTACTTTGTGGTGGTGTCAACAAGTTTTCCCAAAGCTCTATATTGAGGTGATCCTTAGGGACCAGACCTAACATAAGGCCAAAACAAACAGGAAAACTAGCCTATGAAGTTCCCAAGGAAGCTCTAACCCCTCAGCAAGTATGGATGATCAACCAATAATATGAGTAATTGACTTCTTACAACTCCCAGAAACAGTACACAAATGCTTTCAAAACAACTACTTGGTATCAGTTTCACATTTGAAGACAGTTTAATCCATAATTATTTTAAGATAAAATTATATTTCTTTCCACTCAGCCAAGTAGTATTTACTGTGAAGAAGTTACTCATCAGAAATTCGTTATTCCAAGATACTGCCATTCTTTAAAACATTATCTGGATAGAATCACTTTTACAACTCATACAAAAGAAAATCAAGACTTTTCATTTAAATATATATATTTCTTTTTTGTTTGTTTTTGTTTTTTGTTTTTTTTTTGTTGGGAGATGGAGTCTCGCTCTTGTCGCCCAGGCTGGAGTACAATGGCGTGATCTTGGCTCACTGCAACCTCTGCCTCCTGGGTTCAAGGGATTCTCCTGCCTCAGTCTCCAGAATGTCTGGAATTATTGGTGCCCACCACCATGCCCGGCTAATTTTTGTATTTCTGGTAGAGATGGAAAGGTTTCACCATGTTGGCCTGGCTGGCTGCACTCCTGACCTCAGGTGATCTGCCCACCTCGGCCTCTCAAAGTGCTGGGATTACAGGCATGGGCTACTTCACCTGGCCGATTTTATTATTCTTATTCTTATTAGAGACAGGGTCTCAAGAAAATCAAGAGTATTTAGAAGAATAATTTGTCTTTGAGTAAAAACAGTGTTATTCCCTTTGGTCAACTGTTTCCTTTATAAGACTGCTCAGAATAACTTTTCTATTATCAAATCTACCCTTACCCTTCCTTTTAAAACAAATATGAAACTACTAGGGCTCTGAGAGTCCAAAACCACATAGAACTAAGCGTGAAAGATGGTATTCAATGTCTATATAGCACAGTAAGCAGATTTTAAAGTTATAATGTGATTTCATGAATATTAATAAATGTCTGGCAGAATATATGCCTTCCTATTCAGAGTCGTTCAGATTCAAATAGTCTTAACTGAGCCCCTGCTAGGCACAAGGTATTGTGCTAGGTGCTTTCATTTAGATTACTGAATTTATATCCAATTCTAAGACAGCATGATCTTTCAGAATGGCTGGGGTAATGGGGTGAGAAAAAAATCACTAGGAGAAATCTTTCAACAATTATAGGTTATCCTATGTCCTAGAAGGCCAAGAGAACAAGTCTATACCCATGAAATCGAAGCATCTTACTCCAGAGTATAGAGTAGAGAGTACAAGTGGCCTCATAAAAGGTATATATTACCTAGAGACTATCTAAAAACTGAATTGAAAACCAAGATGTTTCGCCTAAACATTCTGGAGCCTTAACTGGGAATAAAGAGAGGTATGGGAGCCTCTTTTACCTGTATCCTGCCTCCTTTCTAACCATCAAGACGAATCTGGAGCCTACACAGTTGTAGAAATGTCAAAATTTGGACTTAGCTATTTAAAAAGATTTATGTACAACAACCAATTTAGTATAATCTAGGTAAAACTAAGTACTTAACAGTCATATTGATCTTTTCCCAAAAAACCATTTACTAATTGATGCTGAATATGAACTGTCACATTACCTGAACATAAGAACAACATAACAGGAAACAGAACATGGCCATAAAAATAGGACACAATGGAGGGGGGAACCCCATAAATTCAATGCAGGGTGCTCTTTTTACAATTTTATACTCCCTATAAT
>NW_012105253.1:3100517-3102572 GCF_000951045.1 Mandrillus leucophaeus
ACACACACACACACTCTTAATACTCATAGATATAACACTTGGGCATGCTTTTTGGTTAATGTACACAAAATCTCTAATTAGAATGGAAATAAGAAAGTAAGTCACCAAAATAAAAATCCAGAGAAGAAATACAGTCCATTAATTTAGATTATAACAAGAGTAATATTTCATCACTGTAAATAAAATAACAAGGCTTGAATATATCTAAGTCAACTGAAACTCAGTTTCACGCATCAAATAACTTCTTCAGAACGTTGGTCTTTCTATGCCAGATACTATCCTAGGGTTAACTAAGAAGACTTAATGCTAACTTTAAGGCAGTGCATCATACACTGAATCACTTTACTTATAGGATTATAAAGAGGAATTTTTCCATTTGCAAAGGGCAATTCTAATCCTTGATTTTGTAACCCACGGCAAAACAGACACTCTAGGCTGGGTGCAGTGGCTCACAACTGTAATCCCAACACTTTGGGTGGACAAGGTGGTAGATCACCTAAGGTGAAGAGTTTGAGACCACCCTGACCAACATGGTGAAACCCTGTCTCTACTAAATACAAAAAATTAACTGGGCGTGGTGGTGCGTGCCTGTAATCCCAGCTACTTGGGAGGCTGAGGCAGGAGAACCGCTTGAACCTTGGAGGTGGAGGTTGCAGTGAGCCAATACTGCGCCACTGTACTCCAGCCTGGCCAACAAGAGTGAAACTCTGTCTCAAAAAAAAAAAAAAAAAAAACCCCAAAAAAGAGACACACTCTGATATAGTGCTGGAGGGAGTAGAACTGGTGATTTAGTAATATATACTAAATATAAATATATGTATAATATATATTTTAAATATATATTTATTTTAAATATATATATTATATATAATATACATATATATTTAGTAATATACACTAAAATTATAAATGCATAAATCCTCCGACCTGAATCGTCTACTTCTAGGAATCTGTCCTAGAGATAAATTTGAAATTGTGTAAAATGCCATTTTACAGACTAATTTACTGCAGCACTATTAATAAGGGCAAATTTTTGAAAACAACCTAAATCATTTGGGGACTGGTTACAGTGTGAGAGTTCCATGCAGTGAAACAGCAATGGAGAGAAAGCACTTTGTCCTGATATGACCTCCCACCCAAACATACTAAGATGCAGTAAATAAAAAGCAAAGAGCTTAAGTGTGTACAGTATTCTATAATATGTATCAAAAGGGGGTGGGAAAGGAATAGATGTATATGTACAGAGATATATCTCTAGTACCACAGGAATGTTACTTGCCTAGGAAGTGGGATTCAATGGGTGAGCAATACAATAAAAGGAAGATTTTTAATTTTTGAATTTTGAGCCACATAAGTGTACTAGTTGGTTAAAACATTAAGTGTAACCAATGTATAACTTGTATAAAAAACACAGTATTTTAGGATTTATAGATGCTAGGATTTTAGGATTTATACATTCTATAGGATTTTACAATTTATATATCATGATACAATATAGTCTCAAAGTATTACATTGTAATTAAATACTACAAATTAGTGTAACAACTTTTGCTATTCCTTCTATTTAAATACCCATCAGTCCATCCTTAAATTTGTTGTTATATGGTCACAGAATAGAGAACCAGAGGGTCTCTGAAACACCTGAACCTCTCAATTTATAGGTAAGAAAACTGTGGCCTTGGCCAGGCCCAGTGGCTCACACCTGTAATCCCAGCTCTTTGGAAGGCCAAGGCGGACAGATCATTTGAGGTCAGGAATTCGAGATCAGCCTGGCCAACATGGTGAAATCATCTTTACTAAAAATACAAAAATTAGCCAGGCATGGTGGTGCACGCCTGTAATCCCAGCTACTCAGGTGGCTGAGGCAGGAGAATTGCTTGAACCCGGGAGGTGGAGGTTACAGTAAGCAGAGATCACACCACTGCACTCCAGCCTGGGTGACAGAGACTCTGTCTTAAAAAAAAAAAAAGAGAGGCCGGGCGCGGTGGCTCAAGCCTGTAATCCCAGCACTTTGGGAGGCCGAGACGGGCGGATCACGAGGTCAGGAGATCGAGA
>NW_012105253.1:3102687-3109677 GCF_000951045.1 Mandrillus leucophaeus
TCCCAGCTACTTGGGAGGCTGAGGCAGGAGAATGGCGTAAACCCGGGAGGCGGAGCTTGCAGTGAGCTGAGATCCGGCCACTGCACTCCAGCCCGGGCTACAGAGCGAGACTCCGTCTCAAAAAAAAAAAAAGAGAGAGAGAGAGAAAAAAAAAACTGTAGCCCAGAGCTAAAAACCTCACCAAAAGGACACAATTAGAAGATGGCAAAGTATGGCCTAGGACTTGATTTCAATTCCAATCTATTCTCATCTATTTCTTCTACCCTCAAATGGTTTCTTAATTACAAGGAGCCAGCATGATTGGGTCAAGATCCCAGTGGTATCTTGAGGGTAGTATGAATGACTAGGCCAGTGTGAGCTGATATCCTTCCTCTCGTGGGATAATTTTCAATGCTCACAGAGGAATCAGAGGGGTAAAGTGTTGCTTCTCAACTGGGTTATGTTTTAGCAAAGTGCCAAGAGTACTTAAAGCCATAGTGTAAATGTGGGGTGAGGAGTGGGGCTTTCTACAAAGTCAGTAATACTAGAAAATTTGAGAAAAATGTTAAGCAAGTTAATCAGGTAATTAAAAATTATTTTTGTATTCAAACAAACACCAATATATTATGGCACTGAATATAAAATGTACATGAATATTTAGCAAAAACCGGACACTTTCAAAGAGGTATCATGCTGGTTCTGAGTCTGATGCTATGGGCTTAGAAGTACACATATTCACTGTCAAACTCTTAAGAGGCAGAAAGGTTTGAGTACTACTATATCAAGGGAATTAAAATAGCATTCTCGATGGTGGCAGAAAGCGAATAGAGTTAGAGCTACACAGACCTGGACCTGTAGCTTACTCTTGCCACTGTGTGACCTTATATCAGTCACTTAATCTTGAACTCAGAGCCTCAGTTTCCTCATCTGTAAAATATGGTCAATATTACTTAGCTTGTGGTTTTGTTACAAAGATTGGAGATAATATATGAAAAGCAAACTGCCTGGACTCTAGAAAGACTATAATAAATGATGGCTACTTGGCAGGATGGATCACTTGAGGTCAGGAGTTCACGACCAGCCTGGCCAACATGGTGAAATCCCATCTCTACTAAAAATACAAAAAATTAGCTGGGTGTGGTGTTGCCCCTGTAGTCACAGCTACTTGGGAGGCCAAGGCATGAGAATCGCTTGAACCTGGAAGGCAGAGGTTGCAGTGAGCCAACACTGCACCACTGCACTCCAGCCTGGGTGCCAGAGCAAGACCCTGTTTCCAAAATAAATAAATAAACATAAAAATGAATGATGACTACTTTATCACAAGCCTATTGGAATCTTTATTTGACTATCTAACCATTCACTTGGTTTCAATTTGTGAGAACAAGGTAAGGCAGGCAATGAATATTTACAGGCCCTCCCGACCAGTCACAGAAAGGAAACAGGTCAATAGGACTAAAAAAAGGGATCAGTTTATTATACTCACATATTTCATTTCAAATTTCTTAGCCAACATTTCCACCTCTTGCCTCTCCTGATGTTCATCATTAAATGGGTCTTCTGTGTGAATGAGCTTCTTCTGATTCAAGGTGAATGGGAAAAGAAACAGAAGTATCCATTAGTATTACAAATAGTATTATTGTTTATTTATTTATCATTATATAACAAACACTTCAATTCTATTTCAATAAATGTGATCCGAAAGGAAATAAACTAGTGAGAATATATAACATATGTTATACAATTATATTATTCAGAAACTATATTTTAAATTTAATCAATAAGAGACTTTTCCTAATACTAACAAGTCAGAAGTATTAAAACTAAAAAAAGTTGTTTCATAGTAAAAAATATTTACAGTTGTAATAGACTCATATACACTTCATAGTGTTTTGATGAGTAAGAACTCAACAATCCAAATTGTCTTCACCTGCAAAATGATCATACGGTCACCTTATCCAAAATAACAAGGAAAAAAAATCCCCAGGAACACTAGCTAAACATGAAAATCTCACTTATGACTCTAGAGTGATATCTTCACTAGCAAAGATTAACTGCTTTGATCAGGAAATGCTTCCAAAAGGAGCTCTAGATTATTAATTAAAATCAACACTTAATCATCTGCCTGTGAGTTAACACTGAGTGTGTATAGCAGCTAAGGTTTTCTGTTGAGGTCCAGTATCAACAACCATTATATCACCAATATCCTGTCAATGGATATCCATTCAGGGAATACACACTACTTTCAAACAAAGCTAGAAAAGAGAAATAGCTGCAAAAAGGTTACATTACCATGCCTTTCTTCTAGTAGGGGAGAGTGAAAGTTTATTATAATACATGGTTTAAAACACACAAACACAGAGCTAGAAGCCCACATTAACCATCTATTTAACAAAACAAACAAAAATAGCCATCACATCCTTAAGTCTTCTACTTTAGTATACAAACATATATATGGTTTTCAATGCACAAAAAAACCAAAACAAGGATAAAAATACTACTTTTATCCAATTTCAGACAACTGACTGAGGTAATTAAAAATTAAGGTATACTACAACTGAAATACTGACACAGATTCAATGGACTCTGAAGGGCAAGAAAAAATGCAGAAGGAAGGAAGATTTGCACACTTAGAAACTGAGATACTTCATCCTGGATATAAAAGTTGATAAGTGATCGGTCTAAAAAACATGATAGAAAAATGTGGACAGAATGAATACGAGACAATTCATCACACTTGGGACATTAGAATAAAGGGATACTTCTTTAAAGGAGTTAACTTTAGAATTAATTTTTAAAATCATTGTAATAAGTAATAAATTTATAGAATACTTCACCCCAATAGAAGTTACCAATGAAAGGCCGGGAGCAGTGGCTCACACCTGTAATCCCAGCACTTTGGGAGGTCAGGAGTCCAAGACCAGCCTGGCCAACATGGTGAAACCCTGTCTCTACTAAAAACACAAAAACTAGCCGGGTGTGGTGGCACCTGCCTGTAGTCCCAGCTACTCGGGAGGCTGAGACAAGAGAATTGCTGGAACCCGGGAGGTGGAGGATGCAGTGAGCTGAGATCCTGAGATCGCACCACCGCACTCCAGCCTGGTGGAGACAGAGAGAGACTTCGTCACCCCTCAAAAAAAACTTTACCAATGAAAAACATAAACATGATCCAAAAAGGAATCAACTAGTGAGAATAATAAGGAATCCTAGGCATGTCCAGGGTATAGCCTTTTTTGTTTGTTCTTGAGACAGAGTCTTGCTCTGTTGCTCAGGCTGGAGAGCAGTGGTGCGATCTTGGCTCACTGCAAGCTCTGCCTCTTGGGTTCACGCCATTCTCCTGCCTCAGTCTCCAGAGTAGCTGGGACTACAAGCGCCCGCCAACTTGCCTGGCTAATTTTTTGTATTTTTAGTAGAGACAGGGTTTCACCGTGTTAGCCAGGATGGTCTCGATCTCCTGACCTCATGATCCGCCCACCTCAGCCTCCCAAAGTGCTGGGATTACAGGCGTGAGTCACCACGCCTGGCAGGTATAACCTTAACTAGAGGCTCAGGTTAAGGACAGTGAGCAATCGCCATGTCTATTACAAACTGCTCCCTCACGCACTGTGAAGCCCAAATACTTCCTCTGTGGTATGACTCATTTTATATGTATAAATATAAACCTATGGATCTATATTTTTGATAAGAATCACCTTATATGCCATTCTAAAATATTTTATGTACTTTATGTAGGTATCAAAAGTTCAGCTCTTATTTTCTCTTGACAGCCTACAAAAACAAATTTAAGAAAATGGACTCACTTTTCTTTTACAGTTAAGAATAAACACCCTTCCCCAATCAAGACTAAGCTTTTTTGTTTTTTTCAGGTGAAAAAATATCTGAAAATTATCAACTACCCACATGCAAAACTGATGCAGTAATTTTGTCCTTTGATCTTAACTCATCAACACCACTTTCAGGAGATTCTTTCACAAATTTTATCCAAAATATGCAAACAATGAAATGCCATGGAATTCTCAAATAGTACAGTTATATTAACATACTATAAACACTTATTTTTCTTTTTACAGTAAATGTTCAATTAAGCATGTTCACAAATGGGTGTTCTGGTTAACTGATTTTTCTGGTTTACTAAGAATTAAACCTTTTTTTTGTATATCAATCATTGCCAAAATTTATTTCTAAAATGCACTATTACCCTTCAGCCAGAAATGGTGACCAAATTAATCACTCATGATAGAGATGATTCCAATGCCGGTCATCATCCTAAACCACCTCAATCACAGCACTGTACTGCACAGAGACAATAAGGTTAAAGGTTTAGCTAACCTGTGGTTTTGTTTTTCGTATTTTCCCAGCACAAATTATTTAATTGTGCTTTTCGCATTAAAAATAGAGCACAGAAAAATTTCTGATTGTGTTTCAGTAAATCAGGGTTTTACTGTTCATTTAGTATTTACGAAGGGAACTGATTTAAATGCACCCATATGAATGGTATCCATATGTAATACACCTTTTGTTTTTTTTTTTTTTTTTTTAATAGCCCCACATCTACCAATTTCAGCATCTGGCACTAAAATCTTATTTACTGATAGATGGCTATTTCAAAAATGTAGTCCTTCCTCCTCTAATTCTTCTAATTTTGGGAACCACCAACTTTCCAGACCAATTCTAATGTTCGCATTTTGCTTTCTGATGGTCTCTCTTCTAGGATTTCCCTTCATGAAACCATGACAATTTTACTTAAACATATGTTTTCTACGCTTTCTTGCATAATAAGGGTATTCACTGGCAGCAATCACAGGAAAATGTGGCAAATCTTTGTTGCAAAGGTGATTATATACAATGGATTTTGTTTTGTTCAGAGGTATATGAAAAAAGATAGAAGGTTGATATACAACGAGAAAATTGGGCCAATAGACACCTACATTGTTAATAAGTAAACAGAAAAATTAAATGGAATTATTCCTCTTTCTCCCATTACACGAAAGTAGTAGTTCTGGTGTTACCAAGTTAACAAAGCTAGGGTGTCAAACTTTTTTACAATTAAATGATACACATGTATTATTAATTTGCCATCGTGTGACTATTACAGCATAAATAGGGACATAATAAAGGTCTTTGTAGTTCTACCGTGACTTACATTTTACGTCATTTTGGCAGAATCTTCTAAACTATATGAGTTAATATTAAGAAATTTTGTTTTACTAAGAAATTATGTCACTATGGAAAGAAGTACTAATAAAATTACATACGTCTGTAAAGTGAGGATAACAGTTTTTACCCCATGGAGTTCTGTAGGACTACTAGAAAAACCACGTGCAGTGCTTAGAACCGTGTCTAGCACACAGTAAGAACTCAGTAAAGGTAGTTATTGCTATGTATTTTTTACACAAAGAGAATGCTTCTCTCCTGCAATTTATGAAAATTACAAAAACTGCAAAACAACTTAGATTAGCAGCTCAAATACACTGTTTGGAAAATGCTCCAATCCAATATTTTTAATATTCTTTTGGGAAAAAAGTGACATCACATTTATAAAGAGGGGGCACTCAAGTGAGTCTAAAGAGCAAAATGTTATGTGGAAGTGACTAAAGTGATCTCTACCTTTAAACAATTCATTCTGGTTTAAAACATTTTGTAATGATTGGACCACACAACATTTCTAAATAATGATCAAAACATTAGCTGGCCATAAAGTAAACAAAATCTAGTGAAACTGTTCAACATGATACTTTGTGACTAAGCAGTCAGTCATTTTGACCATAAAGGTAGTTGAAGATGAAAAAACAAGTGACTTCTGGAGTCCATTAGACCCAAGCTAAAGCAAAGCCTAATAACGGGCATAATTGCTAAGCAACAGAGAAAAACTGTTCTCTTTCTTTACTGTTAATCTATCATTTCCTTTTCTAACTTACTTCTGAAGATCCACCAACCCACAACAATAAAAATTACAATTACCAACATAAGCCCTATCCTTTCTCCATTGTTCACCTCTTACATCAAAAGCATACCTATGTATTTTCAATTGTTTTAAAAAATTCAAAGCTGAGATTTTTCTCATCATCCTCCGAAAATTACAAAGGCCGAGTACAATGTTCTTCTATAAACTAATGATAATACATTTAAATAATATGACGGGTAGGTGTCAAATAAAACAGGAGACACTTTCCCATTCAATTACAATATAAACAAACTCCACAAAAAAGGAAAGCTAAAAAGGTTTTCCAATACCAACACGAGAGAAAAATTAGTAACCAGATTAACTAACCCACTTCTCCATTCCTAAAGTGGGATCCTTAGTCTCTGAAAACCTTTAATTATTCTTAAATTCCCTTCGATTAAGAAAAATATCACAGGCACGCAAGCACACCTCAGCAGCCACGGCGCCCAGCAAAACAAACAGTGATGAGGATGAGGATGATACGAGAGGGGTTACACAATCTCTCTGCTTCAGACTGGGGGGCGTGTCCCCCAAGGTTTTCTCTTCCTTTCTACTGGAACGACAGCTGTAGCGCCACAGGGAGAACCCAGCCACACGGCCTGCAGGGCCCCAGGATTTTGTGTGGGGTGCAGAAAGGAAAGAAGGAAAATCTGAGGTTCCGAAAAGTGCACAAGAAAACAGGCTCGGCGCGGCGTTGGGAGCGAGTGCCGGGGGTTTGGGGATTCGGTGCGGCCGGGTGAGAGCCTCGGCCACCCCAGGGAGTGGAGGAAGCAGCGCTCACCGCCCCGTCCACCCGCTCGGCCCCGGCCCCCCGCACCCCACCCTCGGGGCGACCCGGACGCGCTCGGTGGGCGTCCCAAGGTGCAAACCAGCTGGGGAAGACGGCGGGTCCTGAGGCTCTCGGGGTCTGGGGCAGGAGGGAGGAATCTTCTGTACCCGTTGTTCTCCGCACAGCAGCAGCTCCGGGTAACTGAACTCCACGCAGCTCTCGTCGGTGGGGTCTTTGAGCACCAGCTCCAGGCGCACCGTCTCCCTCGGCGGCCGCGGCGGCTGCTCAGCCCGGGAAGCCG
>NW_012105253.1:3115242-3116474 GCF_000951045.1 Mandrillus leucophaeus
TTTTTTGGGGGGTTTTTTGGTATTTTTTAGTAGAAACGGAGTTTCATCGTGTTAGCCAGGATGGTCTCCATCTCTTGACCTCGTGATCTGCCCGTCTCGGCCTCCCAAAGTGCTGGGATTACAGGCTTCAGCCGCCGCACCCGGCCGATCTTTTTCTTTTCTAAACTGATCAAAATTGAAAACCCTAGTTCAGATATATAGGCTGTCGTGAATAGTAATAATGCATATGCATGTTCTTCATAGCAATAAATTCTTCTTTAATCTTACTCCAACATCATGATAAATTTCATACCTCAAAATCATTTTTCTGTGTAAATGAAGTACTAAGCTGTAATAATTTATTCTCATCATAAAATACCAAGTTTAATCAAATTAATTTTTTAAATCAATAAAAATGATCTGGTTCACCCTATTAACTGCCCAACAAACTGAAAACTCGATGTTCTTTGTTAAAGGGCAGATTACAAGAAGTGTTTTCCATGTTCTTAATTTAAAACACAAGATTCTGATATAATGAACCTAAATCAAAATTCACAAATGGTGGCTGAAATCCTGTTAGAGTACAACATAAATCCATAGTTATTGTGCATAAACAATTCAAAATTAGTTTATAAAGGAAACGTCAAGTCATATAACCACCACACCGTATTACTAATGGGTTCCACCATACTTCAACCAGGCACAGCAGATATAAACATGTAATAAACTGCTCAGAAAATTAAAGCTATTAGAGCTATAAATAAGGAATGCTAAATATAAACATAGCAATGCCAATACATTGGTGCCATTTTAAAAAGTGAGTAAGATGCAATGTGAACACACCTGATAGTTCGCTCTATAAGCCACTTTCCCACTGATTTATAAAGCTATGATTCTATAATTCTTTTAAAAAGGACAATTTTTCTACACTGCTGCATGCAGTAGTTTCACTGTACGTTCTTGATTACAACGCAGTCTTCAAATCCTCTTGAAGAGCTCGACATATCAGGATTTCTCCAGAAAGTAAGCTTGTCATGTTTTCAGCAGCCTTTAGTGCTTTGGTAGTCTTTCGAAGCTCCTTAATAACCAGTGATATTTCCTTGATTATTAATTAATTCTGGGTTAAGTTCTTGCTCACAAAGCTGTACACAAATAGCCAGAGTTTCCAGTAAGCCAATATTCAGAATTCTTGAAATCTCTCTCTCTTTTTTTTCTTTTTTCTTTTTCTTTTTTTTTTTTCTTTTTTTTTTTTT
>NW_012105253.1:3118799-3120909 GCF_000951045.1 Mandrillus leucophaeus
GGTACTCGGCCTCGCGCCGCCGCACCGGTGACAAGCTAATGAACGCTACTCTGCGCGGCTCCGCCATCCCCACTGTTCTGGCCCTCTGCTTTAGCTCGAGCCGGCGCTCGCTTCTACGCCGCGCTGCGTGCCTGCCCGCCCTTCCTCTTGCTCTCCGTCGCTTTTCTTCCCTCCACCACCCTCAGCCGTCTCCGCCGACGCCACGGTGAGTGCGGACCGCGTCCCCTTCCCCGCTACTACGTTCTGATGGGCTTCACCGCCATCGCCAGGGTCGCCGCGGCCGCCATGTTGGATCCCCCACATAAATAGAAGCAGGCCGCTGAGCGGGCGCATGCGCACAGAGGAGACGCTCGCGTCCACTGTCGTGGCTGTTGCTCAGTTTTCCTCTTTTCCTCCCAACAGTCTGGCGTCCAGACAGGTCGGCGGAAGTGACGACATGGCTCGGCCTGTTTCCGTGGAAACGGAGACGCCGTCTGCACCCTTTCTCAAAGGGAGGGTTCTGGGGTTTCCCGAGCAGCTTCCTATTCGTACCCGGAAACCAGAGGCGCTCCAGGAGCTTCCCGGGGCGAGCATCGGGATGTGCCTGAGACCGACCTAGCCATGGCGCCGGGTCTCCCGCGCTGGGTTCAAGGGAACTGGGGTTGTTAGCTGATTATTCAAGGCGGACTCTGGGCAAAGGTAGACAGACGCGCCGGCCGTCGTGCCTGCCAGGCCTGTGTCCCCGTAGCCTTAAGTATCGAGGGAAAAAAGGAAGTGCCCACCTTCAGCCCGACTAGCCCCAGCGGCTTCCCTCCCGAAAGCGCAGGCCTCCCCTTCCTCGACTTACTCTGGTTCCCCTCGCCCGGCCGCAGTGGGCGTTGCGTGGGGCAGGGTCATTAAATGTTCAATAACGCTTTGCAGTTGGAAAATTAACAAGCAGGTGAAGAGTTCTGGGCTCATTCAGAAGGCCTAAACTGTTGAAATCACAGAAAACTTCTTAAGAGGGTTTGGTGGTATTTCAGGAAACGTACTGTTTAAAAGAATGCTAAAGGACCCATTTCAGGTTGGGGAAGGAATTGATTGGGCACGCCCCATAGGCTCACTTGTAATTAATTAATTGGAAGTCAGGTCTGAAAGGATGAGAATTACTGGCCATTTTAATCCATTGAATAAAAAGTAAATTTGAGGGGTCGCCCTTCACATCCAAGCCTTCTGTTAATTGCATTAACTGGATTAACTGTTGAAAGCTCTTTTATTAAGTCTGTGACGTCATAGACAAATTCTGAGAGGGTACTATTTTTTTCCTCTCCTATTACTTTCCCTACTTGGACGAAGATGGTGATGAAATCTATGATTCCAAAGATCTCTCCCAACTCTAAAACCCTATCTTTTCTCCTCAGCACCATGTTTTACCTCCGTTATCTCCTTCCCCATTGCTCCTTTTCTGATTACGAATTCGGGTCTCATTTTTAGATTGTCTTTGTGATACTTAAATGACCTGCCTTCAGTCTCTATCCCCGCCAGTCTTGAGACGGGGTCATACTAATATCTCTAAAAGAGTTTTTATTATATCATTCTCTGCTCTGGCTGCAACTTACCTACAAACTAAGTTCTATGAATGTATACTCATATTCAATATCCTCCACAGTTTAGCTCAGAGACTGCAAACTGATGGTCTGTGGGCCAAATCCTAGTACAGGTGTGTTACTTGTCCAACATTATCTTCTAACTTCTAACCCACTGAGTTTTCCAACTTTTTGATCCACAACGCACAGTAAGAAATTTTATACTGTAACCCAGAATGTACACCCATATATACATAACACATATGTGCATATCTGAAATACAAGTTTCACAATACTTACCTACTGCTTAGGATAAAGTAAAAGCAACAGACGCAACAGAGTTAATATAAAATATTTTGTTATACAGTGTAGAAAAAAATGTTAATATCATATAGAAGCACATTAGGAAAGATTTTCTTTAACGCCATGGAAGTTCTTGCCTGTTCATAGGTTTATTGCACTCCAGTATTCATGAGGACAGTGGTACATGAACATCTGATCCACTGTGGCGCCTGATCTTTTTCTTTTCTTTTTTCTTTTTTCTTTTTTTTTTTTCTTTTTTTTTT
>NW_012105253.1:3128334-3129614 GCF_000951045.1 Mandrillus leucophaeus
AAGAAGAGAAAGAAAGAAAAAGGCAGGTATGACTATAGTGTTAGAGATGAACTCTAACAGCCTGGGAAGGTGGAGTGAGCTGCCCCGACAGCACAGAGCCAGCAGAGGGGCAGTGGGAATTAGAACTGAAGAATATGTTAGAATTTTTGGTTACATGCACTATAAATCAACTTAAGCTAGTTTAAACAGAAGAGTTTGTACAGGAGAGGTCCGGATAACTCCCAGAATCCAAGGGAAGGATTGCAGTCAGGTCCCAAGAAGATGGAACCAGAATCAGGAACTAAAAAGTCACATGGATTCCAGGCAATTTTGTCTCTGTCTCATGTATGCATCTAAGATCTACTTCATTCTGTTCCCCTTTCGGTGGATTAGTTTTCTCCACTCCCCGAGTTACATGGTTTAAAATATGGCCTTGTTATAATTAGCAATTTTAAAAATACCTTCTTTACTGAAGAGACCAGTCCAGACTAAGACTGGAAACCCTTACACCTACCTCCAAAATTCTAGGGAAGGATCTGTGATTGACCTATTTTGGGACAGGTGCTCATCCCTAGGTCAAACAACTGTGAGGAAAGGTATGGCTACCAGGAGCTTCTGATTAGGTGGAAGGGGCATAGGGGGCAGGATGTCACTCCAAGAAAGGGTAAGGGGCCTGTCAGGCAATCCACCTGATGTTTACAACATGAGATAGCAGAACAAAACAATGCAGGATGGGCAGGGCGCAGTGGCTCACGCTTGTAATCCCAGCACTTTGGGAGGCTAAGGAGGGCAGATCACTAGAGGTCAGGAGTTCTAGACCAGACTGGCCAACTAAAACTACAAAAGAAAATTAGCCGGGCCTGGTGGCAGGCACCTGTAATCCCAGCAACTCGGGAGACTGAGGCAGGAGAATTGCTTGAAGCCCGGGGGTGGAGGTTGCAGTGAGCCAAGATTCCATTGCACTCCAGCCTGGGGGACAGAGCGAACCTCTGTTTCAAAAAGAAAAAAAAAAGGGCCAGGTGCAGTGGCTCATGCTTGTAATCCCAACACTTTGGGAGGCCAAGGCAGGTGGATCACGAGGTCAGGAGTGTGAGACCAGCCTGGCCAACATGGTGAAATCCTGTCTCTACTAAAAATACAAAAATTAGCCAGGCATGGTGGCAAACACCTATAATCCCAGCTACTCGGGAGGCTGAGGCAGGAGAATGGCTTGAACCTGGGAGGCAGAGGTTGCAGTGAGCCAAGATTGCGCCACTGCACTCCAGCCTGGGCGACAGAGCGAGACTCCATCTCAAAAAAAA
>NW_012105253.1:3136665-3141388 GCF_000951045.1 Mandrillus leucophaeus
TCCTGCCTCAGCCTCCGGAGTAGCTGGGACTACAAGCAGAATGTCCACGATCTCCCTCACCGCATTCTGATCACTGCTGCCGCCCTGATGCTGCTACTACTTGCCGTGATGGAGGCCAAGGGAACTATTTTAAAATTCTGAATATATTTTTCTCTATACAGTCAATAATTCCTCTATAAAATTATCTTGCTACACATATCTGGCATAAAAATATTATGCAACTTTCAGTATTAGTACTCTTAGCAAGTTGGACTGTTACTACATCATAGTTATTGTTGCTGTAAATATTCTGTGGTAGGTAATACACTGATACTGTGTTTTTGCCAAGAAGTATAGTTTTTCATTTATCAGCTGATTTGTCACTGAAAGCATGTGCACCATACCCATAAATACCGGATGAAGTTTTTCAGCACTTACTATGACCCATATTTCTTTTGCACACTGATTGTCTTTCTCCATAAGATTTGTGGAATAGCTCTCTGAGCTGGGTCATAGTTCACGGTGACATGGCTGAACCAAGAAGTTGGAATCGTTGGTAAATATAGGACCTGCTGTGGGGCCTCCCTCCGGAAAATGGTGAAGAAAATTGAAATCAGCCAGCACTCCAAGTACATTTGCTCTTTTCTGTGGCAAAACCAAGATGCAGAGATGAGCTGTGGGGATCTGGCACTGTGGTTCCTGTATGAAGACAGTAGCGGTGTCTTCATGCAGGAACCACATTGTCTGGACCTACAATACCACTTCCGCTATCAAGGTAAAGAACTGAAGCAATTGAAAGACCAGTAGACGCTCCTCTACTCTTTGAGACATCACTAGCCTATAATAAATGAGTTAATTTATGTAACCAAAAAAATTAAAAAGATTTGTGGAAAAACTGAGAAATTGTGTCAATAACTCTACCCCCCTCCTTTTTTAGGAACATATAGGAGGGGTTTATCGACAAGTTCATCATGCTAAATTTTCAGATATCCTTTTATTTTTTTCCCCAGATGGATTCTTGTTCTGTTGCCCAGGCTAGAGTGCAGTGGTGCTATCTTGGCTCACTGCAACCTCTGCCTCCTAAGTTCAAGCAATTCTCCTGCCTCCAGCTCCCGAGTAGCTGGGATTACAGGCACGCACCGCCACGCCCAGCTAATTTTTGTATTTTTAGAAATTTTTAGAAAATTCTGTATTTTTGTATTTTTAGAGACAGGGTTTCACTGTGTTGGCCAGACTGGTCTCGAACTCCTGACCTCATGATCCGCCCACCTCGACCTCCCAAAGTGCTGGGATTACAGGTGTGAGCCACCACGCCCAGCCTCAGATGTCCTTTTAATTTTGAAGGTATTAAGCTTTTATTTGCAGGAAAAGTGCTTTTTCTTTTTAGAATGAGATGTAAAGTCAATGTTTGATGATAGAGTTAACATTTTCTCAATATTTCCACTATAATTCCAGACCCAGCAGCTAAATTGGAATATGTTTCTGTATTTTTCACTTTCTTATTCCTTTTTCTTCTAATAATAAAGCAATCTATTTGAGAGCAATTTATACTAGTTTGATTAATATATCATAGTTCACACACACGTCACACACACAACACACATGATGGTGTTTTCCCAAAAACATACCTAAAGCTCTTCAGTGTATCCCAGTTGAAAATTATGAGTTTTTTTAATCACCGAATGAAATTCTCCTTTACTTCATTTCATAAGTCACGGATAGTTGTGATAACCTAAAATTAGGCTGTACAATGTTACCTGTCCAACAAAGGAACCTAGGAGTTCCAGTGACTGCAGTCACCCTTCCCTCCCTGTCCTTCTCTTCATCAGCAGTTAAAGTGTCTGTATTCCTGGATAAGGATCAGTGTGGTACACTGATATTTTCCATGAGATTCTACGGTAATATATTGCATGTTTTTAGAATGCTGCTTGTGACTCTCAAAACTGTTTCACAAACTTCTAATTGGCTGCAATTACCAATTTGAAAGTTAGTTCGGTCTCTTCCAGTAGAGACTGAGCAGGTGATGAGAAAGTAATTTTGTTACTGGGGACTAGGAATAGAGCACACCTACTTATGCATTTCCATGTAAATTTGGAAAATCCAAAATGCTTTTGTTGGGTAGTGGGGGCCCTTCAAGGAAGCTGAGCAGAAGTCAAAGTCAATTCCTGTAGAATACAAAGTCAAAATACCTTTAATATTATTTAACTGTAATGCTGTAAGGTCAGATCAGGCACTCTTGTTTTGTTTAGCAAATAAATAAATACACAATAAAATACCCTGTGAGATCAAGTTACTCATCCCTTCTTGACAACATTTAAGTTTAAATACCAAAATGCCCTGTGAAGATCCAAAGGAAGAGTAGCAGAGAGAAAGAAAAGCAAGCACGAAGCCTATGGAGGGAGTGATTTGGTGAGTTGGAAGAAAGGTGAGGGTGACCAAAGTGCAGTGAGCAGGGTGGGCAAAGATGGAATCTGAGAGGGAGCGAAGGGCCAGGTCATGGAATGGCACAGATTGGATCTGGCCAGGTATGGTGGCTCACACCTATAATCCTAGCGCTTTGGAAGGCCGAGGCAGGAGGATCACTTGAGCCCTGAAGTTCGAAAGCAGACTGAGCAACATAATGAGACCTGTCTCTAAAAATAAAAAAATTAACCAGGCTTGGTGGCACACACCTGTAGTCCCAGCTACTCAGGAGGCTGAGGTGGGAGGATTGCTTGAGTCCAGGAGGTTGAGGCTACAGTGAGCTGTGATCATAACATTGCAATCCAGTCTGGGCAACAGAGCAAGAGCCTGTCTCAAAAACAAAAACAAAAACAAAAAGTTTGAATCTTACTGTAAATGAAACCAGAAGCCATTGGGAAAATTTTCAGTAGAAAAGTGACATGATCTTACAACAAACACATTTCAAGAAAGTAGGAGTAGCCAACTGACTGTTGAATGCTACCAAGAATTCTAGTAAGATGAGAGCAGAGAGATTGGTAACCTTAATGAGCTTTTTATTTTTAATTTTCACTTCAGGCAAAGAAGGTTGAATTAATCATATTTCACAGTTTGTGGCACATTATCATCATCAGTCTTTTTCTCTCTCTTTGAAATTCCTCTTTATTTCCATTCATTGCCTCCAATGGCAAAAATTCTACAATTTCAACTTTTTTTTTTTTTTTTTGAGACAGAGTCTCACTCTGTCGCCCAGGCTGCAGTGCAGTGGCGCAATCTTGGCCCACTGCAACCTCTGCCTCCTTGGTTCAAGCGATTCTCCTGCCTCAGACTCCCGAGTAGCTGGGATTATAGGCATTTGCCACCATGCCTGGCTAATTTTTGTATTTTTAGTAGAGATGAGTTTTTGCCATGTTGACCAGGCTGGTCTTGAACTCCTAACCTCAGGTGATCCGCCCACCTCGGCCTCTCAAAGTGCTGGAATTACAGACGTGAGCCTCCGTGCCCAGCCAATTTTAACTTTTTGTATGTGACCTTATATATATTATTATTTTACATGTATATATTTTAAATTTGTAAGTTTGTTATTGTGTTATATATCTCATTCTGTTTCCTTTTTTGCTCAACACCATATTTTGAATATCCACTCATGCTGCTGTGTATAATATATTCAGTTTACAACTTTTTTTTTTTTTTTTACAACTTTTGAGTAGTAATCTGCAGTTGCATATTTTGCCTGTTTACTTCCTCAGTGATGGATGCTTGGATTGCCTCCAACTACCCCCTGGCCTCACCACCACCACAGTGCAACTATGAACATCCTCAGTCATGTGCTCTTTGAGTCTATATGAGAATTTACTTCGGACACAGACCCAGGAAAGAACCATTGGATCTTCAGGCATGTGTACACATTAAGAGACTATTCTCCAAAATGGTCACTCCAGTGGTGTTAGGGTTCCTGTATCACCTCCTCTTCTCCCACCGTATTGCTACAAATAAATACAGTTTAATTTCTGCCATTCATTATTATTTTAATTTGCACTGCTCTGATGACTAAGGAATTTGAGCATCTCTTCATATATCTGCTAGTCTTTTAAGTTTCTTCCTGTGTAAATTGCCTGTTTATAATCATTATTCATATTTCCATTATGGTTCCTGTCTTTTTCTGGTTGAATATGCAAGGATCTCAAATCAGTGAGGAAAGTTTAGATTATTCAATAAATGGTTTAAGACAAACAGATAATTATCTAGACTAGAATAAAATTGTATCTCACACCTTACAAAAGGATAAATTTCTAGTGAATAAATGTTTTAAATATAAAAAAGAAGTCATAATATTTCTAGAAGAAATTGGCTGAGATTAAAAAAACATAGACTTTTCAAGAAAGGCCTTTCCAAGTATGATTGATAATTTCAACAGCTTAAACAGCATTAATCAAAAGACTAATGATGAAACTGGAAAAAAATTTACAATACATTTCACAAAGAGTAAATTTCCCTAATCTATAAAGAACTCCTGCAGATCATAGAAACAACAATAACCTCTTAGAAAAAATGGCAAAAGATATGAACAAATAGTTCACAGGAAGGGAAATATAAGGCTCTTAAACCAATGAAATATGTTCAACCTAACTCAATTGCCGAACCAAATAATATGTGTATTTCTAACTTTGATAAATTGCCTTCCATAGAAAGTACTGATTTATATTCCACTGGCAATACATGAGGGTCTCTATTTCTCAATATCCTTGGCAACTTATGTTATCAAATGTTTTAATCTTTGCCAAAAACTAATAAATTTCTTTCT
>NW_012105253.1:3141648-3142441 GCF_000951045.1 Mandrillus leucophaeus
CCAGGATGGTCTCGATCTCCTGACCTTGTGATCCGCCCGTCTCAGCCTCCCAAAGTGCTGGGATTACAGGCTTGAGCCACCGCACCCGGCCGGCATAAATTTCAAAAAATGATTTTGTTGTACATTTCTCTTATTTTGAGTAAATCCATGCAATCAAATTCTATGCAATCTTTTTAAAAGTTGATTACCAAAATCTATTCTTAAGTGAAAAAAGGAATATGCAGACTATTATTTAATATACTACCATTAGGATAGAAAGAGGAACATTTTGTTAAAAGGGAGAACTACTGTATTATTTGTATATGCATGTATGTATGTGTATGTATATAAGAATTTATTTTTAAAAATCTCTTCATGTATATTCACAACACTGAGAACTGATCTCAAAAGGGATATTACGTGGCCCAGTTTTAGAAACAGAAGACAGACCCACAGATTTAACTATGGAGACAGCCCAGCTGTGCTTGTTTAGCCTTGGGGCAAACTCTCATAGCAGCACATTTGCATCTTTTAAAATTTTTAGGCAGGCGCAGTGGCTCATGCCTGTAATCCCCATACTTTGGGAGGCCAAGACGGGAGGATCACCTGTGGTCAGGAGTTCGAGACCAGCCTGGCCAATATGGTGAAACCCCATAACTAGTTAATACACAAAAAAAAATAAAAATAAAAATAAAAAAACTTCGTGCTGTGGCTCACGTCTGTAATCCCAGCACTTTGGGAGGCTGAGGCAGGTGGATCACGAGGTCAGGAGATTGAGACCATCCTGGCTAACACGGTGAAACCCCATCTCTAC
>NW_012105253.1:3142591-3144052 GCF_000951045.1 Mandrillus leucophaeus
AAAAAAAAAAAAAAAAGCCTGGCATGGTGGCTTGCACCTGTAGTCCCAGCTACTTGGGAGACTGAGGCAGGAGAATTGGTTGGGTGGAGATTGTGCCCTCCAGGCCTGAGTGACACAGTGAGACTCTGTCTGAAAAAAAAAAAAATTAATTAAGGGATTCTAGACATACAGAAAGATGCACACCACTTGGTGAATTTTACCCTTTGCACACATTCCTTTAACCACTATCCATTCAAGATGTATAAGATTTCCATCACTTCTAAAGGTCCATCTTTCCCCTTTCTGTTCCATATGCTCCCAGAGGTAACCTCCAGTCTGACATCCATCACCACAGATAAGTTTTGCCTGTTCTTGAACCTTATGTGCATGGAATCATTGCAGTATGTATTTATATATTATGTCTGGCTTCTTTCTCTCAACACAATGGTTTTGAATTCATCCATGTTACTGCATATCATCAGTCGTTTATCCTTTTTCCTGCTGTATAGTATTCCATTTATGAATATACCACCATTTGTTTATACTGTGAACTTACAATGGACATTTTATGTACTATTCGGGTTTTATGCTTATAAAGTATAATAATTTTGTTTTTTAATTAATGTTGAACAGTTCCCTCGAGCAAAACTTGTTTTGTTGCAAATTGTGCTGGAATTAGTGAAATAATAAATTAATAGTAGATTTAGTCCTTTTTGTTTGTTTGTTTGTTTTGTTTTTTTTGAGATGGAGTTTCACTCTTGTCACCCAGGCTGGAGTGCAATGGCACGATCTTGGCTCACTGCAAACTCCGCCTCCCAGGTTCAAGTGATTCTCCTGCCTCAGCCTCCCCAGTAGCTGAGATTACAGGTGGCTGCCACCACGCCCACCTATCTTTTTTTTTTTTTGTATATTTAGTGGAGACAGAGTTTGGCCATGTTGGCCAGGCTGGTCTTGAACTCTTGATCTCAGGTGATCCACCTGCTTCAGCCTCCCAAAGTGCTGGGATTACAGGCATGGGCCACCGCACCCAGCCGATTTAGTCTTGAATAGGTTCATGAGGTTGTAACCATGGGTCAAAGCTGTGGGAATTTCACTGCAGAAGCAGGAGGACTAAAAGATTCCACGTGAAATCCACTCAGAGGCTTGAGATTTAAAAAAGCTTTGAGAGTGATTTGGCATAGCGGGGGTAACATTTTTCAGCTCTTCCAATATATAAATGCAACATGGAAATTCAGAGGAGGGAGAAATCAATGAAATTTAGAATAGTCAGGGAAAATTTGGTGGAGGAAACAGGGACTTGATGAGAATATGGATAAATAGAAAAGGTTAGGCATGGCCAGGCACAGTGGCTCACACCTGTAATCCCAGCACTTTGGGAGGGCAAGGCTGGTGGATTACCTGAGGTCAGGAGTTTGAGACCAGCCTGGCCAACATGGTGAAACCCCGTCTCTACTAAAAATACAAAAATTAGCTGGGCATAGT
>NW_012105253.1:3145283-3158693 GCF_000951045.1 Mandrillus leucophaeus
AGGACAGAAAATCCAGACCAGTTACTACAGAAGATTGCGCCACTGCACTCCAGCCTGGGCGACAGAGCGAGACTCCATCTCAAAAAAAAAAAAAAAGAAAAAAAAGATGCAGGATGCTTTGTTGTAAAAAATGTGAATTACAGTGATGGTTTATCCATAAAAAAGGATAACAAAACTGGTTTCAGAAAGGACAGAAAATCCAGACCAGTTACTACAGAAGAAATCAAGAATGTTGCCCTGTATTCCCAGCACTTTGGGAGGCCAAGGCAGGAGGATTGCTTGAGGCCAGGAGTTCAAGAGCAATCTGGGCAACATAGCAAGACCCTGTCTCTACAAAAAAATTTTTTTTAACTATCCAGGCATGGTGGTGCATGCCTGTAGTCCTAACTACCTGGGAGTCTGAGGTGGGAGGATCACTTGAGCCCAGGAGTTCAAGGCTGCTGTGAGCCGCGATCATGCCTCAGCACTCCAGCCTGGGCGACAGAGTGAGATCCTGTCTCAAAGACAAAACAAAACAAAACAAAACAAAAAAACTAGGACCATACAGTTTCATAGAGGAATTCAACGAAGCACTTATAGAAAAATAGGTTTAATATTATTTAAAGTAATACAGCATACATAATAGGAGAAAAATTTCCAACTTCTTATCATGACTCAAGCAAAACAGATTCCAATTCTGGCAAAGACTATAACCACAAAACAAAACAAAAAAAATAGACATGTATCTATAATACTATACAGAGGCACTACTTTTCATCTTTTAGGTTGACACATTTTAAAAATGGCTAATACTCTGTTGCTGAACATGTGAGGAAACAATCGGTTCCATTCATTGCTGGTGGAGATGGAAATTGGCAAAATCTTTTGTATATGGCATATCAGCAATATCTGTCAAAATTATAAATGTTCATACTCTTTAACCAGGATTTTCCACTTCTGTGAATTTATCTAAGATCTATAATATTTTGTATGTTTTCGTTTCTTTTGCTTGTTTTAAAGGCTCTTCTGTTTTATTGGTTTACCTTTTTTTCAAAGAACCAGCTCTTTCACTTATTTATTGGTAGTACAGTTTTTTCTATTCATAAATTCATTAATTTCATTTTTCTTTGTGGATTCCTTATTTTTATTTCAATTATGTTTTTATAACTTCTTGATAAGATCCTTAAGTCACTCATTTTTTTGTTTGTTTGTTTATTAATATAAAAATTAAAGACCTTGTTTTCTGAGCTTTAACTCTAGTCCAGTTTGGATTGTCTTTTACCCAGAACTTAAAAAGGTAGTTTTTGTTTGCTAACTGTTTCTTTGGTTGATTGGTTGGTTCGTTCATTTATTTTTTTCTTTTTAAATTTTAGGTGGCAGAGTTCTTAAGCTTTTTTGTTTTTACTATTAACTTCTGCTTTTAGGGCATTGTGATTAGAAACTATCTGCAGTGGTTCTACTTTTGAGACCTTATTGAAAAAAGTCTCTGGCCTAGTGGTTAAGAGCACAGATTGGGAGTCGGGCTGCCTGGGTTAAACTCCAGCTCTGCTGCTCACTAGCATGCTCTCTGCAATCTTGGCAAAAGTGATGTAACCATTCTGTGCCTTAGTCTCCTCATCTGCAAAATGGGAATCATAATATATGTACTTTTCAAAGTTGTTGGAATTAAGTGAGTTAACATACATGAATTGCTTAGAAGGGTGGCTGGGGCATAGTAAGCACCCGTGTAAGTGTTTAGTGTTGTTTTCTTTGTGACCTAAGGTACAGTCAGTTTTATTGAACGTGCTATGGATCCTATTCTTTGTTTTCAAGGCGTAAGCTATATTTACAATCTATTCTTTATTATTTGTGGTATTTAGATTGCCTATAAGCTTTACTCCTTTTTCATGTCAACTCTCATGACCTGTAATCTTCCGTTTCTACTGTCCTTGTGACTCTTACCATTTTTGTTTTTGAATATTGATGCCAGTTTCTTTGCTGCATATTCATAACTGTTATATCTTCATTGAGAAATGGATCCTTTATCATTCAAAGTGTGTTTCTTTGACTTGCTTAATGATTTTGACCTGGATTCAACCTTGTTTGATTGTGACACCTGCTCTCTTTTTATTTGCATTTGCCTAATTGTACTAGTGCCCATCTTTTTATTATCAACATTTATGCATCACTTTGTTCTGAGTAGAAGTAACAGCATAGAGTTAGATTTTGCTTTGTGGTCCAATCTGCCAATCTTTTTCTTTTAATAGGTGAGTTAAGCCTATTTGCATTTTTGACACCAGAGGTATGTTTGAGCATACATCTATCACATTATTTTATGTCATTCTCTCTCCTTTAAACCTTAAAAAAAATCCTCCATGAGTTTATCCATTTGCTTTATTTTGTGTATGTTACTTCCAACAATTTGGAAGGTTTATATTTTTGTTCTAGCATTTATCCTTCATGTTACAAACAATCCAATTATACTCTTTTTGTTATTTTAAAATGTACAATTACATTATTATTAATTTTTTTGAGACAGGGTCTTACTCTATGCCCTTAACCTTTAATTTTTGGAAACACATCTATCATTTCACACTATAATTCAATTATGAAATTAGTGGTTTTTTCCTACATTTTGTGTTTAACTTGGTATTGCAAAATACACTCAGTCCTACTATTTGATTTATCTTAAATGTATTAAGTTGGTGCAAAAGTCATTGCATTTTTTGTCAGTGAAAGTAATGGCAAAAACCGCAATTACTTTTGCACCGACCTAGTATCAATGTACTAATACTACTTTCTACCTTTCTATCCAATATGGTTTGGATCTGCGTCCCCACCCAAATCTCATGTTGAAATGTCATCCCTACTGCTGGAGGTAGGGCATGAAGGGAGGTGACTGGCTCATGGGGACTGAGTTCTCATGAATGGTTAACATCATCCCCTGCTTGGCACTGTGTGGTGACTCAGTTCTCACAAGATCTGGTTGTTTAAATGTGTATGCCACCTCCCCTGCTTCTCTTCCTCCTGCTGTGGCCATATCAGATGAGCCTGCTTCCCCCTTCCCCCTTCGCCTTCCACCATAATTGTAAGTTTTCTGAGGGTTCCCCGGAAGTCCAGCAGATGCTGCCTTCCTCTACAGCCTGCAGAATCGCGAGCCAATTAAACCTCTTTTCTTTATAAATTACCCAGTCTCAGGTATTTCTTTATAGCAATGTGAGAACAGACTAATACACTGTCAGAGTAAAATGTCTGGTGATAGCTTTCCTATACATGAATATCCTAGTTATCTATTTTCTATTAATATTCTGTCCACCATTTGATTTTTTTGTTCCTTTCCCTTCTGTTTTTTTTTTTTCCTCTTCTGTTAATTTTCTATAGACTCTCAGCTGTGTTGTCTGTGTGGTTGCTCTTCTTTAAGGAAGAGTTTTCCTGGACCAGCTATTTTGATGAATATACATGTAGGGGGACCCCACAGCCATGTGCCCACCTATTTAGCAGGCATTTACCTGACTCCAAATTTTGCATTTACTCTTCTCCATCTTATTTGATAAGCAGCTGTGGAACTGTTCACAATGATGTCTTCTCTTCTGCAGGGCAAAGTGCTTCCTACAAATATGGCTTGTCTCTTTGATTCTTTGCTTTGCTCAGCTTCCTCTGCTTCTCAGAACTAAATATGAGAGTTTCAGTCTAAATGCATTGCATTTATCATATTGCAATGAAATATGAGGATTTGGTGTCCACACACTCTCTCTCACACACACATACCCCCCACACATGGATAGTTCCTATCTCCCCATCCTCCTAATACAGTTGGGTCAATTTTTGGTTGAATGAGTGTTCAGTTTTAGGACCAAATAAATAGTTTTTATGACTGATCCATGAAGTATCTTATTAATACTTTTCCTTTCTTGTACACCTTCTAATTGTCTTCTCATTTGCTTAGTTTTCTATGTAACTCATCTCCGAATTCTCATAGTGTTAATAAACATGTTATTGATGTGTTGATAAATGAGGTATTTGTGTATTTAATCTTGCTTGAGCCTATCTTGGAGCCTTCTGACCTGCTTCTGACCTGTCTTGAAATATGTCCCCACCATTAGTCAGAGTATTCCCTTCATCTCTCTTTTTTTTTTTTTTTTTTTGAGACACAGTCTCGTTCTGTCACCCAGGCTGGAGTGCAGTGGCACGATCTCAGCTCACTGCGACCTCCACCTCCCTGGTTCAAGTGATTCTTCTGTCTCAGCCTCCTGAGTAGCTGGGACTACAGGCACGTGCCACCACGCTCGGCTAATTTTTGTATTTTTTTTTTAGTAGAGATGGGGTTTCACCATATTGGCCAGGCTGGTCTCAAACTCCTGACTTCATGATCTGCCCGCCTTGGCCTCCCAAAGTGCTGGGATTACAGGTGTGAGCCACTGCGCCCGGCCCCCTTCATCTCTCTTGTACTCAGGTTGGAGCCCTTGTTTCTTATACCACCATGTCTTTTTCCCTGAATTTGTTCCCGTATTTTTGAGGGAGTACAATATTCAGCAAATAATTTTATGCTATATACATGTCTGAAAAGATATTTGTTCTACTACATATTTGAATGACAGTTTTTAGTTGGAAATATATTTTCCTCAGAATTCTTAAGGCATCACATCATTATTTTAGTGTCCAGAGTTGCTACTAAGAAGTCTGATGTCGGCCAGGCACGGTGGCTTATGCCTGTAATCCCAGAACTTTGGGAGGCTGAGGCAGGTAGATCACCTGAGGTCAGGAGTTCAAGACCAGGCTGTCCAACATGGTGAAACCCTGTCTCTACTAAAAATACAAAAAACTAGCCAGGCCTGGTGGTGGGTGCCTGTAATCCCTGCTACTCAGGAGGTTGAGGCAGGAGAATCGCTTGAATCCGGGAGACGGAGGTTGCAGTGAGCCGAGCTCATGCCATTGCACTCCAGCCTGGGCAACAAGAACAAAATGTCTCAAAAAAAAAAAAAAAAAAAGTCTGATGTTGTTTGTCGATGTGATTTTTGATTGTTTGCAGCTTGTGCCCACCTCCCCCAATGATTGAGTTCTCTTTGTCTCTGGTGTTCCCATAGTTTTCTTTTTCAATTTCATTGACACCCTGGAATGATACCCAGGTCTAATTCTAGTCTCTGGTTAGTAGTTGTGACCATGGAGAGTGAGCACTACTGAGATTGGAAAAAATAAATTAAACCAGAGATTTAAAAAATAGCTCTACTGTTTTTTTTAAATTTTTTATATATTTAGGGAGTATAAGTACAGGTTTCTTTTTTATAATGTTTAATTTTTGTGGGTACATAGTAGGTATATATATTTATGGGGCACATGATATCTCATACACAGGGATACAATGTGTAATAATCACATCAGGGTAAATGGGGGTAGTCATCACCTTGAGCATTTATCGTTCGTGTTAAAAACAATCCAGTTATATTTTTTGTTATTTTAAAATGTACAACTAAATTATCATTATTCTTTTTTTATTTTTTGAGACAGGGTCTTGCTGTATTGCCCAGGCTGGAGTGCAGTAATATGATCACAGCTCACTGTAGTCTTGAACTCCAGGGCTCAAGGGATCTTCCTGTCTGTCTTCTGAGTAGCTGGAACTACAGCCCTGCAACGCTGTGCCTGGCTATTTTTATTTTTAGCATCTGTTGTGCTATCAAACACTAGACCTTATTCATTCTATTTTTTTGTACCCATTAACCACCCCCACAGCACGCCCCACCCATACCCTTTCTAGCCTCTAGTAACCCATCATTCTACTCTCTATCTCCATGAGTTCAAGTGTTTTAACTTCTAGCTCCCACAAATAAGTAAGAACATGTGAAGTTTGTCTTCCTGTGCCTGGCTTATTTCACTTAACATAATGACCTCCAGTTCCATCCATGCTGTTGTAAATGACAGGATCCCATTCTTTTTAAGGCTAAATTGTCCTCTATTGTGCGTATGTACCACATTTTCTTTATCCATTTGTCTACTGATGGACACTTAGGCTGCTTTCAAATTTCGGCTATTGTAAATAGTGCTTCAATGAACAGAAGTGTGCAGATGTCTCTTTGATAAACTGATTTCCTTTCTTTTGGGCATATACCTAGCAGTGAGATTGCTGGATCACATGGTCATCCTGTTTTTAGTATTTTGAGGAACTTCCAAACTGTTCTCCATAGTGGTTGTGATAATTTACATTCCCACCAACAGTGTACGCGGGTCCTTTTTCTCCATATCCTCTCCAGCATTCGTTGTTGCCTGTCTTTTGCATAAAAGCCACTTTAAGGGGGTGAGATGATCTCTCACTCTAATTTTAATTTGCATTTCTCTGATGATCAATGATGTTGAGCACCTTTTCTTATACCCATTGGTCATTTGTATGTCTTCTTTTAAGAAATATCTATTCAGATCTTTTGCCCATTTTCAAATTGGATTATTACTTTTTTTCCCTATTGAGTTGTTTGAGCTCCTTCTTTTATTTTTTTATTTTTATTTTTTTTGAGATGGAGTCACGCTCTGTTGCCCAGGCTAGAGTGCAGTGGCACCATCTTGGTTCACTGCAACCTCTGCCTCCCAGGTGCAAGCGATTCTTCTGCCTCAGCCTCCTGAGTAGCTGGGACTACAGGCATGTGCCACCACCCCCTGCTAATTTTTGTATTTTTAGTAGATACGGGTAAGGGAGGAGACCACCCCTCATATTGTCTTATGCCCAATTTCTGCCTCCAAAGAAAGAAGATGTAAAAACTAAAAGGCAGAAGTGAAATCCACAAGCAGACAGCCCGGTGCCACACCCTGGGCCTGGTAGTTAAAGACTAATCCCTGACCTAATCAGTTATGTTATCTATAGATTACAGACATTGTATAGAAAAGCACTGTGAAAATCCCTGTCCTATTCTGTTTCGTTCTAATTACCAGTGCATGCAGCCCCCAGTCATGTACCTCCTGCTTGCTCAATTGATCACGACCCTCTCATGCGGAGCCCCATTAGAGTTGTAAGCCCTTAAAAGGAACAGGAATTGCTCACTCAGGGAGCTCGGCTCTTGAGACAGGAGTCTTGCTGATGCTCCCGGCCGAATAAACCCCTTCCTTCTTTAACTCCGTGTCTGAGGGGTTTTGTCTGCGGCTTGTCCTGCTACATGGGGTTTCACCATATTGACCAGGCTGGTCTCAAACTCCTGACCTCATGATCCACCCACCTCGGTCTCCCGAATTGCTGGGATTACAGGCATGAGTCACCAAGCCCGGACCTGAACTCCTTCTATATTCTGGTTATTAATCTCTTGTCAGATGGGTAGTTGGCAAATATCTTCTCTGTTCTGTGGGTTGTCACTTCTCTTTGTTGATTGTTTCCTTTGCTGTGCAGAAGCTTTTTTCACTTGATGTGATCCCATTTGTCCATTTTTGCTTCAGTTGCCTGTGCTTATGGTTTTTACTCAAGAAATCTTTGCCCACACCAATGTCCTGGAGAGTTTCCCCAATGTTTTCTTGTAGTAGTTTCTTTGTCTGAGGTCTTAGATTTAAGTCTTTAATCCATTTTGATTTGATTTTTGTATAGGGTGAGAGATGGGAATCTAGTTCATTCTTCTGCATGTGGATATCCAGTTTTCCCAGTACCAGTTTTTGAAGAGACTGTCCTTTCCCCAGTAGATGTTCTTGGCACTTTTGTCAAAAATGAGTTCACTGTAGATGTATGGATTTATTTCTGGGTTCTCTATTGTGCTCCATTGGTCTACATGTCTGTTTTTATGCCAGTACCATGCTGTTTTGGTTACTATAGCTCTGGGGTATATTTAGAGGCCAGGTACTGTGAGTCCTCCAGTTTTGTTCTTTTCTCTCAAGATAGCTTTGGCCATTCTGGGTCTTTTGTAGTTCCACATAAATTTTAGGATTTATTTTTCTATTTCTGTGCAGAATGTCATTGGTATTTTGCTAGGGACTGCATTGAATTTGTAGATTACTTTGGGTAGTTTGGACATTTTAACAATATTGATTCCTCAAACCAATGAACATGGCATATCTTTCCATTTTTGTGCGTGTCCTCTTCAATTTCTTGCATCAATGTTTTATAGTTTTTATTGTAGAGATATTTCACTACTTAATTCCTAGGTATTTCATTTTATTTGTAGTTATTGTAAATGGAATTACTTTTTTGATTTCATTTTCAGATTGCTTGCTGTTGGCATGTAGAAATGGTACTGCTGTTGGCATGTAGAAATGGTACTGGTGCAACTTTATTGAATTTATGAGTTCTAACAGTTTTTTTTTTTTTTTTTTTTTTGGTGGAGTCTTTAGGTTTTTCCAAATATAAGAGCATATCATCTGCAGACAAGGATGATTTGACTTATTCTTTTCTACTTTGGACGCCCTTTATTTCTCTCTTATCTGATTGTTCTAGCTAGGTATTCCAGTACTATGTCGAAAAACTGGTGAAAGTGGGCATCCTTGTCTTGTTCTAGATCGTAGAGGAAAGGCTTTCCATTTTAGCCATTCAATATGATACTAGCTGTGGGTCTGTCATATATAGCTTTTATTGTGTTGAGGTATGTTCCTTGTATACCCAGTTTTTTTAGTTTTTTTTTTAAATCATGAAGGGATATTGAATTTTATGAAATTCTTTTCACTGTCAGTTGAAGTAGTCACATGGTTTTTGTCCTTCATTCTGTTGATATGATGTATCCCATTGATTGATTTGCATCTATTGAACCATCCTTGCATTCCTGGGATAAATCCCACTTGGTCATAATGAATGATCTTTTCAATGTGTTGTTAAATTTTGTTTACTGGTATTTGGTTGAGGATTTTTCCATCCATGTTCATCAGAGATACTGGCCTGTAGTCTTCTTTTTTTGATGTGTCTTTGGTTTTGGTATCAAGGTAATACTGGCCTCATAGAATGAGTTTGGAAAGATTCCCTCCTCTTCTCTTTTTTGAAATAGTTTGAATAGGACTGGTATTATTTCTTCTTTAAATATTTGGTAAAATTTAGTAGTGAAGCTATTGGGTCCTGGGCTTTTCTTTGCTAGGAGAATTTTTATTATGGCTTCGATTCTGTTACTTATTATTGGTCTGTTTAGGTTTTGGATTTCTTCCTGGTTCAATTTTGGTAGGTCATATGCGTCTAGGAATTTGTCAATTTCTCTAGGTTTTTTGGCTTGTTGCTCATAGTAGCCTCTATGATCCTCTGAATTTCAAGTCCAGGTTTTTTACCTGCATATATTGTGTAGTGGGGACGTCTGAGCTTTTAATGTACCCATCACCTGAATAGTGAATATTGTACCAAATAGTATTTTTTTTTTTTTTTTTTTTTTTTTTGAGACAGAGTCTTGCTCTGTCACCCAGGCTGGAGTGCAGTGGCCGGATCTCAGCTCACTGCAAGCTCCTCCTCTCGGGTTCACGCCATTCTCCTGCCTCAGCCTCCCGAGTAGCTGGGACTACAGGCACCCGCCACTTCGCTCGGCTAGTTTTTTGTATTTTTTAGTAGAGACAGGGTTTCACCGTATTAGCCAGGATGGTCTCGATCTCCTGACCTCATGATCCGCCCGTCTCGGCCTCCCAAAGTGCTGGGATTACAGGCTTGAGCCACCGCGCCCGGCCCAAATAGTAATTTTTCAACCCTCACTCCACTCCCTCAAAAATAGCTTTATTATACAAAGAAACCCACCTATTTAAAATGTACATTTCTATGAGAGTTGGCAAATGTATACAGTCATGTAATGACTACCAAATACATGTACATTAATGATATCCTCAGTCCTTTCCCAAAAGGACCTATCACCATTTACTCAGGGACAGTATACTAGGGAATACCCAACTATTTTGAGGATTATGAGACACAGGGTTTTAGTTAACATTTATACACAGAGACCCAAATGTCATCCTGGTTTCCTTTGTTGGAGTTGGCAGACGAGGTAATAAATGCAGTCCTGGCCAAAGTTCATCTTACTGTGGATTCACTGGGTCCCCAAGACCATTGGGTGGTCATTTCTCCTTCCAGGAACCTATGCCAGTAATCACCTACTTCCAGTCTTTTGGTTATACCAGAAGAAAATATCTTTTCTTCAGCTACTCTTAGATAGATGTATAATGATTATTAATAAAAGTCTAAATTTAACTTTTCATGAGCATCCTTCTTGATGTCTTTATGCATATACAGACAAATGTATATGCACAAATGAAATCACATGTGTCTTAGTCCATTTTGTTCTGCTATAACAGAATACCTGTGATTGGGTTATTTATAATGAACAGAAAGTTATTATCTCACAGTTCTGAAGGCTGAGAAGACAAAAATCAAGGCACCAGCATCTGAGTGCTTTCTTGCTGAGTTCTCCCATGAAGGAAGGCAGAAGAGCAAGACAGAGCAAACCCGCTCTCCAAAGCCCTTTTCATAGAGGCATTAATCTATTTGTGGGGGCTGAACCCTCATAACCTACACACCTCCCAAAAGATCCTACCTTTTAACAATGTTGCAGTGGGGATTAAGTTTCCAACATAAGAGTTTTGGAGGATATATTCAAACTAACAACAACACAAAGTTATTTTGTAACCTACTTTTAAGACTTATCAGTATGTCTTATAAATGTTTCTAAAGTGTTTTTAGTTTCCTATTGTTGCTGTGACAAGTTATCACAAATTTAGTGGCTTAAAACAACACAAATTTATCTTACAGTTCTATAGGTCAGAAGTCTGAAAATGGGTCTAACTGGGCCAAAGTCATATTGTTGGCAGGACTGCAGTCCTTTCTGGAAACTCCAGGGGAGAATCCACTTCCTTTCCCTTTCCAGCCTCTAGAGGAAGCCTACATTGCTTGGTTCATGGCTTTCTTCCTCCATCTTCAAAGCCAGCAGCTTCAGCTGAGTCATTCTCATGCTGCCATGACTTTGGTTCTCCCTCTTCCAAGGACTTCTGTGATTACATCACGTCTGCCTGGATAACCCAGGATAACTGTCCCATTTTAAGGCCAGTTTATTAGCAACTTTAGTTCTGTCTGAAACCTTAATTCCCCCTTGCCATGTAGTTGCATGTATTTTAAGGTTCCAGGGATTTGCATATGGACATATTTGTGGGACCATTATTCTGCCTACCACAGTCATTAAATGTAAATCTACCTCACCATTTTTTAATGATTGCAAAGTATTATTATTTTTTGAAATAGGGTCTCACCCTGTCACCCAGTCTGGAGGGCAGTGGTGTGATCACAGATCTCACTGCAGCCTTGACTTCCTGGACTCAAGCAGTCCTCCCACCTCAGCCCTCTGAGTAACCAGGACTACAAGCCTGGGCCATCATGCCCAGCTAATTTTTAATGTTTTTGTAGCAATAGAGTCTCACTATGTTGCCCAGACTGGTTTTGAATTCCTGGGCTCAGGCAATCCTCCTGCCTTGACCTCTCAAAGTGTTGGGATTACAGGCATGAGCCATTGTGCCCAGCATATTATGATTGCAAAGTATTATATTTTATAGATGCACCTGTATTTATGTAACCAACATCTTGTAGCTGGATATGCACTTATTAGTTCACCTAAGAAATATTCACTGGATACCTACCATATTGCATGTTAGATGCTAGGGATATATTTGGGAACAATCATTTATGTTGTTTCCCTTTTATACTACTATAAACAATATTTTAATCATCAGGTTTGTGCCTATATCTTTATGCATGTATCTCCAACTATTTCCTTAGAATACATTCCTAGATTTGGAAATGATGGATCAAAGGATAGTCTACATTTTGATACATTTGTCATACTGCTTGCCAAGCAAAGGTAGTATCTATTTATTTTCTAATACTTAGTGCATGAGAGTTTTCTCTACTCTTTTCCCAGCTGGTTATTCTCAAATTTTTAACATTTACCCAATACAGAAGTGACAAAATTTATAGTTGCATATCTTTGCTTTCCAGTGAGACTGACTATATTTTAAAAATATCATCCTTATCCTGGAGATTGAATATTTTGTCATATGTTTATCAAAAATTTTAAGTAAATTTCTCAGCTGGATCTTGGATTCCTAGGTACAAGTGCCTTAGTCATACAAGAAGGAAGAGGCACCTATAAGAAACATTTTAAGGCCAGGAGTGGTGGCTCATGCCTGTAATCCTAGCACTTTGGGAGGCTGAGGCAGGAGGATTGCTTGAGGAGTTCAAGACTAGCCTGGGCAACATGGTGAAATCCCGTCTCTACCCAAAATACAAAAATTAGCCAGGCATGGTGGCACACACCTGCGGTCCCAGCTACTCAGGAGGCTAAGGTGGGTGGATGGTTTGAGCCCAGGAGGCAGAGGTTGCAGTGAGCCATGATTGTGCCACTGCACTCCAGCCTAGGTGACAGAGCAAGACCTCGTTTCAAAAAAAAAAAGAAAAGAAAAGAAAGAAATAACAAAAGAAAGAAAGAAAGAAAGATTTTAAAAATCAATATGGACCCTAGCTTTCCTCAGAAGAATGAATGATTCCAAGTCTAGGGTAGAAAAGGAACAAGATAAGTCAGAGACAACTTGTGTCAGAGAGCAAGGAAATTATCAGACTGATGGAGTCATGTCAAAAGTCATAGGAAGCCAGGCACAGTGGCTGCTGTTGGGTACCTGCTTTGGAAGGCATTTGAATGATTCCATCTAAACACATCCTTATTTTTTTCTCACTGAAATAAAATGATCAGGGTAAAGAATTATTCTTTTCTTCTTGAGACAGAGTCTTGCTCTGTCACCCAGGCAGGAGTGCAGTGGCATGATCATAGCTTGTAGTAGCCTCGAACTCCTGGGCTCAAGCGATCCTCCCATCCCAGCCTCCCGAGTAGCTAGGACTACACACATCTGCCACCATGTAAGGGCAATAATTTTTGTTTCTTTTTTTTTTTAGAGATGGCATTTTGCTATGCTGCCCAGGATGGTCTTGAATTCCTGGGCTCAAGTGATCCTCTCACCTCAGTCTTTCAAAGCCCTGGGTTACAGGCATGAGCCACTGTGTCTGGCTGGTAAAGGAATATTAAAGATTCCTTTGTTCTCAGGTTACATTAAAAAGTACAATGTAGGCCGGACACAGTGGCTCATGCCTGTAATCCCAGCACTTTGGGAGGCCGAGGTGGGCAGATCATCTGAGGTCAAGAGTTTGTGACCAGCCTGGCCAACATGGTGAAACCCCATCTCTACTAAACATACAAAAATTAGCTGGGTGTGGTGGCATATGCCTGCAGTCCCAGCCACTCGGGAGGCTGAGGCAGAAGAATTGCTTGAACCCAGGAGGTGGAGGTTGCAGTGAGCCAAGATCATGCCACTGCACTCCAGCCTGGGTGACAGAGCGAGACTCTGTCTCAAAATACAAACAAACAAACAAAAACAACAACTATGTGGAGCCAGGCATGGGGGTGCGCACCTGTGGTCCCAGCAGGCACGGGGGTGCGCACCTGTGGTCCCAGCAGGCACGGGGGTGCGCACCTGTGGTCCCAGCAGGCACGG
>NW_012105253.1:3158783-3166893 GCF_000951045.1 Mandrillus leucophaeus
CACGGGGGTGCGCACCTGTGGTCCCAGCAGGCACGGGGGTGCGCACCTGTGGTCCCAGCAGGCACGGGGGTGCGCACCTGTGGTCCCAGCAGGCATGGGGGTGTGCACCTGTGGTCCCAGCTACTCAGGAGGCTGGCGTGGGAGGAAACTTCGCATCCAGGAGTTAGAGTCCAGCCTGGGCAACACAGCAAGACTCCATTCTCTAAAAACAAAGTTCACAGGACAGGAGTGGGTGTGGAGATTGTTTGGCAAGAGGAAAAGAGTTCTGGAAATTAGTTGCACGACAATGTGACTTTATTAAAACAACAAGGAGATATAACCTCATGCCTGTTAAGATGGCTATTATCAAAAAGACAAGAGATAATATGTGTTGGCAAGGATATGGGCAAAAGAGAACCTTTGTACACTGTTGGTAGAAGCCATTATGGAAAACATTATGGAGATTGCTCCACAAATTAATAATAGAACTGCCATATAATCCAGCAAGCCCATTTCTGGGTATATATCTGAAAGAAATGAAATCAGTATGTCAAAAAGGCATCTGCACTCCCATGTTCATTGGCAGCATTATTCACAATAGCCAAGACACGGAAACAACCTAAGTGTCCATTGGTAGATGAATGGATACATTGTGATATATATACATATACACATGTACACATGTACATATAGAGACACGACAGACTATTATTCAGTCACAAAAAGAAAATCTTGCTATTTGCAATGACATTATTCATAATAGCCAAGAATAAACCTTGAGGGCATGATGCTAAGTGAAATATGTCAGACAGAGAAAGACAAATACTATATAATCTTACTTATATGTCAAATTTTAAAAAGATGAACTCACAGAAAGAGTAAAATAGTGGCTGCAGGGGCTAAGAGGTAGGGGATATGGGGAGATGTTGGTCAAAGGATAAAAACTTTGTCATAAGATGAGTAAGTTCTGGAGATTTAATGTAGCATAGTGACATTATTTGATAATAATGTATACTTGAAATTTGCTAAGAGACTAGATCTCAAGCATTCTCATCACAGAGACACACACACCTGGTAACTAGGTAAGGCAATAGATGTGTCAACTAACTTGATTGTGGTAATTATTTCACAATATAGACATATATAACATAATCACTTTGTACACCTTAGTTTTATACAATTGTATTTGTCAATTATACCTCATAAAGCTAGGGGAAAAAAGAATATGGTGAAAGAAAGATTAATAACCATAAAAAGTCTTCATTAAGAGCTACTTCTTATTGTAACTTTTTTTCTTTTTTTTTTTTTTTTTTTTGAGATGGAGTTGCGCTCTTGTCACCCAGGCTGGAGTGCAGTGGTGCGATCTCGGCTCACTGCAACCTTCGCCTCCTGGGTTCAAGCCATTCTCCGGCCTCAGCCTCCCAAGTAGCTGAGATTACAGGCACCCACAACCATCCCCAGCTAATTATTGTATTTTTAGTAGAGACAGGGTTTCGCCATGTTGACCAGGCTGGTCTCGAACTCCCGACCTCAGATGATCCACCTGCCTCCGCCTTCCAAAGTGCTGGGATTACGGGTGTGAGCCGCTGCTCCTGGCCTAACTTCTTCATTTTTTTAAGACAAGGTTTTTCTCTGTTTACCCAGGCTAGAGTGCAGTGATGCCATCATAGCTCATTGTAGCCTCAAATTCCTAGGCTCAAGCAGTCCTCCTACCTGGGCTTCCCAAAGTGCTGGGAATTACAGTTGTGAACCACCGCGCCTGACCTATAACTCCTCAGGTTACTTGATAGCCTTATGCAGTTTCACAACATGCGCTAAACACAAATGAAGGGCAGATAAAAACATTATATTTAAAAACCCAATGTGAATGTACTTTACACCACTGAACTGTATACTTAAAAATGGCTAAGATGGGCCGGGCTCATGCCTGTAATCCCAGCACTTTGGGAATCCAAGGCGGGCGGATCACCTGAGGTCAGGAGTTCAAGACCAGCCTGGTCAATATGGTGAAACCCTGTCTCTACTAAAAACACAAACATTAGCCAGGCGTGGTGTCACGTGCCTATAGCCCCAGCTACTCGGGAGGCTGAGGCAGAAGAATCACTTGAACCCAGGAGGCAGAGGTTGCAGCAAGCCAAGATCATGCCACTGCACTCCAGCCTGGGCAACACACCAAGACTCTGTCTCTCACAAAAAAAAAAAAAAAAAAAAAAAAAGGCTAAGATGGGATTCTGGAAGAAATAAGAGTGTGATGTGAGTGTGCAGAGGCAAAAGAAATCAAGGAATTATGCAACCATGAAGCCAATGCTTAGTCTCAGACATCAGAGGCTTAAAGAAAGGGATCGATTAAAACCTAAAAAGGAAGAAAAGAAAGAATCCAACATACTAAAGGAAAGAGAAGTTCCTCAACACCCTTCCTGCTTATTTTTCCAATATAATACACAGCTGGGCCACCTGACCACATCCTTGTTGACACCAACTTTATCAACTTTTCCATTAAAGCCAAATCAGACTCAGTGCAGTCAATGATGAACTGTCTGTAGGCCAAGTGTATCCCTTATATAACTGATTGTGTAATGGCTGAAATTGAGAAATTGGGGCAGAAGTATTGAGTGGCTGTAAGAGATCTCCACGGATCCAAGGTTTGAATGATTACCATGCACACACAAAGGAACCGATGCAGATGACTGCTTAGTACAGAGAGAAACTCAGCACAAATGTTGACCAGGACCTTAAAAGAAGAATCTCCAAGATTCCAGGAGTTCCTATCATGTACATTTCTAACCATAGATACAACATCCAATGAATGCTAGATGATTATGGAGTCCCTGGGTTCTAATTCTTACAAGACAAAGTTTCCCTGCCTTTCTTTTCTTTCTTTTTTTTTTTTTAAGAGATATTAAATGCTTTTATTTTCAATATTAAAAATCAGTATTTTAAATATTAAAATGGCGCTCATTTTAACAAAATGGCAGAAAAAAACCCCAAGGTACAATCTACAGGGAAACTCATCTTGACGCCCCCACCCCCCGCAACACACAGACCTGACTAGGCCCCAGTTGTGGGTGCTCAGCAGAGCTCCCAGTCACATCCATGTCCACACATACACACTCATGACAGGCTGGGGACTGGCCCAGGAGCAGGTACCAAAATAGTTTTAGAAACAACTGTCCGGTTCAGACGCTAGAAAAATACTCTTTCCAAAGTGAGGGGAAAGGAGAGTGTGTGTGGAGCGGGAGGTGGCACAAGGTGCTGGGCCCCACCTGTCCTCTTCCTTAGGCAGCGGGCCCCCAGGGCAGCCAAATGCCTGCAGGAGGGCTCAGTTCTGGCCCAAGTCCCAGGCCCACACTCTGGGGCTGGTGCTGCTCCAGGGCCCTCCCTGCCTTTCTTTGACCAATTTTCCTCGTTACCAGTTTCCTCTGCCTTTCTTTGACCACTTTTCTCTTGCTGCCAGTTCATTGAACATGTAATAGCATGAATTACTATTCTAGTCACCCATTTGCTCTATTATGAGCTGAGTATGAATAATTAGGCTCACTTTTTTTTATGCTGTTTTGAAATTGATATTTTGTCTCATTTAAAAATTTTAAGGCCGGGTGCAGTGGCTCACACCTGTAATCCCAGCACTTTGGGAGGCCAAGGTAGTTGGATCACTTGAGGTCGGGAGTTTGAGACCAGCCTGGCCAACATGGTGAAACCCTGTCTCTACTAAAAATACAAAAAATTAGCCGGAGGTGGTGGCAGGTGCCTGTAATCTCAGCTACTCGGGAGGCTGAGGCAGGAGAATCGCTTGAACCCAGGTGGCAGAGGTTGCAGTGAGCCGAGATCATACCATCGCACTCCAGCCTGGGCAACAAGTGCGAAACCCTGCCTCCAAAAAAAAAAAAAAAATTTAAATGATAGTCAAGGTACAAAATCTCAGGAAGGATACATTTTATACTTTGAGTTCTGTTGTACAGTATGGTGAATACAGTTAATAATAGAGTGTTTTTTTTTTTTTTTTTTGAGACGGAGTTTTGCTCTTGTTGCCCAGGCTAAAGTGCAATGGCGCAATCTCGGCTCACCGCAACCTCTGGGTTCAAGCGATTCTCCTGCGTCAGCCTCCCAAGTAGCTGGGATTACAGGCAGGCACCACCATGCCCGGCTGATTTTGTTTTTTTGTTTGTTTGTTTTTTGTTTTTTTTTTTGAGACGGAGTCTCACTGTGTCTCCCAGGCTGGAGTGCAGTGGCCAGATCTCGGCTCACTGCAAGCTCCGCCCCCCGGGTTCACGCCATTCTCCCGCCTCAGCCTCCCAAGTAGCTGGGACTACAGGCGCCCGCTACCGCCCGGCTAGTTTTTTGTATTTTTAGTAGAGACGGGGTTTCACCATGTTCGCCAGGATAGTCTCGATCTCCTGACCTTGTGATCCACCCGCCTCGGCCTCCCAAAGTGCTGGGATTACAGGCTTGAGCCACTGCGCCCGGCCGATTTTGTATTTTTTAGTAGAGATGGGGTTTCTCCATTTTGGTCAGGCTGGTCTCGAACTCCCGACCTCAGGTGACCCGCCCGCCTCGGCCTCCCAAAGTGCTGGGATTACAGGTGTGAGCCACCGTGCCTGGCCTAATAATAGAGTATTATACATTTCACAGTTGCAAAGAGTAAATTTCAAATGTTCTCATCACAAAAATATTAAGTATTTGAAGTGATGGTTATGTTAACTAGATTGATTTTGTTATTCCATATTGTACCCAACAATTATGACATCGCTCTGTGACCCATAAACTTATACAATTATAAATTGTTAATTTACAATAAAAATAATTTGTTGCAAATAATGGTTAAGATGGTAACTTTTATGTTATGTGTATTTTAGCACAATTTAAAACATTTTTTTACGGTTCACAGGAGCCAGTTTAAAGGAACTCTTGCTGGACAGCTCAAACATCAAAATAAATAATGTTTGCAATTAATTGATACATATAAAATATGTAACACGCCATGGTTTCAAGGCTCATAATCCCAGCAAGCAGGCAGATTGTTTGAGCCTAGGAGTTCCAGACCAGCCTGGGCAACATGGTGAAACCCTGTGTCTACCAAAAATACCAAAATTAGCCAGTTTCATAACCCAGTCTCAAAATAAATAAATAGATAAAAAATTTTAAATACAATTTTAAAATTAAAAATAAATAAATACAAATTTAAAAAATCTCCATGGTTTCATGATACTTAAAAAAAAAAAAAAAGAAAACCTTGTTGGTTACTATAGAAGGTTGCTAGGGCCCTTGTTTATTTTTTTGAAAACTGATAAAAGAATTTTTCTTCCTCTCACCTTCCCTGTATAAACTGATTTTGAGAGTAATCAAATAGTTCAATGAGAAAGTTCTTCTTTACAGAATTTCAGTCAAAAAACAGATAACGAATGACAGAATTAGGAACTCACTATTTTGCAACCCTAAATAAAAGAAGGCCTCTCAGCATGATGATCACGGCTGCTCCAACAGTTAAATGAAAGGTTGAAGGCGAGCTTTGCAATGGAGGGATCAGAGGGAGCCGACTGATTCTTAGCACCACCTAAGAAGCATAAAGTAACTGAACTTGAGTCTACTCAGCCTTTACATCTAATTACCAGTGTAAAGGCAATCTGAGTTACATAGGAACATGTTCAACAATCCTACATGGTATCAGCCAACCAAATTTGTAACATGGAGCATTCTACAACACAAATGACTCAGTTTCTCCAACAAATCAATGGCTTGGGAGAACAGTGGGGAAAGTATAGCCATTAAAAAAATAAGTGGGCCGGGTATGGTGCCTCATGCCTGTAATCCCAGCACTTTAGGAGGCTGAAGCAGGCAAATCACGAGGTTAGGAGTTCGAGACCAGCCTGGCCAACATGGTGAAACCTCGTCCCCACTAAAAATACAAAAAATTAGCTGGGCGTGGTGGTGGGCGCCTGTAATCCCAGCTACTCGGGAGGCTGAGGCAGGAGACTTGCTTGAACCTGGGAGGTGGAGGTTGCAGCGAGCCAAGATCACACCATTGCACCTCTGGCCTGGGCAACAGTGTGAGACTCTGTTTCGGAAAAAAAAAAAAGTGTAGGCCAGGTACAGTGGCTCACACCTATAACGCCAGCACACGGGGAGGCTGAGGCGGGGAGGATCACTTGCGGCCAGGAGTTTAAGACCACCCTGGCCAACATAGCGAGACCTCATCTCCAACTTAAAAAAAAAAGTGTAAGGGATACAATAGCTAAATGTAGTGTTGTACTTAGTTTGAATCCTAATTCTAGTAAACCATTTTGGAGACAACTGGAAAAATGTGAATAAAGACTAGGTATTAGATGATATGAAGAAATTATTTTGCTAGATACAAAGATTTCTTTTTTTTTTTTGCAGCCTGGGCAACATGGCTCTACCAAAAAAAGTAACAAAAATTAGCCAGGTGTGGTGGCACATGTCCATAGTCCCAGCTACTCCGGAGGTAGAGGTGGCAGGATCGTTTGGGCCTGGGAGGCGGAAGTTTCAGTGACCCAAGATTGTGTAACTGCACTCCAGCCTGGGCAACAGAACGAGACCCTGTCCCAAAAACAAAACAAAAAACAAAACAAATTTTTTTGATGATACAAATAACGTGTTGATTCTAGAAAAATCAGAAAATACAGAATACAGAAAGAAGAATATACAATACCCAGTTCCATCATTTGAAGATAATCATTGTTCTTATATTTAGGAGCGTTTCCTTCTAGTTATATATTTATAAACTTAGTTTTGTTTTACCTCAGTTGCACAGGATTGGGTTAGTCATACTCTCTGGCTCAAGATGACACTCTCTCACCAGTGGCCCTCTTTTATTTAACTATTTATAGTTTTTTTTAATTTTATGTTTATTTATAGTTTATTAAGGAATAAACCCCTGTGGCTCATCATCTACATGAAAACTAGAATCTGATAATAATCTAATATGGTATGATGAATCCTGATGATTATCTATGTGGCCTCCTCTCCATCTCAGCCGCTCCTCCCCAACTTGGTAACCACCATGCTGACTAGAGTTCATCATTCCCCTGCTTTCCTTCTGAGTGTATATGTTAGCTGTCTTTAACTTATAAAAGGTTACTGCTCTAAGAAATATATTGTTGCAAGAAACTGTAGTTCATTTATTCTATATAATATTCCTTTGTGGCTTTACTACAATTTATTTATCCATTCTCCTGTGAACGGATATTTGGGTTGTTTCTAGGTTTTCCTGGGAACAGTTCTGACAGGTAGTTAAATTTCATACTTCAAATTTCATCTTAAGATACACTACTTCCATGCCACATGCCACCTTTTCTTTTTATTTCCATAGGTTTTTGAGGAGCAGGTGGTGTTTAGTTACATGAGTAAGTTCTTTAGTTGTGATTTGTGAGATTTTGGTGCACCCATCTCCTGAACAGTATATACTCAATTTGTGGTCTTTTATCCCTCACCCCCTTCCCACCCTTTCCCCTTGAGTCCCCAAGGTCTATTGTGTCATTCTTATGCCTTTTGCATCCTCATAGCTTAGCCCCCACTTATGAGTGAGAACATATGACATTTGGTTTTCCATTCCTGAATTACTTCACTCAGAATAATCATCTCCAATCCTATCCAGGTTGCTCCAAATGCCATTAATTAATTCTTTTTCATGGCAGAGTAGTATTCTATGATACCACAGTTTCTTTAGCCGTCTGTTGATTGATGGGCATTTGGGTTGGTTCCACATTTTTGCAATTATGATTTGTGCTGCTATAAACATGCGTGTGCAAGTATCTTTTTCATACAATTACTTCTTTTCCTCTGGGTAGATACCCAGTAGTGGGATTGCTGGATCAAATGGTAGTTGTACTTTTAGTTCTTTAAGGGATCTCCACGGTTTTCCATAGTGGTTGGACTAGTTTACATTCTCACCAGCAGTGTAGAAGTGTTCCCTTTTTACTGCATCCACACTAACATCTATTATTTTTTGATTTTTAAATTATGGCCATTCTTGCAGGAGTGAGGTGGCATCACACTGTGGTTTTGGTTTGCATTTCCTTGATCATTAGTGATATTGAGCATTTTTTCATGTTTGTTGGCGGTTTGTATATCTTCTTTTGAGAATTGTCTATTTATGTCCTTAGCCTAGGGTTTT
>NW_012105253.1:3166943-3207827 GCF_000951045.1 Mandrillus leucophaeus
AAAAAAAGCCCCTTAAAGATGTCCACATCCTAATCCCCAGAACCTGTGAATAGGTTACCTTTTTGTTACCTTACATAGTAAAAGGATCTTGCAGACGTGATTAAGTCAAGGATGTTGAGATGGGGAATTATCTTGGATTATCCTCCTGGGCCTTATAAGAGGGAGGCTGGACAGTTGCACATACAGAAGGTGACAAGGAAAGCAGAGGATAGAGAGACTGGGAGATGCCATGCTGCTAGCTTTGAAGATGGAGGATGAAGCCAGGCCCGGTGGCTCACACCTATAATCCCAGCACTTTGGGAGGCTGAGGTGGGCAGATCACCTGAGGTCAGGAGTTCAAGACCAGCCTGACCAACATGGTGAAACCCCGTGTCTACTAATAATACAATAATTATCCAGGCAAAAATTAGCTGGGTGTGCAGCATGCTTGTAATTCCAGCTACTCGGGAGGCTGAGGCAGGAGAATCACCTGAACCCATGAGGCGGAGGTTGCAGTGAGCCGAGATCATGCCTCTTCATTCCAGCCTGGGCAACAGAGCCAGACCCTGTCTCAAAAAGAAAAAAGAAAAAAGAAGATGGAGGATGAAGCAACTAACCAAGGAATGTGGGGAGCTTCTAGCAGTTAGAAAAGGTGAGGAAATGGATTCTTTCCTGGAGCTCCAGAGAAAGGCAGCTCTGCCCACTCATCTTAGGACCACTGACCTCCAGAATGCCAGGGAATAAATTCATGCTGTTTTAAGGCACAATGTTTGTGACTTGTTATGGCAGCAACAGGAAATGAATTCTCCCCTACCGAAAGCCTGCCTTGCTCATACCTGGGGCAGACCCTCAGCTTTGGGAAGCAAGGTAGGACAGATAGTGACCCTAGGGACCCTGCGGTGTTCTCCTCAACTACTCCTGTTTTCCCAGGATGCATCTTTCAATGTGCGGTCTGCTGTCCACTATGAAAGCTTTATTCTGTCAGTAATCCACCGCCTCCTTCTCCCGGCTCTCCTTTCAGAGCCGAATGCTTAGGCAGCTGGAACAGGCCAGCTCTGTGTGCGTGCTGGGGATACAAGGCTGCAGAGGATAGGAGATGGGAGCCCACTTGACAGCGCATGCGCACAAGCTCAGGTTCCTAGTGGAGGAAGCCTGCGAAATAGGGAAAGTGACCCACAGAGGGGGCAGAGCCACAGAAGATAAAAATGGGTGTAGAAGTCGGAAAGATACCTTGTTTGAGGTCTGTTCTGAGCCAAGCACGCTCCCAAGCACGGTCTCATGTAATCCTTTTTTTTTTTTTTTTTTTTTTTTTGAGATGGAGATTTGCTCTTTTGCCCAGGCTACAGTGCAATGGTGCGATCTCGGCTCACTGCAACCTCTACCTCCTGGGTTCAAGTGATTCTTGTGCCTCAGCCTCCCGAGTAGCTGAGATTATAGGTGCCTGCCATCACGCCTGGCTAATTTCTGTATTTTTTAGTAGAGACAGAGTTTCACCATGTTGGGCAGGCTGGTCTCGAACTACTGACCTCATGATCCGCCCGCCTCCACCTCCCAAAGTGCTGGGATTATAGGCGTGAGCCACCATGACCGGCCATCTCCTTCCTCCTTCACCACAACCACCAAATCAGCCCCTAGGTGTATTTGGTATTCAGATTTCATTTAAAGAAAAAGTTTTGATGGCAACAAATGTGCAAACTTCTCTACACACTCCACACTCAACTGATGACATTCATTTTGTTGTGTGCTGTCTTATATTCTTCTCATACTCCTGAAGCTCCATGTTAAGGTAGTTTACAGGCACGTCACTAAGTCCCTCGCTCTGCTGCTCTGAGACCATCTTAATAGCCAGGAGTACTGTTTGAACATTATCATAAAGCACATACTGTAACCTTGAACCCTTGGTCTCAAGTGATCCTCCCTTCTCAGCCTCCCAAGTAGCTGGATGACAGGAATGTGCCACTACAGCTGGCTAATTAAAAAAAAATTTTTTTTTTTTGGTAGAGACAGGGTTTTGGTATGTTGCTCAGGCTGGTCTCAAACTCCTGGCATCAAGTGATCCTCCCACCTCAGCCTCCCAAAGTGTTGGGATTACAAGCATAAGCCACCGTGCCAGCCTAGAATTTTATAGGATGAAGAAAAGAGAGACAAGATGACTATTCACCTAAGAGAGAGATGTTCTTAATACAGGAACTAATCACTATTTCATTTTTGCCATTAGAAAGAAGATATAACTATTGTGATATCATGCCTGTTTGCTAGCACCTTTCTGAAAGTGCACTAAGCCATAGAGGAGGAAAGCAGTCCCTTGGCTTCCATCTACTTGGATGCATGTGATGTGTGTGGCACACGTGGCAGAGCCGTGGGCATCTTGCTAGCTGTTGAGCTTTGGGATCCATTCTGATTGCTTCTCCCAAATGAGGCAGGAAACATCTCATTCACATGGATACAAACATTCCATTGCCTTCTTTTATTGCTTAGTACTTTATTTCCACTGATGACATCAATCACATTATTGTGTTTAGTTGTGTATACTTCTGTTAGAGTTCCTTAAGAGCCAGGCCTGTGCATTATGTATCTTTGCATCCTAAGTACCTGGCATATGCTTAGCACACAATAACATAATAATTAGACGGGAACTGAATATATGAGGTTAGACCTCAGAAGTCACTTGCTCTACCAGTTACTGTATGTTTAATTATTCAGTCAACAAGTATTTGAGAGCTTTCTATATGTGATGTCCTACACTATGCACTGGTGATATAACTTCTGAATGGGTTATAATTCAGCATGAATGGGCTGTAATTCAGCAAAAAGCCAAGCCTAGTATGATTCAGCAAGAACCACCAGCCTCTTAGTGGAAAGGGTTTCTTGGGGAATATGTACTTTCTTCTCTTTTAAAGAGTAACTTATGGGGTCCAAAACTTTATTTCTCTCCTTTCATTCTAGGGCTAGGAAAAAAAGGATAGAAGGCACATGACGTACTTAGGTCCCACCCTCATCACACTCAACAGAATATCATACTAAGAACCAAATAATAAACTTTAATTTGAATAATACAGTAGAATATAATAATTATTTTGAGGTACAAAAATAATTATAAAATATTTTTCCCATTTGCAAGTAATGTAGGCTATAGACTATAAATAGTACACTGATGCTAGAAACTGTACATATTTCACTACATGCCTAAGTCTGGGTCTTCCTCTCTCCTCTATCATCACATGTAAGAAAACCAGCTGTGCAATACTACTTTGCAATCTTGAAACTCTGTTAAGACATTTCAGAAGTAGCTATCTTTAATAACAGAATGAGATGGTACCTTTCTTTATGTATGTTTTTTGAAGATGAAAAACATAGATGAAAAAGTTTACAAAACTCAGATTTCTGCCATTTTTGGAATATCTGCTTTTTTTTCCCCCAAAAAACCAGGAAAATGTCAGAGAGAATCTAGAGTGTTGAATTCAACAAAAGCTCATTTGAAAGTAAACCTCCATCAGTGGAAAAGCTTTTTGACTACAGGCAATTTGAAAATAATAGCAATTCACTGGAAGACAAATTTCACTGTGAAAACCTGCTGACGAGTTCTGCCTGTCTTTTTCTATTACTGTGTTTCCTAATATTTTAAGTGAGGTAAGAATTATAAGAATGATTCTAAAAATTATAGCAGGTTCTACCTAGATGGGACCCCATCTAGTTCCTAAGATGCCGAGAGCCATTTATTATTTAAAAAGTAAGAACAACATGAGGAAACAGAAGCTTTGGCATATGAAAAAAGATGTAGCTTTGCTTCCTAGAATTCAGTTATTTAGGCCAGTTTATTTTGATTTGTGCTCTGAGCTGATTATATATGAGTCTAAGGTAAAAGACAGAAAAACTGGCCATCTTCCCGAGTAGAGGTGAAATAACCCCTTGTGACAGTCCTGAAGGTGAAGGCGATCTTCAGTCATTGATCTCTTCTTGGCTGCTTTCACTCCTGCCATTTTCTCACCTCCTTTCTATACAACTCCTTCATCCACAAGTGGAGTGCTGGGATAAGTGGAACAGCTAATGCAGTACCTATGGGGATTTTCCTGACTTCAGTGCTTGAGGAATTCTTTCTTTCTGTTCTCTTCCCATCTATTCTCTTCTAAGTAGGGATGGCTCTGCATTTTCTAGACCTGTAACACTAGGTACCTTAAACTAATAGAAAAAAACTATATGGTGTAAAAACAAAGATAGTATAAAACGTAGAAAGATGTGGGTCTGTTTTCTGGAAATAGGTTGCGAGCTTAAGAATGCTCAGTTTGGCCGGGCGCGGTGGCTCAAGCCTGTAATCCCAGCACTTTGGGAGGCCGAGACGGGCGGATCACGAGGTCAGGAGATCGAGACCATCCTGGCTAACACGGTGAAACCCCGTCTCTACTAAAAACTACAAAAAACTAGCCGGGCGAGGTGGCGGGCACCTGTAGTCCCAGCTACTCGGGAGGCTGAGGCAGGAGAATGGCGTGAACCCGGGAGGCGGAGCTTGCAGTGAGCTGAGATCTGGCCACTGCACTCCAGCCTGGGCGACAGAGCGAGACTCTGTCTCAAAAAAAAAAAAAAAAAAAAAAAAAAGAATGCTCAGTTATATAGTAGGTTTATGTTATAAGAGCTCAGAAACATGGGCTGGAATACGACTTACGACAGAGAGCCTAGCCATTAGGAGTTTCCCTCAGAGGACTTTACACAATTCATGTTTTATTATTGTTACATTAATAAGTGCCCATAATGCATATAAATAATCACTGTAGCCCTACTTTCAAAATGATGTTTGTTCAGAAAGATACATTAACAAAAACCTAACCTGCTTTGTTACCTAAAATATTATGGTACCAAAATATAATGGACTAGTGACATTCATAAACATTGTTTCTTGAATACCTTTAGAGGTACTGCAATTTTTTTCATAGTACTCACCTTTTAAAACACTGCAGTACTCATCTTACTGCACTGTAACATGTCATTATTATCAACAATTTAATTACTGAAAGAGTAATCCCACAAATCTATCCTATTAATGACTGGACAGTTTGATAAAGGAACTTACTGCTATTCTTAGAATCACATAGCTAGTTATTCTCCCAAGATTCAGAGGTGCAGTTATAAAACCCCTTATGGAATTCCCCAATAAAATGGGATAACGTACAGAGATCCCTTAAAGTTAAATGATAGAATGATGCTGATTCTTGAACATCAAAGATGTTTGTTATTGCAGCCAGGGGACAATGCCATAAAACACTAACAAAAAAAAGTTATACTGTTTTCCTTAAAGTCAGTAAATTATATAAAAGTACTCTGAGCATTTTTGGAAGAAAGGCACCAGATAAGTCCAAAGTCTTATTGCTAGTAGGATCATACAGGGTCACAGACTATGGCACTCTGTTCAGCCAGGAGACTAGGTCTCAGCAAGTCAGTCTCTGACCTTGAGGCTTAAAGAGCAAGGATGGAAAATGTCAATAAAACAGAGCCCTGTATCACAGATTAAACTGGAGTGAAAATGATTTCCAGTTTTATGCCAAAGTAGAAGCTGGTTCCTAGGATGCTGGAGCTATTTTAGATGGGCACTCTGTTTTCTTTGGCCCATTTCTTCATGATCCGGATCATGTATTCTACTTGGGTGTTACCTGTGCTTCTCAGTAAATGGAGCACTTCTCGAAGGGTCTCTCTGAGGAGAAGATTTGAAAAGACAAAATGTTTCAATGAAGAATGAAAATTAAAAAACAAAATAAACTCTGAACTGTCCTTCATACTGTATGTCTTGTGGGGCATTTTTGGTAATAGACTCTTCCACTGTGTATTTATAAAGCAATTACAAACTTACTAGCCTTATGTTTTCACGGTGGCATAGTAAAATGGAAATTATGTGAAATCTTTCTTACCAATCCAAGTATTCTTTGTTTATCCATACTACCTATATACATACTGATAATCTTTTTGTCCTTTCTGAGATGATCTAAATATTCCAATTTCTATTCTTATTCTGCATGACTAGAAAGGGTATATCCAGAAGTTGGGGTTCAAGTTCTAGCTGTAACAGCAGCAAGTCACTTAGTTTGTCTAACTTGTGGATTTCTCCCTTGTTTAAGGTGGTAACCACCATCAACTAGGCATCACTGTCAAATTTATAAAATTTTACAAAGCCAAAGGAATAAGGGATTTTTTTCAAGAAAAATAATACATGAATAAATATGGAAGAGAGGAACATTAAGGACTAAGCCTCGCATTTATGTCCGAAGTAATTTAAATTTAATTAAAATTAAAACATATTTTAAGTAATGCATGCTAAAACTTCCCTATTGCCCTAGCAAATCTATAGGCGACTGCCTATGATCCTATTTGCTTAAGAGTCTTCTCATATTTTCTATTTCTTTTTCCCCACAAACAACCTCTTTCACCTAACCAAATGCTTTTAAACTTTTACTTAGAACTATAAGTACTATAAGGTAGGAAGTAATGTTCGATAGATTATTTTCTTACAAAATTATCACATTTCCTATTCATATATGTATCAGTAACAAATACATTCCATGAAGTTATTTTTAGAAAATGGATTCCAGTTGGTTTTAATGTTTGTTTCAAATGAAACTATATGCTGGGCATGGTGGCTCATGCCTGTAAGCCCAGAACTTTGGGAGGCTGAGGTGGAAGGATCACCTGAGGTCAGGAGTTTCAGACCAGCCTGGCCAACATGGTGAAACCCTGTCCCTACTAAAAATACAAAAATTAGCCAGGTGTGGTGGCACGTGCCTGTAATCCCAGCTACTCGGGAGACTGAGGCAGGAGAATCACTTGAACCCAGGAGGCGGTGGTTGCAGTGAGCTGAGATCACGCCATTGCACTCCAGCCTGGGCAACAGAGCAAGACTCTATCTCAAAAAAAAAAAAAAAAAAAAAAGAAGAAGGAAGTATAAACCACTTATTTTATGTAAACTAATGTCTCAGTATTTCCTAGAATATGAGAAAGTGAAAGAAAACAAAAGAGTTATCAACCACATCTACTCCATTCCTAATTCTTTGAGACCTAAAGGACACAAGAAAAACCCAATAGGCAAAAAAACAAAAAACAAACAAAAAACCCAAAAGAGTAGAAGAGTTAAATAAAAACACTTTGTTTATAAAAATGGCTATTCATTTGGAACCAAATATACATCCTGCTCTTATATTTGGAGACTGTTAGTGTACTCAATGTATATATGACTTAGAATGATCTGATCCTATTATATATGATTTAGAATTATCTGATTCTACAAAATGAAAGATTTCTGGAGGAAAATGGTCAGACAGAAATATTTAACATCAACCTTTTTTTCATCATTCTAAAACATCATTAAAATTGTGTGTTTTCAGAAGATATCATCCAAGAGAACAATTATTTTCCTGCACAAACAAGCAAATGATTAGAGGTAGTATTTCTTGCCTGTTTACTTACTTGGGTTCTCTCCCAGCTACGATCATCTGGAAAATGCCCACACAGGCACCCCTTTTGCCTTCCCAATATTCAGGGTTGGGATCCAGCCTCTCAAGGACATCAAAAGCTTTGGCAGAATAGTAAAACTGGCCCATCTGAGTAAGAGAAAGTATGTGGTAATACTTGCAGTAAAAAGATTGCACAGAAAGAACCTGAACATAAAGATAACATGAAACGGAACTGTATGAAGTAAGTGCATGGGTACTGACAACATTTTCAGTTAGCAAGTTAGAAAAACTTCAATTCCTAATTAAAACAATAAGAAGGAAAAATACAATTTGGGTACATAGGTTCAGTTTAAACCACCTTATGTTCACTCAGTTTTCAACAGTGTAACATTTTTTCTACATAGAGTCAAGTTATGCTACAATCAGCACTTTTGCCATTTCTTCTAATTGTATTCTAATCTTGAGGATAAGCTCTGATGATTGTGATTTGAACTGAGTATTTTTCAAGCCTCTTCAATACATTCTTTTCAGATGACTACTATCATTCATTTTATGCTAATTTGATCATGTTCAACTCGAGAACAGTCTTTCCCTAGTCTTGTTCCTAAATTCTCAGAATGCTTAGATGTATACTTACTACTATTCTAAACACTAAATCTTTCAAATGTTTAATGCATTTTGACAGACATTTTTCCCAAATGTACTACACATATCCTTGGCCTCATAGAACATGTTGAATGCCATTAAATTTTGCTTAGATTAGTTTTCTTTTATTTTTTAAAAAATTTTTAATTCATTATTTTTTTAGAGATAGGATCTGGCTCTATTGCCCAGGCTGGAGTGCAGTGGTACCATCATGGTTCACTGCGACCTCAAATTCCTGGGCTCAAGAGATCCTCCTGCATTAGCGTTCCAAGCAACTGAGACTACAGGTGCACATCACCATGCCCAGCTAATTTTTAATTTTTTTCAAGACAGGCTTCACTATGTTGCCCAGGTGGGTCTCAAACTCCTGGCCTCAAGTGATCCTCCCAGTTTGGTTTCCCAAAGTGCAGAGATTACAGGCTTGAGCCACCGCGCCTGGCCAGATGAGTTTTCTTACTTGGTAATCATAAATGCATACTGTTACCAATTTCACCTAAGGCTTCAAATTGCTGGGCAACTCTCTTTATGGTTTATAAGTTCTTTATTTCTGACAGATGTGTTTCTAAATCTTTGACAGCTTCCTTAAGACAGCCTTCTTAGCTTAGTCTTATTCTGTACTTCATAGGGAAAACACAACTTTCCTCTCTTCAATTCAAATTATATTTACACCTTCATTCATCCTTTCCTCCTTTCTGCCTAATCTCACGTGAAGCTTTTTTTTATTATGTTCAAGGTTTGTCCTTCTATTTATGTACTTTTTTAAAAAAAGAGTCTTTATTGTGAAATAACACACATATAGGATGGTATATGAAACATTCACGTACAGCTTACTAATCATAATGTGAAAATACTGTAAACACTACCCAGGTCAAGACACTGAGAGCAATACAAAAGCTCTCTGTGTGTCACTTCCAGACCATAACTCCCTCTTTCCATACCCAGAGATAACTACTCTTCTGACTTTTATGGTTATCAGTTCTTTGACTTTATGTTCTCTCTTATGTACACACATCTTTAAATAATATAATTGAGTTCCGCTTCTCAGAACTTTATATGAATGAATACTGTAAATATTCTGTCTTGTACCTATGATTCAACATTATAAGACTCATCTATATTGCTGTATATAGCTGTAGTTGATTCATTTAAAAAAATTTTTTATTTGGAAGTATTAATAATTATAGATCCATGGACAAAGATAAGACAGAGGTCACGTGTACCTTTCACCTAGTTTCCTCCAAATGTTACAGCTTACATAAGGATCGTAAAATATCACAATATAAAAATCAGGAAATTGACACTGGTACCGTGTATGTTGATGATGGTCCTGTTATTTCATCCTGTGTGTAGATTCATGTAACCACAACCATGCAACTATCAAGATATCGAATTACTGTTTTGTTTTTGGACACAAGGTCTTGCTTTATCATCCAGGATGGAGTGCAGTAAAGCAATCACAGCTCACTGCAACCTTGAACTTCTGGGCTCAAGTGATTCTCCTGCCTCAGCCTCTTGAGGTAGCCACCATGACCAGCTATTTAAAAAAAATGTTTTATAGGACAATGTCTCACTATGTTGCCCATGCTGGCCTTGAACTCCTGGCCTCAAGCAATCCTCCTGCCTTGGCCTCCCAAAGTACTGGGATTACAGGCATAAGCCACCATACCTGGCCAAGATGCAGAACTATTATATCACCACAAAGATTTCCCTTGTTACTCTTCTACAGTCATATGCACAGCCCTCCCTGCTCACCATCCCTAACATCGAACAACCACTAATTTGTTCTCCATCTCAATAATTTTGTCATTTCTTTTCTTTTTCTTTTTTTTTTTTTAAGATGGAGTTGCGCTCTTGTTGCCCAGGCTGGAGTGCAATGGCACAATCTCAGCTCACCGCAACCTCTGCCTCCCGGGTTCAAGCAATTCTCCTGCCTCAGCCTCCCGAGTAGCTGGGATTACAGGCATGTGCCACCATGCCTGGCTAATTTTGTATTTTTAATAGAGACGGGGTTTCTCCATGTTGGTCAGGCTGGTCTCAAACTCCCAACCTCAGGTTATCCACCCACCTCGGCCTCCCAAAGTGCTGGGATTACAGGCTGAGCCACTGCGCCCGGCCAATTTTGTCATTTCAAGAATGTTACATATATGAAAGCTAACAGTATGGGAACCTTTGAAACTGGCTTTTTTCCTTCAGTATAATGTCCTTGTTATTCCCTGTTAATTCAAGTTACTGTGTGTTCCAATAGCTTGCTCCTGTTATGGTCACTCTGCAAATTCAAGAGGGACTCCCAACCAAAGTTTGGTTTGGATGGTGAAACTGAGGACACCACACACACACAGCAAGAGGATATGAAACATTTTCTTACACAATTGAAGTCTAGGGAGAGTAGAACGGCCCTATTAAGCAGATCTGAAAAGGCCTGAGAGAGCACGGAAAGAACACTGGTCTTTGTGTTTACTGTGGTTAGGAGGTGGGGCCGTGGTGAAGGTTCCTGTGCATGGGCAGGGACTTGTGTGGTTTAAATCACCCTATGGTGCCAAAGGAGGGAGCACATAGGTTTTCTTATCATTTTGCCCAGATGTGGGGCACAAGGGGAAGAGGTAGGGGTGAGGCTTAAAAGCTGTCAGCAGTCAAACATCCAGAAATGGAGTCAGACTTCTCATTATAGTTCCTTTTTATTACTGAGTAGTATTCCAGGCCAAACCAGTCTGTTTAACTATTCACCTACTGAAAGACTTTGACTGGCTCCAGTTTTAGGCTATTACAAATAAAGCTGCTATTAACATTTAAATACTAAAATTTGTGTTACTAACATTTATATATTTCTGTGGATATAGGTTTTCATTTACCTGGGATAAATACACAGGAATGCAATTGCTAAGTCATATGGTAAGTATGTTTATTAAAGAAACTGCCAAACTATTTCACAGTGGGGTTTTTTTTTTTTTGATCCTTTTAATTTTGACCTATGTATATCAATATATTTAAAGTGAATTTCTTGTTGAGAACACATAATTGGGTTATGTTTTTTAATCCACTCTCTCAATAGATGTCTTTTAATTGGTATACTTAGACCATCTACATTTAATTATTGACATGTTAGGGCTTAATTCTGCCATTTCCCCCCTTATTCTCTTTGTTTTTCTTTGGCAAGGACATCACACATATGCTGGATAAAGACATGACTGTGTGATCCCCACAGAAGGAAGATAAGAAAAACCTGTATTTGACTTCTGTAGCCTTCACCTACACCTATCTTTTTCCTGCTGTTCCTGTAGTGTAATAAATTTTAGCCATGAGTATAGCTTTATATTGAGTCATATGAGTCCTTCTAGTAAATCACCAAACTAGTGGGTGGTCATGCGACCACTGAGACACTAGGTAATGCCAACTTGTTTTTCAAGTAGTTATCTTCCTTTGATGTTAACCCTATTCCCCTCTCATCTCCTCTAGGGCCTAACTCCATCAAAAATGCCCTATCCTCCTGAATTTTTAATCTGCCTGTTCAATGGCTCATTTTCTTCTGCCTACAGATATACTCCCCTATCCCCACTCTGAAAGAACTCTCCACCCCATCCCCCCCAATCCCAAACTCTGATTTTCCATTTAAGTTAGCACTACATTTTTCCTCATCATCAATATGAAATTTTTTAAGACTCTGGTCTACATGACACTCGCTGCATCTGCTTTGTAATCTGACTCTATTCTCTACCTGTTACTGTCTTCTCAGTCCTCATGCATTTCTATCCAGTTGCAGATTTGACAGTCTCCTGCCTTGGCTTTTGATTAAATAGGAGCAAGGAAAAGTAATGAAAAGCATTTTTTTTTTTTTTTTTGCCTATCCTCATTGTTTTCCTTCTCTTGTGGTTCATCCTCTCTTTCATTTACTCTTGTTTCCCTTTCTAGACCTTAAACACTGGTGTTCCGCAAGGTTCCTCACCCCATTTACTGGTTAATCTTATTCTCTCTCATACTCTGCTATTGCTGCTGCTGCTGCTGCTGCTACTACTACTACCACTGCTACAACCATTGTGATTACCACCACTAACTACTGTTAACTTCTAAATCTACATTGTTAACTACTAAATCTACATTGCTAATCTAGACGAATACCAAAGCTCCAAGGACAGCCTGTTAATTTCCTACTTCTATTATCTCTGCTGGGAGCCTCAAAGACACTTCGGATTTAATATATCTAAAACTGAAATAATTTCCTGTCTTCTAATGTTTTCCTTCCCTCTGCCTCCCCTAATTTATTTAAGGGCATTGCCACCCACCAAGTCATGTTAAACTATTGTTTAAGTTTCCTATGTCTTAAAATCTTTTCCACTGATAGTGATTCACTTCTTTTTTTGGTAATGATTCACTTTGAAATGAGCTTTTGTTGATTAATTTAATACAAGATTCTCTTTACCTGACACTTACTTGTATTTTTGACATTTTTGGAACAGGTATTCCAAAAATAGGAACTTCTAGAATTTGAGGCTGATTTTTAAAAAACATTAATCTATAGGCTAGGTCCCAAAACTACTACCTCCTCCTATCCTTTCCAACTCCCCCCAGCCCCCCCCCACACACACCAACATATACACAAAACAGCCATTCCTTTACTAAATCTGACTAATTTTTTGTTCTCTTTTTCTGGTTCCTTTGTCTTTCCTGTCTGCCATTTGTACCTCAAAGTTTGGTTTGCATCTCTTCTCACTTTACATTGTACTTGGGTAATCTCACTGTTTTTCAGGGCTTCAGTTAATCCAGTCATGCACTTCACAACAGTATTTTGATCAATGACGGGCAGCATATATGACTGTGGTTCCATATTATATTTTTACTGTGCCTTTTCTATGTTTAGATATGTTTCAATACACAAATATTAGCCATTGTGTTATAATTACTTATGGTATTCAGTACACGAACATGCTGTACACGTTTGTAGCCTAGGGAGCAATAGGCTATATCATATGGCCTAAGTGTGTAGTGGGCTATACCATCTAGGTTTGTGTACGTACACTCTGATGTTTGTACAATGACAAAATCACCCAATGACACATTTCTCATAACTTATCCCCATTATTAAGCAATACAGGACTGTACTTAAATGTTGATGACTCCCAATCTATATCTCTAGATGTCAGAAGACATCTTTCTTGAGCTTCAGTAGCAAATTTCCAACTACCAGATGATTATCTGTACATCAACGCTACCTAAAGATTCATACCCTTTAGAAATCTAAAACTTCCTCTCTAATCATTTCATATACACGTAAATCTCTGAAATACTGCCTATCTCTGAGTTCAGTTCATTCATAAAAAGAATGGCTTCTCTTATAACACTATGTGAATCCTCTCGCTACTAGCCATTTAGTCTGTAGGACATTTTCCCCTAATATTTAGCCAATGCAGCAATGTGATACTAATCTTCAATGTTCCCTTTAGTCTCAGTCAGACTCACCTTGTAGCAGTCATTAGCAATGAGCTGTAAGAGACTGAAGGACTCGCCAGAGGTTTCCATCTTAAGATAAAGTTCCCAGGCTAGTCTTGGTTTCTTATTCATAATATCTGCAAAAGGAATCAAAGATTTGTAAACAAATGAGTCATTTTTACATGTACAAAAAATAATTTCTGCACCTTATTATTCTATGGATTTGGTTCCATATTCCAAATAAAGTAGTGGAAAGCTTTCATGGAAAGCTTGCAGTGTTGGTATTCAGCTGGCTCCCTGCCAGAATTCTACCATACTTAAAATATTTAAGTTAGGAGTCACATAATTATGTCTTTCAGATCGGATTGACTTCTGGTAGTTCCTACTTTGCTCATATGCTTAAAAGAGGATAACTATCATTCATTCAATCCTACTCATAGTTTCAATCTCACTTAGAAGATATGATTGCTAAATTTTCCTCTGACTACAAAAACTCAGTGAACATTTTACTTAATTTTGTTTTTTTATTGAGACAGAGTCTTGCTCTGTCACCCAGGCTGGAGTGCAGTGGTGTGATCTTGGCTCACTGCAACCTCTGCCTCCCAGGTTAAGTGATTCTCGTGCCTCAGCCTCCCCAGTAGCTGGGATTACAGGTGTGTGCCACCATACCCAGTTAATTTTAGTACTTTTAGTAGAGCTGAGGTTTTGCCATGTTGGCCAGGCTGGTCTTGAACTCCTGACCTCAAGTGATTCGCCTGCCTCACGCTCCCAAAGTGCTGGGATTACAGGTGTGAGCAACTGTGCCTGGCAAACATTTTAAATCTTGAGTTTTAAAAAGGAGCAAGAAAAGATAGTGAGTGAGAGAGAGAAAGAGACAGAAAGTAAAGTTCTATATCAAACAATTACATTTTTGACATTTTGCCACTTTTCAGACTTGACCCATAGTGAAAAGTTAAAATTAGTGTAACAACATCATTTCACAAACAACACTATAAGCTGAGACTCTGGAAACTGTAATGAGACTTTAGAAAGAACTTGACATTTTTCAGGCTATAAGTACTAGGTCAATGCTATATGGTAGAACTAATCACAGGGTAAACTTGCATGACACATTTACATGGCAACACTTACTGAGTTGCATTAACAACCCTTAATTTCAGTGTTTACTCATTCTCAGAACAAAATGCAAAATCAAATTAGAAAACATTCCATGCCATTTCCGAACAGATTATGTAACCAAAAAGAAAAAGAGGATTCTTCTTGTAACATTTAAAAGAAGACTCACAGCACCGAGCTAACCAGCTGAGGTAAATGTAATCATTTTTCATCTTCTCACTTTGGATCAAGAGGAATGCCTGCAAGAAGAGGAAAGAAAGGGAATACTGCTGAGGATGGTTTTGCAACAAAAATACCCATTATTGGCTTGCCTTAGATTGATAATCACTGCAGCATTATAGATGACCAAATTCTAGGCAGGCTGCTAAGAAAAGTAAGGGACAAAATTGTGGTGATTTTAAAATATTGGCCGGGTGCAGTGGCTCACGCCTGTAATCCCAGCACTTTGGGAGGCCAAGGTGGGCAGATCACGAGGTCAGGAGATCAAGACCATCCTGGCTAACATAGTGAAACCCCGTCTCTACTAAAAATACAAAAAATTAGCCAGGTGTGGTGGTGGGCGCCTGTAGTCCCAGCTACTTGGGAGGCTGAGGCAGGAGAATGGTATGAACCCGGGAGGTGGAGCTTGGAGTGAGCCAAGATCACGCCACTGCACTCCATCCTGGGCGACAGAGCAAGATTCTATCTCAAAAAAAAATAAAAATAAATAAAAATAAAAATATTACACCAGAAATTGATACTACAAGCTGACAAAAGTTGGTAAGGATATAGAAGATTCAAACAGAATAATTAACAACTGTATGATACATATTCTTTTTAAGCACATATGACCATGCTACACACAGGTCAGTAAGGCAAACCTCAACAAATGGCACATGCCACCATACTCAGCTATTTAAAAAAATTTTTTGTAGAGATGGTATCTCACTATATTGCCTAGGCTGGTCTCGAACTCCTGGGCTCAAGTGATCTTCCGACTTTTCAGCCTTCTGAAATGTTGGGATTATAGGTGTGAACCAGCTCGCCCAGCCCAGACCACATTCTATGACCACAAAAATACAATTAAGTTAGAAATCAAATAAGTAAAGAAACATATTGATAGTCATCAAGCTGTATACTTATGATTTGTATACTTTTCTGTACATATGTTATATTTCTATAAAATTTGCTAAAAAGGGAAAATTTTAATATGGTTATAAAATCTATGTCTATTCACATTGTACCTTTTTTTTTTTTTTTTTTTTAAGAGACAGGGTCTCACTATGTTGCCCAGGCTGGAGTGCAGTGGCTATTCACAGGTATGATCATAGTGCACTGCAGCTTAAAACTTCCAGGCTCAAGCCACTGTCCTGCCTCAGCCTCCCAAGCAGCTGGGAATACAGGTGTGTGTCTCTGCACCTTCTCCACAGTGTACTTTTTAATGCATCCTAAGAACAGAGGAATCTTTAATAATCCTTAACCCTTGACCATTTTATTCCAGTGAGAAAAAGATAAGGATGTCTTTAGACAGAATCATTCAAATGCTTTCAAAGGCAGGTACCCACCTCTTCACCCTCACTGGTATTGCCTGTTGCAGCTTTGGCTTGGGCATAATTAAAGTTAAAGATGTCATCATTATAGAAGTAACTCTGAAAAACATCCCAAGAACAGGTCACATTGAGAATGAACATACAAAATATAAAACCATCAGTTATACCAGATAAACACAAAACTAAGCTTAAGGATTAGTTGATGCCACTAATGCCACCATAGAAAATGGGCCATCTCTAAAGATATCTTATCTTCTCTGATACATTCTACAGTATTTTGTATATAAAATCTTGTAGGTAATTCTATACTGACCTTAAATGAGTTGAGGTAAATCAAGACATCATCAAATTGCTTAAGCAGGAAGAAACAGGAAGCCATGCACTGCCTCCCTGGTATTGTATCTGAAATGGAGGGGGAAAAAAACCCACATATATTCATGAAACTAAAATCCTCTGTAGCTGAAGTTTGAGTTATTTAATAATTTAGAGACAGGAAAATATTCCAAAATATCTTTCTAGATCCTGAAATTATATATTTTGTTCAGTGGACAAAACCCCAATATAATGGAGGTCACAGTCCTTGAGAGTGACCAATAATCTCTCTGGGGATTAACTCCCAGAGTCCAAAATGAACACACGCCCTGCAGGTTCACTAACTACATTAACCAGGTCATTTTCCAAGGCTTTGATTCTCTCATCCAACATGTGCATATTCAATTAGTGTGGCCTGGTTTCCATCATCACTTTTCTAAATCAACCTAGCACTTCCAATCTCAAATGGAAAAATAATTTGCCATGGAACCATCTGATTCTAATCCTGATCCAACTTTTTGCCTGATATCAGATTCCTATTTGAGTAGTGGAGGATTAGTGTAACTCCCACGCTTGCCACAGGCATTCCTAAAGCTCCTTATCCTGTTTCGTTTTTTTCCTTTAACATTTATCACAGTCTGATATACTATGTACATCTGATATATATATATATACACACACATGATATATCTAATCAGATATACATATAAAATTTAAAACCATCAGTTATACCAGATAAACACAAAACTAATCTTAAGGATTAGTTGATGCCACTAATGCCACCACAGAAAATGGTGGCATTTTGTGGTGTATCTGATGAGATGTACATACATATAGTGTGTGTATATATACATATCTGATATACATAGTATATCAGACTGTGATAAGTGATAAAGGAAAAAAATTAAACAGAATAAGGAGCCTTAGGAATGCCTGTGGCAAGAGTGGGAGTTATACTACTCCTCCACCACTCAAATAGTAATCTGATATCAGGCAAACAGTTGGATCAGGATCAGAATATACATATCAGATATACATACGTAGTATAAATATATGTATACACACACATATAAAAATATGTACACACACACACTATATATATACTATATATTATTTCTTTTCTTTTCTTTTTGAGACAGAGTGTTGCTGTGTTGCCCAGGGTGAAGTACAGTGGTGTGATCTTGGCTCATTGCAACCTGCGCCCTGGGTTAAAGCGATTCTCTTGCCTCAGCCTCCTGAGTAGTTGGGATTACAGGCACGCACCACACTTGGCTAATTTTTGTATTTTTAGTAGAGATGGGGTTCCACCATGTTGGCCAGACTGGTCTCGATCTCCTGACCTCGTGATACGCCTGTCTCGGCCTCCCAGAGTGCTGGGATTACAGGCATGAACCACAGCGCCCGGCCACTATATATTGTTTCTAGTCCATCTGCCCTACTAGACTTAAGTTCCACAATGGTTGGGAGTTTTGTTTGTTTACTGCTGTATCCTCAACAGCTCAATAAATTTTTATTGTATGAATGAATGAATGAAATGGGGAAAATAGTACGCAATAACTGGTATTGGTGAAACATTTGTGAATGTCCAGGAGTGATAAAAATATTTAATATAATTTTCAGTTCAGCATGAACACTGTTACTCAGAATAGATGCCAGACATAGACAACCAGTACAGGCAGCACCATATTGGTTCATGCTGGCTAGCTAGCATCTCTTTTTATACCCCTTTCTCAAATCTTTCACTGAATCTTGGCTGATGAAATACTTTAATCACAAAAATGAAGTTTTAAGACTACTAGTGGGCAATATAGGTGACTATTATATAACTGTGGCAGAAAGAAAGCATTTTCTAAGCTTAATACCCATGCAAGTAATCACTATAGAAAAGAAAAACTTAATTAAAAATGGTTTTAATATTTTTTATTAATCTACTTTATTTGTTTTAAATTTTTGTGGGTATGTAGTCCATATATCCATACTGCATATGGACATCCAGTATATTTTGATACAGGCATACAATGCATAATAATCACATCAGGGTAAATGGGGTATCCATCACATCAAGTATTTATTCCTTCTTTGTGTTACAAACAATCCAATTATACTTTTCTAGTTATTTTGAAATGTATAATAAATTATATTGTTAACTGTAGTCACTCTGTTGTGCTATCAAATACTAGATCCTATTAATTCTATTTTTTTTTTTTGTAGCCATCCTCACTGTCCTCCCACTCCACTACCCTTCCCAGGCTCTGCTAACCATCACTCTACTCTCTATCTCCAAGAGTTCAAGTGTTTTAATATTTTTTAGCTCCCACAAATAAGTGAAAAGTGTGTCTTTCTGTGCCTGGCTTATTTCACTCAACATAATGTCCTCCAATTCCATCCATGCTGTTGCAAATGACAGGATCTCAACTCATTCATCTCATCTCATCCTTTTTATGGCTGAATAGTAAGTATTCCACTGTGTATATGTACCACATTTTCTTTATTCCTTCATCTGTTGATGGATGCTTAGGGTGCTTCCAAATTTCTGCTATTTTGAATTGTGCAGCAATAAACATTGTTGCGCAAATATCTCTTTGATACGCTGATTTCCTTTCTTTTGGGTATTTATCTAGCAGTGAGATTTCTGTATCATATGGTCATCCTATTTTTGGTGTTTTGAGGAACTTCCAAACTGTTCTCCACAGTGGGTGTGCTAATTTACATTCCCACCAACAGTGATGCATTTCTCTGATGATCAGTGATGTCGAACACCTTTTCATACATCCATTTGTCATTTGTATGTCTTTTCTTTCTTTTGAGACGGGGTTCCACTCTTGTTGCCCAGACTGGAGTGCAATGGCGTGACCTCGGCTTACTGCAACCTCTGCCTCCTGGGTTCCAGTGATTCCTCTGCCTCAGTCTCCTGAGTAGCTGGGATTACGGGCGCCACCACCATGTCCAGCTAATTTTTTGTATTTTTAGTAGAGACGGGGTTTCACCACGTTGGCCAGGCTAGTCTTAAATTCCTGACATCAGGTGATCCACCGGCCTCAGCCTCCCAAAGTGCTGGGATTACAGGCGTGAGCCACGGCACCCAGCCTTGTATGTCTCCTTTTAAGAAATGTCTGTTCAGAGTTTTTGCCCATTTTCAAATTGGATTGTTAGATTTTTTTCCTATTGAGTTGTCTGGGCTCCTTCTATATTCTGATTATTAATCCCTTGTCAGATGGCAAATATTTTCTCCATTCTGTGGATTGTCACTTCACTTTGTTGATTGTTTCCTTTGCTGTGAAGAAGCTTTTTTGACTTGATGTGACCCCATTTGTCCATTTTTGCTTTGGCTGCCTGTGTTTGTGTGGTATTACTCAAGAAATCTTTGGGCCAGGTCACTCACAAATGGTTGGGAACCTCATGTGTGCTCTGTTGTTACTGTTTGCATCCCCTGAAGCCAACGTGGGCAGCCAGTGGAGGAGGCCTCTGGACTGGGGTTTCTGTCTTTGTGTTAAATCTCTCCTCCAGTGTGGCCCAGTGCCAGGTGGGCTCCCGTGGGAAGCCCTGCTGTCAGAACCAGATTGTTATTGTTGGGAAAGACAAAAAAGGCAGAAAGATCCCAGAATATCTGATCTATTTTAATGGCTGGAACAGAAGCTGGGATCAATGGGCGGCCGAAGATCATGTGCTTCATGATACCGAAGAAAATCGTAGAATACAGCATAAATTGGCAAGAAAAGCTGTAGCTCGCCTGAGGAGCACAGGAAGAAAGAAGTGCTGCAGGTTGCCTGGTGTTGATTCTGCTTAAAAGCCTCCTCATTGACGAAAAAGACGAAAATGATGAAAACTCATTAAGCAGTTCCTCTGACAGCAGCAAAGTGTGAAGAAATAAGTGAAGAAAGTGATACTGAAGAAAAGACTGAAGTGAAAGAAGAACCAGAGCTTCAAACAAAAAGAGAAATGGAAGAAACAACAGTAACTACAGAAATTCCTGAAGTTCTGAAGTAGCAGGAGGATGATTATTATTACATTAACAGAAGGAAATGGTTAGTGAAACTTTCATGCCAGACCAACATCATAATGATCTTGGAAGCATTTTGCTCTCAATGCAGCCTTTTCAGCCAATGAGAGGCCTCGTCACCATCATGCTATGCCACATGCCAGTAGGAACGTGCATTATATCCCAGAAGAAAAGAATGTTGACCTTTGTAAGGACATGGTGGATGGATTAAGAATAACCTTTGATTACACTCTACTGTTGGTTTTACTCTATCCTTATGAACAAGCTCAGTATAAAAAGGTGACTTTGCCAGGTGCGGTGGCTTACGCCTGTAATCTCAACACTTTGGGAGGCCGAGGTGAATAGATCACCTGAGGCCAAGAGTCGGAAACCAGCCTGGCCAACATGGCGAAACCCCACCTCTACCAAAAATACAAAAATTAGCCGGGGATGGTGGCAGGAGCCTGAAATCCCCAGCTACTCAGGAAGCTGAGGCATGAGAATCGCTTGAACCCAGGAGGCAGAGGTTGCAGTGAGCCAAGATCACACCACCGCACTCTAGCCTGGGTGACAAGAGCGAGACTCCATCTCAAAAAACACAAAAAAACAAAAACAAAAACAAAAAAAGGTGACTTCATCCATGTTTTTTTTTCTAATTAAGGAAATTGCCACAAACCCTAATACGATCCAGGAGGAACTCTCTCCCAGCCTGTCTTTGTTGAATTCATCCATGCCACAGTCCACAGAGAGTCAGCCAACCATTAGTGAACCAGACACCCCCAAAAGGCACAAAGCTGAGTTGGAAGCATTGCAGTCTCCGAGGCGGTCTATGAGCCACACCACCAACTGTGACAGACTTTCTGACAGCAGCACCTCACCTCAGCCCAAGGGCCAGCAGCAGCACACATCCGCCAGCATACCCAAGCTGTTTCTGCACCTGGAAAAGAAGACACCTGTGCACAGCAGATCGTCTTCACCTATTCCTCGGACTCCTAGCAAGGAAGGAAGTGCAGTGTTCGCTGGCTTTGAAAGGAGAAAAACTAATGAAATGAACGAGGTCCTATCCTAGAAGCTTATGCCTGATAATTACCCACCAGGTGACCAGTCGCTTCCACCTGTTACATTTACGGGGCATAACATTTGCTGCAATTGTTTGTAAAACTTCCAGAAATTCTTGGAAAGATGTCCTTTTCTGAGAAAAATCTGAAGGCTTTATTGAAGCACTTTGATCTCTATTTGAGGTTTTTTAGCAGAATACTGTGATTACTTTTTCCTAGAGTCAGCTTATGTCACTTCCTGTGAGGTGCATTACACAGCAAGAATCTCCGGGCTATTTATTACAATGTTGATGGTTCTGTAAGAACAACTCCTCTGTCTAGCTTGGTGCTCTGGGTTCCAGATGAACAACTATCAAGGTGGTGGGTCTTTACCCAGAGCACAAACACAATGCCCACGTGAGGGCTCTGACAGAGGTGGGCCCTGTTGTTTGAGATGCCCACATACTGTAGTTATTCTGTTAGGAATTGTTTCCTGGGTGCCTATAGTGCTCTGACACAACACTTGCTACTGTGTAGGCCATCTGTGATAGCAGGAAAAAAGCAACTGGGTTCACAGTGAAATGTTTGTGGAAGCATACATAGGTTAGGCTATTTCAATAGACATTGCAGTTCATTAGCGAAAACCACATTATTTTGTTATTTGCTAGCATTAAATAAAATTTTTTTTGCAAATTGGTTTCATTCTTTTGATGAAGCTGGGCAACTCTGTCCAACAAGGTTTAGTTTGTACTTGGAAACCACAAAGTAGTCTCAAAGTGTGTTAGAGGAACTCGATATTGATGGCAAAAGAAAATTTGCAGCTATACATTTGCTTCTAACAGTTCCCTCTCTGTGAAACATTATTTTTGGTGATCTAAAGAAAGCATTGCCTTTCTTGTTTGAGATTTTACAGCTATACTTTGCTGTGTAATGTTATGGTTACCTGTCTGTAAAATGTTAGTTTTAGTGATCTAAATAAAGCCTATCTTGTTTGAAAGAAAACAAAAACAAAAACAACACAAAAAGAAGTCTTCGCCCACACCAATGTCCTGGAGAGTTTCCCCAATGTTTTCTTGTAGAATTTTCCTTATTTGAGGTCTTAGATTTCAGTCTTTAATCCATTTTGATTTGATTTTTGTATAGGGTGAGAGATGGGAGTCTAGTTTCATTCTTCTGCATATAGAACTCCAGTTTTCCCAGCACAATTTATTGAAGAGACTGTCCTTTCCCCAGAGGTTCTTGGCACCTTTGTCAAAAATGAGTTCACTGTAAATGTATGGATTATTTCTGGGTTCTCTTAATGTGCTCCATTGGTCTATGTGTCTGTGTTTATGCTAGTATCATGCTGTTTTGGTTACTATAGCTCTGAGGTATAATTAGAAGTCAGGTACAGTGATTCCTCCAGTTTTGTTTTCTGCTCAGGACAGCTTTGGCTATTCTGTTCTTTTGTGGTTCTGTATAAATTTTAGGATTGTTTTTTCTATTTTTATGAAGAATATCACTGGTATTTTCATAGGGATTGCATCGAATTTGTAGATTGCTTTGGGTAGTATGAACATTTTAACAATATTGATTCTTCTAATCTATGAACATGGAATATCTTTCCTTTTTTGTGTGTCCTCTTCAACTTCTTTTTTTTTTTTTTTTGAGACGGAGTCTCGCTTTGTTGCCCAGGCTGGAGTGCAGTGGCGTGATCTCGGCTCACTGTAAGCTCCGCCTCCTGGGTTCACGCCATTCTCCTGCCTCAGCCTCCGAGTAGCTGGGACTACAGGTGCGCACCACCATGCCTGGCTAATTTTTTGTATTTTTAGTAGCGACGGGGGTTTCACTGTGTTAGCCAGGATGGTCTCGATCTCCTGACCTCGTGATCTGCCCACCTCGGCCTCCCAAAGTGCTGGGATTACAGGCGTAAGCCACCATGCCCAGCCTCTTCAACTTCTTGCATCAATGTTTTATAGCTTTTATTGTAGAGATATTTCACTACTTTGGTTAATTCCTAAGTATTTAATTTTATTGGTAGCTATTATAAATGGGATTACTTTTTTGATTTTCACAGTGTTTGCTGTTGGCATGTAGAAATGTCACTGATTTTTGTTTGTTGGTTTTGTATCCTGCAATTTTACTGCATTTGCTTATGAGTTCTAATAGTTTTTTGGTGGAGTCTTTAGGTTTTTCCAAATATAAGATCATATCATCTGCAAACAAGGATAATTTAACTTCTTCCTTTTCAATTCAGATGTCCTTTATTTCTTTATCTTGTCTGATTACTAGCTAGGACTTCCAGTACTATGTTGAATAACAGTGGTGAAAGTGGGCATCCTTGTCTTGTTCCAGATCTTAGAGGAAAGGCTTTCCACTTTCCCCATTCAATATGATACTAGCAGTGGGTCTGTCATATGTGGATTTTATTGCTTTGAGGTATGTTCCATCTATACTCAGTTGTTTTTGGGGGGGGTTTATCATAAAGGGATGTTGAATTTAATCAAATGCTTTTTCAGCATCAATTGAAATGATCATATGGTTTTTGCCCTTCATTCTGCTGCTATGATGTACCCCTTGATTTGCATATGTTGAACCATTCTTGCATTCCTGGAATAAATCTCAGTTGGTCACGATGAATGATATGTTGTTGAATTCTGTTTGCTAATATTTCGTTGACAATTTTTTCATCCGTCTTCATTTGAGATATTGGACTTTAGTTTTCTTTTTTTGATGTGTCTTTGGTTTTGTTATCAGGGAAATACTGGTCTTAATGTGTTTGGAAATATTCCCTCCTCCTTTCTTTTTTGGAATAGTTTGAGTAGGATTGGTATTAATTTTTCTTTAAATGTTTGGTAGAATTCTACAGTGAAGCCAACGGGTCATGGGCTTTTCTTTACTGGGAATCTTGTTATTATGGCTTCGATCTCATTACTTGTCACTGGTTTGCTCAGGTTTTGGATTTCTTTATGGTTCAATCTTGGTTGGTTGTATGTGTCTAGGAATTTATCCATTTCTTCCAGGTTTTCCAATTTATTGGCATATCATTGCTCATAGGAGCCTCTGGTGATTCTTTGAATTTCTGTAGTATTGGTTGTATGGTGTATACATATTTGAGATGGGGGTCTCACTCTGTTGCCCGGGCTGGAATGCAGTGGTGTAATCATGGCTCACTGCAGCCTCAACTTCCTGGGCTCAGGCAATCCTGACACCTCAGCCTCTCAAGTAGCTGGGGCCGTAGGTATGTGCCACCACACCTGGCTAATTTTTTAATTGTGATTTGTAGAGATGAGGTCTTCCTATGTTGCCCAGGCTGGTCCTGAACTCCTGGGCTCAAGCCATCTGCCAGCCTCAGCCTCCCAAAGTGCTGGGATTACAAACCTGAGCCAGCATGACTGGCTGGTTTTAATATTTTTATATGGAAAAAAATATCATAGGCAAAGTTTAAAGGCAAATGACCTACCAGAATGTGACAAAAGTTAATGCTCAAAAGAGCTCTTGAAAACTCAGTAAAAAATAACATCTTATATCTAAAACTGATTCAAAGTTTTAAAACTCTCAGGAACAAAACAGCACATTTACTCTCCTTTATTTATTCTCCGATCCCACTTTCGCTGAGACGTTGAGAAGAACCAATTCCAATATTCTTTCTTATTTCTGACCTCCCACTTTATAATGTGAAGCCTAATAGATACATCCCTAGAGAGAGAATCAAACTTCACAGTCAATATATGCCCCATTCCAATTATAAAGCGGATCGTAAGTCCAGATTTCAGACATACCACATTCACTAGCTGATCCTCCCACCAACTGGAAGAACTGCTGGGCAATTTTCATATGATCCCTCTGAAAAACAAACTGAGCTGATATAGAGGAATAAGGTAAAAATATTTTTATCATACTTTATGGTTCTAACACATTTGTCAGGATTTAACATATACTCTTGTTTTAAATATTGCCCCAAACAATGCTAATTCTCATTAACATAACAACTAGACCCGAAACTGAATTAAAACCTGTGCAGGGACGGGAAGAAAAGAAGAAAAATAACCAAATCCTTAAATTCTATCCTAAAACTTCATTAAATGAACTCAATCATTCTACAAATATCTATTGTTCTTTTACCATATATCAGACCTTGGAACAGGAGCTATAGATATAACAAGCAGTATTTATTAAACTCATTTATTTAATAAATATTTGCTGCCTATCTATTATACAAGGCACTGCAGAATGCACTTGAGATAAAAAGATTTATTCATATCCCAGTTTGTTCCAAAAAGAACAAAGAATGCTACATTAAGATGGATAAGAGCAATTTTAGACAGTGTTTTGGTGTTTATAAAACTAACTTCTCCAGAGAAATAATTTTCCTCACTTTACAGATGTCAAAATTACAGATATACGGAAGTTAAAAAAAAGTCCCTGCAAATAAGAATGAAGTTGCACAATGATTTTTAAGTTTATTAAATAACTTGCTATTTAAAAATTGGACCCTTTTAAGAAAGCAGGAGTCTTTAGGGTTATAAGTTTTTTTTTTTTTGTCTCTAAATAACACAACATTCTTTTCACAATGGAGTCTGGATTGGGGGATATGGAGAAGTAAAAGGAGCTACAGGAGAGCCTATTGCTGCTTGTACTTTGATAGTCATTTTGTTCTCTTCCACACACCTATAACTTTGCAACCTACAGATTATCAGTGATTTCTTCTTCTTCTTATTATTATTACACTTTAAGTTCTAGGGTACATGTGCATAACGTGCAGGTCTGTTACATATGTATACTTGTGCCATGTTGGTGTGCTGCACCCATCAACTCGTCAGCACCCATCAACTCATCATTTACATCAGGTATAACTCCCAATGCAACCCTCCCCCTTCCCCCCTCCCCATGATAGGCCCCGGTGTGTGATGTTCCCCTTCCCGAGTCCAAGTGATCTCATTGTTCAGTTCCCACCTATCAGTGATTTCATACTCACTGAACCCATTTCCTGGCCAAGGGCTGCATTGACCACTCCTTTGAGAATATACTCCTAGAAATATGGAATAACACTGATTAAGATGAATGTGGAGCTATGAGATTATTTTCAAATTAACTCCTTGCATTAACTCAATATTTTATATAAATTATCAAAGATTACCTATAGTTACTTTTCTCTGTTCTATCCCTGGCTTGAATGAAAGAATTAGGAGTCACTCATTTAGTTTCCAGCAGCCAAGAATCTATATAACAAAATTTACCATATTTGTAAATTCTCAACCTTAAGCAAAAATAATTCAAGGGAAGCTCTAGGAGGTAAGTTTCATTTCATTTAAATTCTATGGAAGAAGAAGTAAAATGTTGATATAATAATTTTTAGTACCTTCTCAACCACTGCCACTGTCTGTGACCAAATCATATACATTATTTTCCCTTTCCAATTTTTTTGAGACCGAGTCTTGCTGTGTCGCCCAGGCTGGAGTACAGTAGTGCGATCTCAGCTCACTGCAACCTCCACCCCCAGGGTTCTAGCAATTCTCCTACCTCAGCCTCCCTAGTAGCTGGGATTACAGGCCTCAGCTACCACGCCTGGCTAATTTTTTTGTATTTGTAGTAGAGACGGGGTTTTGCCATGTTGGCTAGGCTGGTCTCGAAATCTGGGCCTCAGGTGATCCACCTGCCTCAGCCTTCCAAAGTGCTGGGATTACAGGCGTAAGCCACCACTCCTGGCCCCTTTCCAATGTTATAGTTACTTTTCTTTGCTAGTAATCCTTTTGCTAAAAAAAAAATAAAAGTGTCCTCTGATGTCCATTTATAAGGTATTCTCTCTTTTGGAGTCTTGAGGCCTCACTTGTATCCCTTTTTTCAGACTTGGTTCAATTCTTTAATAGATACCCTCCCTAGCGAGCAGCGTTATCAATCTTTCATTTAAGAGAGCTCACACACAGAACAGCATGAAAGAAGCTGAATCTTTTAATATACTTGAGAAATATACCTGTTTAAACTTCATGGGGTCTGGAAATATTTTCGTCAGTCCTTCATTCAATAAATGGAATGTTTACTATGTACTTCATGTACACAGTGTTAGAGATACAATATAGACACAGTCCCTGACTATAAGGAGTTAACAATTCAATGGGGAAGAAAGACAAGTTATAGACAATTTATGAAATAATTGCATGTATCTAGTTGTTAGTTTCATCAGAATTCTAAATTTTCATATTTCCAAACACTAAAGGAATTTTCCAAATTTCTTTACCCTTTTTGACAAAATGACTACACACAAGGGAGTTTAAAAACATGAAAAAGCCCAGAACATTCATTCTCATATCGCAAGTCGCATATAGCATTCCTAAATGAATACATATGGTCTTTTCCTGGTATTCTACAAGCAGGAGTCTGCCTAATCTTCTCTAATATGACTTCCAACTAGATTTCTGAAGTTCCACTTTTAGCAGAACTTGGTTAGTAAAAATGTAAAACATTCTCAGTTACCTGAGGAGTAGTAGGTTCCAGATCCTTAATTAAGTTATAAGCTTCTTGTACATCATCTGAAATACAACAAAGTAATTATACTAGTCTGTATTCCAGAAAACCCTTCTGAAGCAGTCCCTCCCAAAAGATAAGATCCTTCAGTACTTAAATATTCATGGAAACATGATCTGTTTTATCCGTCTTCTAACTCTCCATATTCGGTGTTGAGTAGTTATGCTAAAAATAACCAAATCAAATATCCTTAGAAAACTCATATTAAGCCATGAAGTACCTTAAAAATTGTTGAAGCTAAGAACATGGATGAGGCATTCTATGCCAATGGCATTGATAAGAAAAGCAACAATTTTTTAAAAAAAGATATATATATATATATATTAAGTATATAGGAATTAAATGACATGAAGTCTGAGGTTTGCTTTAAAATATTTCAGGAACAGAAAAGAGGTGCTGAATGAAAAAAGAAGACTGGAAATATCTTGAAAAGTGCTGAATCCAAGGTGAGTATTTGGGTGTTTACTGTACTATTTATTTTTGTCTACGTTTGAAATTTTCCATAATAAAAATAATTTATAAAATATATATGCTGTTTATTTCATTCTTGTCCAAAACATATTTCTTTTTGCTTTTATATAAAATAGAGGCGGGCCGGGTGCAGTGGCTCAAGCCTGTAATCCCAGCATTTTGGGAGGTCGAGACGGGCGAATCACGAGGTCAGGAGATCGAGACTATCCTGGCTAACCCGGTGAAACCCCGTCTCTACTACAAAAATACAAAAAACTAGCCGGGCGAGGTGGTGGGCGCCTGTAGTCCCAGCTACTCGGGAGGTTGAGGCAGGAGAATGGCGTGAACCCGGGAGACGGAGCTTGCAGTGAGCTGAGATCTGGCCACTGCACTCCAGCCTGGGCGACAGAGCGAGACTCCGTCTGAAAAAAAAAAAATTAAATTAAATTAAAAATAAATAAATAAATAAAATAGAGGCTGGGCACGGTGGCTCAGACCTGTAATCTCAGCACTTTGGGAGGCCAAGGCAGGCGGATCACCTGAGATCAGGAGTTCAAGACCAGCCTGACCAACATGGCAAAACCCCATCTCTACTAAAAGTACAAAAATTAGCCAGGCACAGTGGCGCACGCCTGTAATCCCAGCTACTCGGGAGGCTGAGGCAGGAGAATCGCTTGAACCAGGGAGGGAGAAGTTGCAGTGAGCGGAGATCATGCCACTGCACTCCAGCCTGGGCGACATAGTGAGACTCTGTCTCAAAATAATAAGAATAATAATAAATAAATAAAATAAAATAGGACGGTTTGTAAGTTCATATTCTTATTTTAATAAATAAATTTTCCTCCATGAGGAATATGTTGTCCTGGTTGGTTTCTACCATGCACCTAAAAAGGCCCACATTGTAACTGCAGGGCCCATGACCAAATGCCACCACAAATGCATGGTGGCTGCTACCCTGTACTCACAGCTGTTAGAAAAGGCTGCTTCAGGCGTTTGTCTAACAATTGTAATCTTACTTAGGGGCAATAAATATCATATCCTCTTTGAATAATAGTATTTCTTATAAGCAGCCTGGGATACAAAGAAACAAAGGCAGACAATCAAAGCAAATAAGAAACAGTTAATACTTTTTTCAAAAGACACAAGAAAATGTGAATGTACATTATGCAACAGGGGAAACTAGAAAAAGAAAAAAGAACTATAAGGGAAGGGGAGGAAAAACAATGAAAAAGAAAGAATGGATAGAGAATAAAGTACAGAAAAATGAAAGGAAAAAAGAAAAAACAGAATGAGGGAGAAGAAGGTAGGAAGCGACAGAAGAGGAAAGAGGATAAAAAAAGGCACAACAAATAACCACCAATAAACTTGTTCTATGAACTTGTTGCAAATATATTTTTGGAAGTATGGATTTAAAAAGTGAAGTAAATAGTTCCATCAGACATAATTAACTACTCTAAAATACCTCATTGTAAGTAAGACTAGGACAAATTTTTCTTACCTTGACGAAGGTAGTAAATCACCAAGTTTAGCCTAGCTTCAGGAATGACATCAACTAGGGGAGGTAAAACCTGCAAAGCCCCTTCACCTCCTCGGAAAACAACCTAGAGATATAGAAATCATGCTCTTATGGCAATAATTATGTATATATTTCTTAGTGACAATGTTTAAGGAGCTGGCACATATAACTGGGTTCATGATATTCAACTAAAATAGTACTGGGAATCAGTTGATATATTGAGAACTTTTACTATTGGCGGAATTTATTATTGCCTACCTAATCCGCATGCTTCTTACCTTCTCTCTTCTTTTCCTTCCTCTCTGCTTTTGATCCTTCTTAACAGCCTTGTCATAACTAAACATTTTATTTTTAACCCTATATAAAACCTACCTCCATTATCACTCTCTCTAAACCCTTGCCCTTTTTTATTCATAGCACTTACATCTTTATTTCATTGTATATTTCTTTATCTGTTTATCTATTACATCCACCAGAATATAAGCTCCATATGGCAAGGAACTTTGCATTTACTGTGTACTCCTAGCCTCTAGAACTGTGACTAGTATAGTCAGCACTCAGTTATTTTTTGAAAGGATGAATATATTTTTGAAGCTCTATTTATATACATGACCTTGACTTCGTTGGAAGAAAGCCATGATCTAAATTATAACAATATACACATATTGTATACCCACAAAAATTTAAATTAAAAATTTGAAAAAATAAAATTATAATAACTATGAGAAATAGAATAAAAGCATAACCCTTATTGTGTACATCTCTTTTCCTCTCCATAAGAACTGCAGAAAACTCCTAAAGTACCCAATAATTAACAAAACTTCTAGACAGACATTCTACATCAAAAACTCCATGAAGGGACTTATATATCCTTTCTGAGCCTGTTTCCTCATCTCTAAATGGCATTAGTAATGGCTACCTTTCAGGTTCTTATGAGGATTAAATGAGCTAAAGTGGGCTAAATATGTGGCACGTATTTCAGTGTTTCATTGAATTAATTTAGTAAACATTCATTAGCATGTACCCTATGCCCACTACTGTAACAAGCACGGGAGTTATAGCAGGAACAGGCCACTACCTTGTCACCACAGACTATTCAAGTGGGGACAGACCTCCATAAAGCAAACAAATAAATATGTTATCAGGTGCTAATAAGTATTACAGAGATAAGCTAAGAAATCAAAACAAAAAAAAAAAATCCATGAAAGGACAAGTTATTTTGCGTACTGTTGTATTTCTAGAGCCTGGCATAGTGTATGGAATGTAGCAAACTGTTTCACAAATAAATGCACAGAAAGCAAGGTCATCCAGCATGAACTACATAATCTCTTCTCTCAACCCCAAAATATCTATCTAGTGATCTTTTTTGTTTCCTCTTTGAGATATTCCCTTCTTTTGCCAAGATTAATTCATTCACCTGTCTTCTTGATCCCATGGACTTCTAACTCCATCTGGACCTCTTTTCCCCTTTAATTATTGTACCCTCAGTCTTCCCAAAGTCCTGGTCCTACTTCTCAACTTTAAACACACATAAGGGGTTTTTGTTCTCTTGAAAAATCTTCCACTTGGTCCCACTGTTTCCTCTAGATAGTGCCCTATTTTTCTCTTTTCTTTCAATGCCACACTTCAAAAGTATGTGGCTTACTGCTTCTACTTTCTTCTCATCTTCTCACTCCTTAACCTCTCAAAACATTGGCTTCTGCTCTCAGCATACGAATAAACTCACTCTCAGGAGTCACAAATTCATCTCTTTAGCCAAATTCAATGGACTTTTCTGTCCTCTTGCTCCATGATGTGTCTGCAGTTTTGACACGGATGCCTACAAGATAACAATAATAACAACAACGCCATTTTTTCTTTTTTTTTTTAGACGAAGTCTCTCTCTGTCACCCAGGCTGGAGTGCAGTGGCGCGATCTTGGCTCACTGCAAGCTCTGCCTCCCAGGTTCAAGCCATTCTCCTGCCTCAGCCTCCCGAGTAGCTGGGTCTACAGGCGTCCGCCATAACGCCTGGCTAATTTTTGTATTTTTAGTAGAGACAGGGTTTCACCGCGTTAGCCAGGATGGTCTCGATCTCCTGACCCTGTGATCTGCCTGCCTCGGCCTCCCAAAGTGCTGGGATTACAGGCATGAGCCACCGCGCCCTGCCTATCAATGCCATTTTCTAAATGCATACTGTGTGAAGCACCTTACACATTACCTCATTTAATCTTCACAAAAAAAGCAAGATAAGTACTTTTTTTTTTTTTGAGATGGAGTCTTGCTTTGTCGCCCAGGCTGGAGTGCAGTGGTGCTATCTCGGCTCACTGCAACCTCTGCCTCCCGGGTTCAAGCGATTCTCCTGCCTTGGCCTCCTGAGTAGCTGGGATTACAGGCGTGTGCACCAGCATGACCTGCTAATTTTTGTATTTTTAGTAGAGGTGGGGGTTTCACCATGTCGGTCAGGCTGGTCTTGAACTCCTGACCTTGTGATCCGCCCGCCTTGGCCTCCAAAAATGCTAGGATTACAGGCATGAGCCACTGCACCCGGTCAAAATAAGTACTTTCATTTTCCCTATTCTACACATGAGAACACAGATTCAGCAATGTTAAGTGATTTACCCAAAGTCACAAAGCAAGTACATGGTAGAACTTGATTTTGACCTCAAATCTAACTTCAAAAGTTGATGTTTTTTAACAACCACTTATATTGCCCTGATATTTTTCAGGTTTAAAAAAATATATAAAAGTAATATGTGTTCACTGGAAAAAACTTAAAGTATTGGCCGGGCGTGGTGGCTCAAGCCTGTAATCCCAGCACTTTGGGAGGCCGAGGCGGGCGGATCACGAGGTCAGGAGATAGAGACCATCCTGGCTAACATGGTAAAACCCTGTCTCTACTAAAAAATACAAAACATTAGCCGGGCAAGGTGGCGGGCGCCTGTAGTCCCAGCTACTCGGGAGGCTGAGGCAGGAGAATGGAGTAAACCCAAGAGGTGGAGCTTGCAGTGAGCTGAGATCCAGCCACTGCACTCTAGCCTGGGCGACAGAGCGAGACTCTATCTCCAAAAAAAAAAAAAAAAACTTAAAGTATTAAGAAAGAAAAATTTCCATATTCTTACTTCTCTTTCTAATCCCACTCTCTAAGAATTATCCCTATTTCATGTTCCTTTCAGTCATATATTCATATAGTGTTTCTTTACCATAGCTGTATATTATATCCACCTGGGATGCTTTAAAAAAAAAAAACTGATAGCTGGGCTCCAGACCAACTATTAAATAAGATTCCCTGGGGGTGGGGCCCATGCATCATTAATTTCAAAAGCCTCCCAGGTGATTAAAATGTGCAGTTGTAAATGACATTACATTATCTAGATGCTGCTTCTTGTTTGCCCTTTCTTGTCTCATTTGTTGATACTCCTTCCTCCAGTCTCATAAATACAGATGCTATTTTGGAACCATATTTTTCTGTTTTTAATCCTTTCTACAATATTTATTTAACTTCAGCAATTGAAAACCTTCCATATTAATCTGTCAATACTCTTACAATAACTCCTAAATTTATTCTCAAGTCTTTATCTTTCTCCAAGCTTAAATTCCAGACTACCATATAACCCATAATGCTCCAGAAAAATTAATCTGGCTTCTATTTAGAAACTAAATTTAAAGTTAAAAGATTAGATGCAGAAACTCATAGTAGAAACTATCCAAATAAAACTGTATCTGTGATGGAGGCCTGAATTAGAGACGAAATGGAGTAAATATAAGACATTGCCAGCAAGAAGAGAATAGGATTTAGTAACTGAATAGGTACTGGAGATAAAGAGAAGGGGAGAATCTAAAACAGCTGTGGTTTACTGGAAGAATTGGTACTACAAAAAGGAATAGAGAAATCAGAGGGAAAAAGCATAGTTATTATTATTGCCACTTTTGGATGAAGAATCTCAGTAGTATTAGTTGATTTGCCCAGTGTTCCCAGGTATCTGAATTGAGAGCAGCTGTTCTGCATCTCACTATATTACATGGTTGATAGAATCATAATCTAGCCCTAAACCCAACCACCCATCCAGTTTGAGTGTCTGCTATTCCCCAGTACAAATTTACTGTTCTAGTAAGATAAATCTGCTCACAATCGTTTACATATGTCACCCTCATTCTAGCTCCATGTCCTTGACTAGAATGAACTCTCTAAATCTCAGCCATCCTTCAAAGATGCAAAAATATTTGCCATTTATTTTAAACCACAGGGGGATATGTTCCTTTGTCTTTCCCCAAAAAACAGACACCTGGATCTACACTGCCTTGTGCTTCTTTCCAAATATTAAATATATTCCTGTTCTCCCAACAAGGACTTCCTTAAGGAAACAGACTAGTACTTTAAAACTTATCTCCTCCACAGTGAGGAGGTGTTCCCTTGGAGTAAAGCATTATTTGCTGGGGCTTCTCCTTTTATTCATCTTTCTAATCGCTGTGATATACCAAAGCAGAGTAGGACTGAAGTCAGTCAAGATGGCAAATCGTTATTCACCAGATTGTGCCTGATGAGTTCTTTAGCAAATTCAAAGGATGAAGAAGTGTTGTCCATCAAGCTTTTGAGTTCTGCCTGAAATTTAAAAAAGAAAGGCTTATGAAAATGACAAGTGTATAGTTCTTATACCACATATTGACACAATGGTTTATAATTTACAAAGAATTTAACAAGCTATTTCATTTGATCCTCATGACTCTAGGTCAATGTAATTATTATTACCCACATTTTCAAATGAGGGCAATAATAAATGAAAACAATGAGGCTTATAAAAGTTAAGTGATTTGGGCTGGGCACAGTGGCTCATGCCTGTAATCCCAGCACTTTGGGAGGCCAAGGGGACGGATCACAAGGTCAAGAGATCGAGACCATCCTGGTCAACATGGTAAAACCCCGTCTCTACTAAAAATACAAAAAAATTAGCTGGGTGTGGTGGCACACGCCTGTAGTCCCAGCTACTAAGGAGGCTGAGGCAGGAAAATCACTTGAACCTGGGAGGCGGAGGTTGCAGTGAGCCAAGACTGTGCCACTGCACTCCAGCCTGGTGACAGAGCGAGACTGTCTCAAAAAAAAAAAAAAGTTAAGTGACTTGAAACTTATACTAAGCAGCAAGTTTGAAAACTGGGATACTCACGTCTGAAGACTCGTAGAGGTAGTTTTTTCTTTCAGTGTCAAAGGTGATGAAGGAGCTAAGCGTTAAACAACTAAGGCTGATTCTTTAATCTGAAAGGAGATTTTAAGAAATCCTCCTTTCATCCCTTTTCTATTTCTGTTAGTGGGTTGTTAAGCTTTTCTGGATAAAAATAATTAAATTCTTGATTGTTCTTCACTAACTATCACAAACTCGTTCTGCCTGATCTCATAATTGGGAATGCATGTCTGCTCAGCAATTTTTCTATCACTCTTCTCTCGTCCACAGTACAGTTCCAAAGTTTTGGGTAATATTAGGTTACATCAGCAGTTTTCAAGCTTTTTGGTCTCAAGATCCCTTTTATACTCTATAAATGATCTCAAAGAATTTTTGTTTATGTGGCAAATAGCCCTCAATACTTAATCATATTAGACATTAAAACAGAAAAATTTAAGTATTCAATTCATCGAAAATGGTAGTAATAATATGCCTTAAAATATGTCGGAATTAACATTTGGTCTCAATTTCAGAGCAACTTGTCATTTCTGAAAATAAAAACAATCAAATTTTTTTAAAAGTTTAAAAATAGGCCAGCCGCGGTGGCTCAGGCCTGTAATCCCAGCACTTTGGGAGGCCGAGACGGGCGGATCACAAGGTCAGGAGATCGAGACCATCCTGGCTAACACGGTGAAACCCCGTTTCTACTAAAAATACAAAAAATTAGCTGGGCATGGTGGCGGGCACCCGTAGTCCCAGCTACTCGGAGGCTGAGGCAGGAGAATGGCGTGAACCCGGGAGGTGGAGCTTGCAGTGAGCCGAGATCGCACCACTGCACTCCAGCCTGAGTGACAGAGCGAGACTACGTCTCAAAAAACAAAAAAAAAAAGTTTAAAAATAACAATAATAAACCCCACTACAAATTGACTTACATATTTTTTTTACTTTAAAAAACTGTATTTATCAAATCAAAAATTTAGTGAGAACAGTGTTATTGTTTTACATTTTTTGCAAATCTCTTTAATGTCTGGCTTAACAGAGGATAGATGGATTGTAATATCTGTATCTGCATTCGATCTATTTTGTGTCCATATTGTGCCAGGTGACAAGGACAAAAAAGAAAGCCCAATACCAGTACAAGGTGGGAAGTCTAGTGAAAGACCCTTACCACAATCAGCAGGAACTACTAAAGAGCTACATGGCAAAGGAAGGATAAAATGGAATTTTCTATGAACTTTTTGGGGACCCCTTGAACATAAATTAATAAAATAAAAAAACAGTTGTATAATAGGATTAAAAACAAAAGTTGGTTTTTGAAAAGACTAAAAAAATGTGAAAATGTAAATGAAATTATCAAATTTTTAGAAAAATACAACTTACCAAAAATAACAGAAGAAGAAATAGAAAACATGCATAGTCTTATAACGACTAAAGGAACTGAATTAGGTAATTTAAAATCTTCCAAACCTAGACAGTTTTATCAATAAGTTCTACCAAACATTTAAGAAAAAGCCAATGTTATTCAAACTCTTCCAGAAAGTAGAAACATATGGTACCTGCTTCAATTAATTCATTTTCCTTTGAGATAACCTTTGCACCAAATCCTGACAAGAACTATACCAAAAAAGCAAATTATAAACCAATCAAACCAATATGTATTGATGCAACAAATTAAATAATAGCTATCTAATATGTGATATGTAAAGAGAAGAATGAACCATGATGAAGCTGGGTTTATTCTGGTATAAAGTTGATTTTTAAAATTTTTTATTTTTTTGAGACAGGGTCTCACTCTGCTGCCCAGGCTGGAGTTCAGTGGTGCCATCTTGACTCACTGCAACCCCTGTCCCCCAGGCCCAAGTGATCCTCCCACCTCAGCCTCCCAAGTGTCTGGGACCACAGCTACACACCACCACACCAGGGTAATTTTTCTATTTTTAGTAGAGGTGGGATTTCACCGTGTTGTCTAGGCTGGTCTCAAACTCCTGACCTCAAATGATCCCCCACCTCAGCCTCCCAAAGTGCTGGGATTACAGATGTGAGCCACCACGTTCAGCCTAAACTTGATTTAACAATAGAAAATACTTCAAATAATTTGCCACAAGAATAAAGGAAAATATGATCGTTTCAATAGACAAAGAATACACGACGTTATACTTCAACATCTGATCCTTATGAAACCTCTTAGCAAACTAACACTGGAAGGGAATTTTCTTAATCTGATAAAGGATATCTTTTTAAATCTACATTAAACATCATGTTTAATGATGAAATATCATTTCTTAATGATGAAATATCATCAAAAACTTTTGTTTTGAGACAAAAAACCTTACGTGTGTGTGTGTGTATATATATATGTATAAGTATATGTATTTTTTTTTTTTTTAGATGGTATTTAGCTGTGTTGCCCAGGCTGGAGTGCAGTGGTGCAATCTTGGCTCACTGCAACCTCCGCCTCCCGGATTCAAGCGATTCTCCTGCTTCAGCCTCCCAAGTAGCTGGGACTACAGGTGCATGCCACCACGCTCGGCTAATTTTTGTATTTTTAGTAGAGACGGGGTTTCACTGTGTTGACCAGGCTGGTCTTGAACTCCTGACTGCATGATCTGCCTGCCTTGGCCTCCCAAAGTGCTGGGATTATAAGTGTGAGCCACTGCACCCAGCCACAACAATATTTCAAATATTCAGCAATGTTCCAGAGGCCCTAGTCGTGCAATAAGAGAGAAATAAAATTATAAGAATTAGAAAGGAAGAAACAAAATAATGATATGATTATATATATACATATATATAAAATACAAATGGATTTACAGCTAAATTATTAGGATTAATAAGAGATTTCTCAAAAGATGACATGCTAATGACCAACAGGTATATGAAAAAATGTTCAGCACTACTAATCATCAAGGAAATGCAAATAAAAACCACAATGTGATATCATCTCATTCCAGTTAGAATGGCTATTATCAAAAACACAAAAGATTACAAAAGTTGGCAAGGATGTCGAGAAAAGGGAACTCTTGTGCACTGTTGGTGGGAATGTGAATTAGTAGTGTAGCCATTATGACAAACAGCATGTAGATTCCTCAAAAAATTAAAAATAGAATTACCATACGATCCAGCAATCCTACTACTGGATATCTATCCAAAGGAAATGAAATCAGTATGTCAAAGAGGTATCTGCACTCCCACGTTCATTGCAGCGTTATTCACAGTAGTCAAGATATGGAAGTAATCTAAGTGCTATCAACAGACAAATGAATAAAGAAAATGTGGTAAATAAACAATGAAACTAACACTATTCAGCCTTAAAAAAGAAGGCAATTCCATCATTTGCAACAACATGAATGAACCTGAAGGACATTAGTTAAGTGAAATAAGCCAGACACAGAAAGACAACCACCACATGATGTCACTTGTATGTGGAATCTAAAAAAGTTGAACTCGTAGAAGCAGAGAGTAGAAGAGTAGTAACCAGGGCCTGGAGCCAGGAGGGTGAAGATTGGGAAGATGTTGGTCAAAGGATACATTATTTCAGATGGAGGGGAGGAATAAGTTCAATGAATCTATTGTACAACATAGTATACATTATATACAACATAATGTACAACACTATTGTACAACAATGACTTCTAGTTAATGACAATGTATTATATATTTAAAAATTGCTAACAGAGTAGACTTGAAGTGTTCTCACCACAAAAAAAAATGTGGGTAATACATATGTTAATTAGCTTGATGTGACCATTCTACAATGTATACATATTTCAAAACAACATGCTGTACACCATACATATATACAATTTTTGTTGCTTTAAAAAATTGTTTAATGTAACTTAAAACAAGATAATCTAGCAAGATCTCTTAAATTGACCTCTTAAATTGATCCAAAGTCAATTTTTAAAAAAAGTTTTATTTTATTTTATGTGAACAGAGTCTCACTCTGTCACCCAGGCTGCAGTGCACTCCAGTGCAACCTCCAGCTCCTGGGTTCAAGCAATTCTCCTGCCTCAGCCTCCCAAGTAGCTGGGATTACAGGCGTGCACCATCATGCTCAGCTAATTTTTGTATTTTTAGTAGAGACAGGGTTTGACCATGTCGGCCAGGTTGGTCTCAAACTCCTGACCTCAAATGATCCACCAGCCTCAGGCTCCCAAAGTGCTGGGATTACAGGCATAAGCTACCACACCCAGCCGATCTTAGGTCAGTTAAAAAAATCTACTGTAGAACTTACTCTTTCCCAGCTGGAACCATGAAAAGTGTCAAAGAAAAAAAAAAAAAAAGGGTTCCAGCTGTGCCAGAACTCCTTAAGGAAAAGCATGGCAAAGGACTTTCATAGAGTTGAAGATTAAGAACCTGACAAAGACGTTTTTCCAAAAGAGGCTTCAAAAGGAAAGAAGGTGGCCAGGTGCAGTGGCTCACGCCTGTAATCCTAGCACTTTGGGAAGCCAAGGTGGGTGGATCACTTGAGGTCAGGAGTTCAAGACCAGCCTGGCCAAAGTGGTGAAACCCATCTCTACTAAAAATCAAAAATTAGTCAGGCATGGTGGTGATGTCTGTAATCCCAGTTACTCTGGAGGCTGAGGCAGGAGAATAGCTTTAACCCAGGAGACAGAGATTGTAGTGAGCCAAGATCACACCACTGCACTCCAGCCTGGATGACAGAGCTAGACTCTTTCTCAAAAAAAAAAAAAAAAAAGGCAAGGAAGAGGCTTTTATATGAAACAGTTAAGCACTACCACAAGAAATACAGGCAGATGTACAGACCTGAGACTCCAGTGGCTAGGATGGCAAGAAAAGCTGGTAACTTCTATGTAGCTGTAGAACCTAAATTGGCATTTCTCATCAGAATCAGAGGTATCAATGGTGTGGGCCCAACGGTCTGAAGCCTTCCCTTTGCCAAATCTTCAGTGGTACCTTTGTTAAACTCAAGAAGGCTTTAGTTAACATGATAAGGACCGTAAAAGCATATATTACATGGGAGTATCCAAACCTGAGGTCAGTAAATGAACTGATCTACAAGCATGGTTATGGTAAAATCAGTAAGAAGCAAATTGCCTTCACAAACAACACTTTGATTGCTTGATCTCTCAGTAAATATGTCATCATCTGCATGCAAGATCAGATTCATGAGATCTATACTGTTGGAAAACACTTCAAAGAAACAAACAACTTCCTGTGGCCCTTCAAATGATCTCCATGAGGTGAAATGATGAGAAATACCTCCCACTTGGTAGAAGGTGGAGATGCTGGCAACAGGGAAGACCAGATAAACAGGCATATCAGAAGGATGAACTAAGGTAACCACTGTGATTATTTTTGTAATTGGTCAGTTAATAAACAGTGACTGGTTTCAAACTGAAAAAAATCTATTGTAGTTCTATACATCACTACAAAAAGTCAAAAAATGAAATTTTAAAATAAGATACCATTTACAATAATATACAAAATACCAAGTTCCTAGAAGCAAATCTAACAAAACATATAAAAAGACCAATACAAAGGCCAAGCACGGTGGCTTACGCCTATAATCTCAGTGCTTTGGGAAGCCAAGGCAGGCGGATCACTTGAGCCCAGGAGTTCAAGACCAACCTTAGCAATGTAGTGAGACCTGTCTCTATGTAAAAATTTTTAAAAATTAGTTGGGCACAGTTGCACACATCTGTAGCCCCAGCTACTTGGGAGGCTGAGGCACAAAGATCACTCAAACCTGGAAGGCAGAGGTTATTGTAAGCCATGATCCAGCCACTGCACTCCACCTAGCCTGGGTAACACAGCCAGAGCTTGTCTCAAAAAAAAAAAAAAAGACCAATACAAATAAAAAAAAAAA